>NC_057865.1:302986465-303349291 GCF_019393635.1 Dromiciops gliroides | reverse complement strand
CTCCCCCCACCCCCAACCCTAACCCTAACCCTAACCCTAACCCTAACCCTAACCCTAACCCTAACCCTAACCCTAACCCTAACCCTAACCCTAACCCTACCCCTAACCCTAACCTAACCCTAACCCTAACCCTAACCCTAACCCTAACCCTAACCCAAACCCTAACCCTAACCCTATCCCTAATGCCCTAACCCTAACCCTAAACCTAACCCTAACCCTAACCCTAACCCTAATGCGATCCCTAATGCGATCCTAATGCGATCCCTAATGCGAGCCCTAACCCTAACCCTAATGCGATCCCTAGACCCTAACCCTAACCCTAACCCTAACCCTAACCCCTAACCCTAAACCCTAATGCGATCCCTAACCCTAACCCTAACCCGATCCCTAACCCTAACCCTAATCCTATCCTAACCCTAACCCTAACCCTAACCCTAACCCTAACCCTAATGCGATCCCTAACCCTAACCCTAACCCTAACCCTAACCCTAACCCTAACCCTAACCCTAACCCTATCCCTAACCCTAACCCTAACCCTAACCCTAACCCTAACCCTAACCCTAACCCTAACCCTAACCCTAACCCTAACCCTAACCCTAACCCTAACCCTAACCCTAACCCTAACCCTAACCCTAACCCTAACCCTAACCCTAACCCTAACCCTAACCCTAACCCTAACCCTAACCCTAACCCTAACCCTAACCCTAACCCTAACCCTAACCCTAACCCTAACCCTAACCCTAACCCTAACCCTAACCCTAACCCTAACCCTAACCCTAACCCTAACCCTAACCCTAACCCTAACCCTAACCCTAACCCTAACCCTAACCCTAACCCTAACCTAACCCTAACCCTAACCCTAATGCGATCCCTAACCCTAACCCTAACCCTAACCCTAATGCGATCCCTAACCCTAACCCTAACCCTAACCCTAACCCTAACCCTAACCCTAACCCTAACCCTAACCCTAACCCTAACCCTAACCCTAACCCTAACCCTAACCCTAACCCTAACCCTAACCCTAACCCTAACCCTAACCCTAACCCTAACCCTAACCCTAACCCTAACCCTAACCCTAACCCTAACCCTAACCCTAACCCTAACCCTAACCCTAACCCTAACCCTAACCCTAACCCTAACCCTAACCCTAACCCTAACCCTAACCCTAACCCTAACCCTAACCCTAACCCTAACCCTAACCCTAACCCTAACCCTAACCCTAACCCTAACCCTAACCCTAACCCTAACCCTAACCCTAACCCTAACCCTAACCCTAACCCTAACCCTAACCCTATCCCTAACCCTAACCCTAACCCTAACCCTAACCCTAACCCTAACCCTAACCCTAACCCTAACCCTAACCCTAACCCTAACCCTAACCCTAACCCTAACCCTAACCTTAGGTTGTGATGGACTGGACAATGGCGCGATTAGAAAACGGACAGGGCTACCTGCCCCTGACCGTCCTAGACCGTCCCCCCACTCGAGGACGCCCACCTGCGGCAAACCCCCGGCGGTCGCGGAGCGCGTAGTGTCCAGGAGATAGGAACCCCCGCAACATAACCGACTCGGCCACGGCCGACCTCCAGAGGCACACCGGGAAAGCCGAGAGAAGTAGGAGCCAGGCATCTCCTCTTCCCTCCACAGGATCCCCAACCCCAGGGGCCGAACGCCCGCCCTCCCCTGCGGCCCTTCCCGCCTCGGGGGTACCCAACCCGCCTCCTGCCACTCGGGGAGAGAGGGGGCCCGAGACAGTCGGGGCTTGCAGGGTTATAGGGCAAGCTGAACCGACCGAGCTGGAGACGGAAAACAAATCCCCGGGTCTGATAACCCTAGCCCCATGGGCTAGGACCCCTCACCGGAGTACGGATGGAGCCAACGAACACCGGCCGATTTCGGCAAACGGACACGGCTCCCCCCTGGCCGCCGGCACCGTCTAGCCGCCGCCGACTGAACCAACACACGAACCCAAGTGGTGATGTGGGTTGAGGTTTGAGGGCAATGCGGAGAGGAGGAAAGGAGATGCCGTCCACATGGGAAGGACGCCCGCCCTCCCCTGCGGTCCTTCCGGCCTCGGGGGTACCCACCCCGCCTCCTGCCGCTGGCGGCAAGAGAGGGCCCGAAACAGTCGGAAGAGGGATTGCAGGGGGGAACGGAACGCGGAACCAACCCCACCGGGATACACGGGAGGAGGGACCCAACACCGGCCCGATTCGACGAACGAACAGGACTCCCGGCGCCTGGCCGCCGGGACCGTCTTGCCGCCCGACACCCACCGCACCGACGCAGGAACCCAAGTGGCGATGGGGGTTTAAGGTTTGAGGATGCGCGGAAAGAGAGGAGGAGAGGCGTTGCCGAGGGCTCCCTTCCACGCCCCCCCCCTAAACCCCACACGACCCGCCGTGGGGACTCGGGAAAGGCACACTCCTGGAGGACGCCCACCTGCAGCGAACCCCGGGCGGTCGCGGACTGCATAGTGTCGGGGCGACGGGAACGCCAGAAACGGAAACCGGGCAATTGTACGTTGAACGACTCTCAGACGGGTGTAGCCCCGAGAAGACCCCGGGAGCCGTCCACCTCTGACACCCGTCAGAGGCCGAACACGGCCGAGAAACGTGGGCGGCGAGCCACCGGGAAAGGGGCACGGTCCGGTCCCCGAGCCGATGGCGCCGAACCGACTCGGAGAAGGGCGCAGCGGAAACCGCTTTCCGCTCGCCATGGCCGGGCAAACCCCTCCTCTCTCCCGAACCCAACCACCCCTCGCGCCGAGCGGGGTGGATGGACCCCGCAGGCGCCCGGGGGCCCCGGAAAGATGGCAGGGCGAGGGAGGGCGACGGGGCGGCGAGGGGGAGGGTCATCGGTCCGGCCTGAGGACGGCGACACTGCCCCCACCTCGGAAACCCGTCGGGAACCCCAGAGCCCGCCAAACGCACCGGGGAGGCAGGTATCACCTCTTCCCTCCCGGCCGTCCACAACCCCAGGGGGCGGACGCCCGCCCTCCCCTGCCGCCCTTCCCGCCTCGGGGGTACCCACCCCGCCTCCTGCCGCTCGCGGCAGGAGGGGGCCGAAACAGTCGGAAGGGGGATTGCAGGGGGGAACGGAAAGCGGAACCGACCCCCGGGGCGGGACAGTCCCCCCGGGTCTTTAAACCTCCGCGCCGGAACGCGCTAGATACCTGCAACGGGTCGGGGGTGGGGGGAAGCTTCCTGCATCCCCCTTCCTCCTTGCTCCACCCACCCCCACGCGGCTAGGACCGCTCACCCGAGGAGGGATGGAGGGAACCAACACCGGCCTGATTCGACGAACGAACACGGCTCCCGGCGCCTGGCCGCCGAGACCGTCTCGCCGCCCGACACCCACCGCGCCGACGCAGGAACCCAAGTGGCGATGGGGGTTTAAGGTTTGAGGATGCGCGGAAAGAGAGGAGGAGAGGCGTTGCCGAGGGCTCCCTTCCACGCCCCCCCCCCTAAACCCCACACGACCCGCCGTGGGGACTCGGGAAAGGCACACTCCTGGAGGACGCCCACCTGCGACGAACCCCGGGCGATCGAGGACCGAGTAGTGTCCGAACATGGCTGACAAAACGGGGACGACGAACCACGGGAGAAAGAGGCCGGTCCCCGAACCGACTCGGAGAAGGGCGGAGCGGGAACCGCTCCCGCTCACCACGGCAGGGCAAACCCCTCCTATCTCCCAAGCCCAACCACCCCTCGACTAGCAGGGTGGATGGACCCCGCAGACGCCCGGGGGCCCCGGCCACGTCGGCAGGGCGAGGGAGACGGGGAGGCGAGGGGGAGGGACATCGAGCCGGCCTGACGACTGCAACACTGCCCCTCCCCCTCAGAAACCCGTCGGGAACCCCAGAGCCCGCCAAACGCACCGGGAAGGCCGGGAGCGGTGGAGGCAGGTACCATCTCTTCCCCCCCCCCCCGGCCCGTACACAACCCCAGGGGGCGGACGCCCGCCCTCCCCTGCCACCCTTCCCGCCTCGGGGGTACCCACCCCGCCTCCTGCCGCTCGCGGCCAGAGGGGGCCGAAACAGTTGGAAGGGGGATTGCAGGGGGGAACGGAAAGCGGAACCGACCCCGCCGGGGCGGGACAGTCCCCCCGGGTCTTTGAACCTCTGCGCCAGAATGCGCTAGATACCTGCAATGGGTCGGGGGTGGGGGGGAGCCTCCTGCATCCCCCTTCCCCTCGCCTCACCCACCCCCACGCGGGCTAGGAGAGCTCACCGGAGGAGGGACGGAGGGAACCAACACTGGCCCGATTCGACGAATGGACACGGCTCCCGGCGCCTGGCCGCCGGGACCGTCTCGCCGCCTGACACCCACCGCGCCGACGCACGAACCCAAGTGGCAATGGGGGTTTAAGGTTTGAGGATGGCAGGGAAAAAGAGGAGGAGAGGCGTTGCCGAGGGCTCTCTTCCACCCCCCCCCCAAACCCCACACGACCCGCAGGGGGGACCCGGGGAAAGGCACACTCCTGGAGGACGCCCACCTGCGGCGAACCCCGGGCGGTCGAGGGCCGCATGGTGTCGGGACGACGGGAACGCCAGAAACGGAAACCGGGCAATTGAACGTTGAGCGACTCCCAGACGGGTGTAGCCCCGAGAGGACCCCGGGAGCCGTCCACCTCTGACACCCGTCAGAGGCCGAACACTGCCGAGAAACGGGGGAGGCGAGCCACCGGAAAAAGGGGACGGCCCCCGAGCCGACGGCTCCGAACCGACTCGGAGAAGGGCGGCACGGGAACCGCTCCCGCGCGCCAAGGACAGGCAAACCCCTTCTCTCTTCAGAGCCCAAACCCCCCTCACCGAGACGGGTGGATGGACTCCACAGGCGCCCGGGGGCCCGCCAGGCACTGCGGCAGGGCGAGGGCGACTGGGGGGCGAAGGCAGCGAGACTGCCCCCCCTCAGAAGCCCGTAGTGAGCCCCAAAGCCCGCCAAACGCACCGGGAAACCTGAGAGAAGTCGGAGCCAGGCATCTCCTCTCCCCTCGGGCCCATCCGCAACCCCAGGGGGCGGGCGCCCCCGCCCTCCCCTCCGGCCCTTCCCGCCTCGGGGGTACCGACCCCCCCTCCTGCCGCTCCCGGCAAGAGTGGGCCGGAGACAGTCGGAAGGGAACTTGGAGGGGAGGGAGAGAAAGCGGAACCGACCCCGCCAGAGCGGAACAGCAACCCCTGAGTCTTTAAACATCCCCGACTAGGTACCTGCAACGGGTCGGGGGTGGGAGGGGGTAAGCCTCCTCCATTCCCCTTCCACCTCGCCCCACCCACACGGGCTAGGACCGCGCATCGGAGGAGGGAGGGAACGAACAACTGCCAGATTGGGCGAACAGACGAGGCTACCGTCGCCTGAGCGCCAGGACCGTCTCGCTGCCTGACAACGACTGTACCGATGCATGAGCCCACGTAGCGATGAGGGTTAGGGGTAGCGCAAAAAGAGCCCTCGGCAAGGCCTCTCCTCCTCTCTCTTCCACCCCACCCCAAACCCCACATGACCCGCGGGGGAACTCGGGAAAAACCACACAACCCCAGGACGCCCACCTGCGGCGAATCCCGGGCTGTCACGGACCACGTACTGACGACGCGACGGGCCCCAGGAACGGGAGCCAGGGGAATGAACATTAAGAGACTCTCAGACGGGCGTAGTGACGGGAGGACCCAGGAAGCGGTCCACCTCTGACACCATTCCGAGGCCGAACAACGGCCGAGAAACGGGGACGACGAGCCACCGGAGAAAGGGGCCGATCCCCGAGCCGACGGCGCCGAACCGACTCAGAGAAGGACGGCGCGGGAACCGCTCCCGGCACCACGGCCAGGCAAAGCCCTCCTCTCTCCCGAACCCAACCACCCCTCGCGCCGAGCGGGGTGGATGGACCCCGCAGGCGCCCGGGGAACCCCGTCACGGCGGCAGGACGGCGGCGACGGGGCGCAAAGGGGAGGGACGGCTGGCCAGCCTGACGACGGCGACACTGCCCCCCCCTCAGAAACCCGTCGGGAACCCCAGAGCCCGCCAAACACACCGGGAAGGCCGGAGGCAGGTATCACCTCTTCCCTCCGGCCCGTCCACAACCCCAGGGGGCGGATGCCCACCCTCCCCTGCGGCCCTTCCCGCCTCGGGGGTACCCACCCCGCCTCCTGCCGCTCGCGGCCAGAGGGGGCCGAAACAGTTGGAAGGGGGATTTTGCAGGGGGGGAACGGAAAGCGGAACCGACCCCGCCGGGGCGGGACAGTCCCCCCGGGTCTTTGAACCTCTGCGCCAGAATGCGCTAGATACCTGCAATGGGTCGGGGGTGGGGGGGGAGCCTCCTGCATCCCCCTTCCCCTCGCCTCACCCACCCCCACGCGGGCTAGGAGAGCTCACCGGAGGAGGGACGGAGGGAACCAACACTGGCCCGATTCGACGAATGGACACGGCTCCCGGCGCCTGGCCGCCGGGACCGTCTCGCCGCCTGACACCCACCGCGCCGACGCACGAACCCAAGTGGCAATGGGGGTTTAAGGTTTGAGGATGGCAGGGAAAAAGAGGAGGAGAGGCGTTGCCGAGGGCTCTCTTCCACCCCCCCCCCCCAAACCCCACACGACCCGCAGGGGGGACCCGGGGAAAGGCACACTCCTGGAGGACGCCCACCTGCGGCGAACCCCGGGCGGTCGAGGGCCGCATGGTGTCGGGACGACGGGAACGCCAGAAACGGAAACCGGGCAATTGAACGTTGAGCGACTCCCAGACGGGTGTAGCCCCGAGAGGACCCCGGGAGCCGTCCACCTCTGACACCCGTCAGAGGCCGAACACTGCCGAGAAACGGGGGAGGCGAGCCACCGGAAAAAGGGGACGGCCCCCGAGCCGACGGCTCCGAACCGACTCGGAGAAGGGCGGCACGGGAACCGCTCCCGCGCGCCAAGGACAGGCAAACCCCTTCTCTCTTCAGAGCCCAAACCCCCCTCACCGAGACGGGTGGATGGACTCCACAGGCGCCCGGGGGCCCGCCAGGCACTGCGGCAGGGCGAGGGCGACTGGGGGGCGAAGGCAGCGAGACTGCCCCCCCTCAGAAGCCCGTAGTGAGCCCCAAAGCCCGCCAAACGCACCGGGAAACCTGAGAGAAGGAGGAGCCAGGCATCTCCTCTCCCCTCAGGACCATCTGCAACCCCAGGGGGCGGACGCCCGCCCTCCCCTCCGGCCCTTCCCGCCTCCGGGGTACCCACCCCACCTCCTGCCGCTCCCGGCAAGAGTGGGCCGGAGACAGTCGGAAGGGAACTTGGAGGGGAGGGAGAGAAAGCGGAACCGACCCCGCCAGAGCGGAACAGCAACCCCTGAGTCTTTAAACATCCCCGACTAGGTACCTGCAACGGGTCGGGGGTGGGAGGGGGTAAGCCTCCTCCATTCCCCTTCCACCTCGCCCCACCCACACGGGCTAGGACCGCGCATCGGAGGAGGGAGGGAACGAACAACTGCCAGATTGGGCGAACAGACGAGGCTACCGTCGCCTGAGCGCCAGGACCGTCTCGCTGCCTGACAACGACTGTACCGATGCATGAGCCCACGTAGCGATGAGGGTTAGGGGTAGCGCAAAAAGAGCCCTCGGCAAGGCCTCTCCTCCTCTCTCTTCCACCCCACCCCAAACCCCACATGACCCGCGGGGGAACTCGGGAAAAACCACACAACCCCAGGACGCCCACCTGCGGCGAATCCCGGGCTGTCACGGACCACGTTCTGACGACGCGACGGGCCCCAGGAACGGGAGCCAGGGGAATGAACATTAAGAGACTCTCAGACGGGCGTAGTGACGGGAGGACCCAGGAAGCGGTCCACCTCTGACACCATTCCGAGGCCAAACAACGGCCGAGAAACGGGGACGACGAGCGGGGTGGATGGACCCCGCAGGCGCCCGGGGAACCCCGTCACGGCGGCAGGACGGCGGCGACGGGGCGCAAAGGGGAGGAACGGCTGGCCAGCCTGACGACGGCGACACTGCCCCCCCCCTCAGAAACCCGTCGGGAACCCCAGAGCCCGCCAAACACACCGGGAAGGCCGGAGGCAGGTATCACCTCTTCCCTCCGGCCCGTCCACAACCCCAGGGGGCGGATGCCCACCCTCCCCTGCGGCCCTTCCCGCCTCGGGGGTACCCACCCCGCCTCCTGCCGCTCGCGGCCAGAGGGGGCCGAAACAGTTGGAAGGGGGATTTTGCAGGGGGGGAACGGAAAGCGGAACCGACCCCGCCGGGGCGGGACAGTCCCCCCGGGTCTTTGAACCTCTGCGCCAGAATGCGCTAGATACCTGCAATGGGTCGGGGGTGGGGGGGAGCCTCCTGCATCCCCCTTCCCCTCGCCTCACCCACCCCCTCGTGGGCTAGGACCGCTAACCGGAGGAGGGACGGAGGGAACCAACACCGGCCCGATTCGACGAACGGACACAGCTCCCGGCGCCTGGCCGCCGGGACCGTCTCGCCGCCCGACACCGACCGTGCCGACACACGAGCCCACATACCTATGAGGGTTTAGGGGTAGGGGTAGCGCGGAAAGAGCCCTCAGCAACGCCTCTCCTCTCTTCCACCCTCCCCCCGCACCACCACCCCCCCCGCGGCGAACCCTGGGCGGTCGTGGAGCGCGTCTTGTAACGGGCACTGGTAACGGGAACCGGGGGATTGAACGTTAAGCGACGCTCAGACAGCCTTAGCCCCGGAGCAACCCGGGAGCTGTCCACTGCTGGGAGTCATCCCAGACTTTTCCATTTCTGGAAAGGTGTTCACGCCTTCCCGGGAAAAGCAAACTAGACCAAACATGGCCGAGAAACGACGGCGGCGACCCACCGAGAGAAGGGGACCGGTCCCCGAGCCGACGGCGCCGAGCCGACTCGGAGAAGGGCGGCGCGGAAACCGCTCCCGCGCGCCACGGCCGGGCAAACCCCCTTCTTCTCTCCCGAGCCCGGCCACCCCTCGCCGAGGGGGGCGGGATGGACTTCACAGGCGCCCGGGGGCCCCCCGGCACGGCGGCAGGGGCGAGGGTGATGGAAGACGAGGGAGAGGGACGGAAGGTCGGCCTGAAGGCGGTTAGACTGCCCCCCCAGAAGCCCGCAGGGAGCTCGAAAGCCCACCAAATGCACCGGGAAAGCCGAGAGAAGGCGGAGCCAGGCATCTCCTCTTCCCTCAGGACCATTTGCAACCCCAGGGGGCGGACGCCCGCCCTCCCTTCCGGCCCTTCCCGCCTTGGGGATACCCACCCCCCCTCCTGCCGCTCCGGGCAAGAGTGGGCCAGAGACAGTCGGAAAGAGCTTGGGGGGGGCGGAAAGCGGAACCGACCCCACCGGAGCGGGACAGCAACCCCCCGAGTCTTTAAACCTCCGCAACGGAACGTGCTAGGTACCTGCAACGGGTGGGGGTGGGGGGAGCGGGGAAGCCTCCTCCATTCCCCTTCCACCTCGCCCCACCCACGCCCACGCAGGCTAGGACCGCGCACCAGAGGAGGGAGGGAACGAACAACTGCCAGAGCTGTGATTACGACGGATGGGGGTCTAGGGTAAACGCCGGAGAGCAGCACGCAGCAACGACCCCTTTTACAACCCTTCCTGAAGGGGGCACCCTCCTCCCACCTCGGAAACAGAGGAAATGACAGGAGGGGACCGAAGGTATGCTATAAAAGCGAAACGGCTCCGAGGACAGCGGGAACCTGGCAACACGCACCACACACAAATGCTCTCTTTTCTCCAAGGATGCACATGGAGTGAGGAACACGAGCAACGGGTGACCCAGAAGCCGACCACCCATCAACAACGGGCACCTGAAAAGTCTACGCCGCGCGAGCCCGGCCAGGGGAGGCATCGCGAAAAAGGCGGAGGCGAGGCGGTGAGCCGGCCGGCCAACGTCCAGCGACGAGGCCCGGCACACACACGACTCAATGCCGATCCCCCCAGGGGAACCACCGCCGCCAGAGAACTCGGCCCTGCGATCAGTGCACGGTCCGCTTTCACTAGAGCAGGAACCGCCACTCACCCAGACACACCCACCCCCCCCCCCCCCCAACGCCCGGGCAGGGGGGAAGTGCAGGACAGGCGTGAACTACCATCATAAAGTACTCTCCCATCATGGTCTGCCCGGCGGCACTCCCTCGCGCTACAGGTGAAAACGAAGCACACAAGACAAACAGCCCGACACCCGGCGCCTCCGCGCGTGGACAAACGATTTGAGTGAAGACCAGCGGCCGACTGACTCGTCTCTGAAGGAGAGGCGCGACCGCAGGCCGAGCAGAACGCTCCACTTCAAGGCCAAGGCTCCGGGAAAAAAGACCGGCATCTGAACGGGAAAGATACCCACTGGTGCCCAGGACGTCAGGGGTTTCGGGCGGCCTAAAAAACAGCGCCACGGTATCCTCTTGTTTGGTCTCCCCATTGCCTACAGTGGCCGGAGCACTGCTCCTCACTATTCTCCATGCACAAACACGCATATTCGGACAAAACAAATACCCGTCACGGCCCCGAGACGAATCTAGAAATCTAGCCGAGCTCCTGGAATCCCAGCCGGGAAGACTGGAGCAAGTTTCACCCCATCGCACTTCCGGACTCGAGCGATTCCACCGAGTAAACAGAACCACTGGGCCGAGAGCCGGCCACCCGCCTGGGACGTCCCCCCAACAAACCCCACAACAGAGGGCAATCTGCTGGGAGCCCCGTCAAGGTAGTGCTGCAAGGTCGCTTTCGCCGAGCCTCGGCCAGATAGGAACAAAGTCCGACCCGGCCCCTCCAGGCACCAAGTCCGAGACGTCCTCTCTCCTTCCCGAAGCCAAGACCTTAGGAGCCTGAGTCACAGGCAATATCCCGTGGAGACACGGGGAGTCTCAAACTGACCCTCTGCCCACATCCAACCAATTTCGCCCTGGACGCTCTTAGTCTGCCTCTCGCGAGCATAGAGCCCGCCTCCCTGCCCCCTGCAGAATCTCTCAGGTCCCTATACCCCCACCCCAAACGACTGATTCCTTTCATTACGGCTTCGGGGGCGGGGGGGGGGGGGTCAGGAAAGTGAGACGGAAAGCCAGAGAGGATGACAAAGAATCCTTACGGGGGACCCGTGCCCACCCCGCCCCTTTCTCCCCGCGCCTCCCTCCAGAGCGCTCTCCTAGCTTAGAGCACCGCCTCCCCCGACGAGAGCCAGCAGGTCTCTGCCCCCGCCCCGTGGCGGAACCTTTAAAGGCTCATTCCTGCCGCGAGAAGAAGGGGGCTGGGGCCAAGAGCAACCAGCCGATAGCCACCCCCCCCCCCAAGACTTCCAAGCAGCTGAACAGCATTGAGCTAAAATGAACTAGGAGATGGGACTGGGGGGGGGGGGTGGAGCGGGAAGGGGGAAGAGAACCAGAACCGGGGACTTTTCGCATCACAACACCAAATCCCAGGATCGCAGTCATCCTGGCCTTGCCCCCGCGGAGGGATGTGCGTGCCGGGCGGGGGGTGGGGGCGTGCGGGAGGGTCTGCGGCGTGGGCACGGGAGGCTCTGCCAGCACCCCTGGCCCCTGCCCCTGCCAGCAGGCTGCTGTCAGTCACCCAGGAAACTTGCTGAAGTCGGAAACCCTCCTCCTTGCAGCGGTCCAAGCCAGCCCGCCCGCCCGCCCTCCCTCCCTGCCTCCCGAGGCTGATGCCTTCCACAAGAAAAAGTGACAAGTGCCTCTTTCTGCTTTTATTTTCAAATCTGACGTGCTCTCCCTCCCTCCCTCCCTCCCTCCGGTCCTTCGCCCCCAAACCCCCCAAAACCCCTCCCCCTTCTCAGGAACACACGTATTCAGAAGGCAAGAAAGCAAGAAATTCATATATTGGAGTGCGGATGGCCCCGCCAGGCATGAAGTCCGAAACGTTGTCTCTCCTTCCAGAAGCCAATACCTTCGTAGCCTGAGCCGCAGGGAATATCCCCTGGAGACACTGAGAGTCTCAAATCGACCCTCTTCCCACATCCACCCATTTTCCCCCTGGACGTTCTTGGTCTGCCTCTCGCTAGCATAGAGCCCACCTCCCTGCCCCCTGCAGAATCTCTCGGGTCCCCATACCCCCACCCCAACCGACTGATTCGTTTCTTTAGGGTTTCGGGGCGGGGCGGGGGGGGCGGGGAGGGGAGGAGAGCGAGACGGGAAGCCAGAGAGGATGACAAAGAATCCTTACGGGGACCCGTGCCCACAACTCCCCTCTCTCCCCGAGCCTCCCTCCAGAGCACTCTCCTAGCTTAGTGCACCGCCTCCCCCGACGAGAGCCAGCAGATCTCTGGGCTCCCCGCTTCCCGGGGTGGCTGAACCTTTAAATGCGCATTCCTGCCGCGAGAAGGATACGGTCTGGGGCCAAGAGATGCCTGCTGATAGTCCCCCCCAAACAGCCCCAGACCCTTCCAAGCAGCTGAACCATATTGAGGTTAATGACCTAGGACATGACAGTGGAGGGGGGGGGAGAGGGGAAAAAGGGAAAGAGAACTAGAATTTTTAGCATCACAACACCGGATAGAGCACCGGCCCTGAAGTCAGGAAGACCTGAGTACTAATCAGTCCTGAGACACTTGACACTTACTAGCTGTGTACTCCTGGGTACTTAATGGCTGTGCGGGAAGCTGTGCGGGGCGCTGTGCGGGGCGGACGCGGGGGAGGGGCTGTGCGGGAGTCTGGACGCTGTGCGGGGCGGGCGCAAGAGTGGGAATGCCAGAAAAGACTGCAGGTGGGCGGAGAAGGGAAAAGAGAACAAGAATTTTTAACATCACAACACCGGATAGAGCACCGGCCCTAGAATCAGGAGGACCTGAATTCGAAAAGGCCTGAGACACTTGACACTTACTAGCTGTGTACCCCTGGGCAAGTCACTTAACCACAATTGCCAAAACAGAGAAAAAGAAAGGAAAGAAAGGAACAAAAAAAAGGAAAGGATGACAACACCAAATCCCAGGAACACAGTCATCCTCCGGCGGGGGAATGTGCATGCCGGGCGCGGAACCGGTGGGGCACTCTGCGGGGCGCTATGCAGGATACTGAGCGGGGTGCTGTGCGGACTGGGGTGGGGGACGCAGGAGGCTATGCGGGGGGGGGGGTGCGCAGGGGGCGCGGGAGACTGTTTAGGGCAGTGTGCGGGGGGAGTGGGAGGCAGTGCAGGAAGTTCTGCGGGATGAACACGGGAGTGTGATGCCAGAAAAAAATGGGGGGGGGGGGGCGGAGAAGGGGAAAGAGAACCAGAATTTTTAGCATGACAACACCGGATAGAGCACCGGCCCTGGAGTCAGGAGGACCTGAGTTCAAAACCGGCCTGAGACACTTGACACTTACTAGCTGTGTACCCCTGGGCAAGTCACTTAACCCCAATTGCCACACCAAGAAAAAGAAAGGAAAGAAAGGAAGAAAGAGAGAAAGGATGAAAACACCAAATCCCAGGAACACAAGTCGTCCTCTCCTTCCCCCGCGCGGGGCGCTGTGCAGGTTGCTGAGCGGGGTGCTTTGCGGTGTGGGGTGGGGGATGAGGGAAGCCATGCGAGAGGGGAGGGTTTGTGGAGGAGGAGGGGGCCTCGGGAGGCTGTGTAGGGCAATGTGCGGCGGTGGGGGGCAGGACGGAAAGCTGTGAGTGGTGGGCGAGGGAATGGGAATGCCAGAAATGTGTGGGGGAGAAGGGGGAAGGGGAAAGAAAACCAGAATTTTTAGCATTACAACACCAGATAGAGCACTGGGCCTGGAGTCAGGAGGACCTGAGTTCAAATCCGACCTGAGACACCTGACACTTATTAGCTGTGTGCCCCAACGTACTTACTAGCTCTGCGTCGCTCTCTGCGGGGCGCTGTGCGGGACGGGCGCGGCAGGTTGTGCCAGGGCGCTGTGCGGGAGGCTCGGCCCGGCGCTGGGCGCGGGCCGGAGGACTGGAGACTGGGCAGGGTAGGAGCAGGAGAGGGAATGCCAGAAAAGAGTGGAGGAGGAGTGGAGAAGGGGAAAGAGAACCAGAATTTTTAGCATTTTTAGCAATTTTAGCAATTTTTAGACACTTGACACCCCAATTGCTTCACCAAGAAAAAGAAAAGAAAGGAAGGAAGAAAGAAAGAGAAAAGGATGACAACACCAAATCCCAGGAACACAGTCATCCTCTCCTTCCCCGGCGTTGGGATGTGCTGGCTGGGCGCGGAAGGGTTGGAGCACTCTGCGGGGCGCTGTGCAGGCTGCTGAGCTGGGTGCTGTGCGGACCAGGGTGGGAGACGCCAGAGGCTGTGAGAGTGAAGGGGGTGGGTGTGGAGGGGAGAGCGCAGGACGCTCTGAAGAGCAATGTGTAGGGGGGTTGTGTGGGGGGTGGGCGCGGGCGCTGGGCGGGAGTCTGGGCAGGGCGCTGTGTGGGATGGGCGCGGATTGGGCGGGGGGAAGCTGAGCGGAGCGCTGGGAGGGAGTCTGGGCGGGCGCTGGTCTGGGGGGAGCTGGGCGGGACGGTGGTGGGGGGTGGAAATGCCAGAAAAGAGTGGGGGAGGGGGGGCGGAGAAGGGGAAAGAGAAACAGAATGTTTAGGATCACAACACTGGTTTGAGCACCCGCCCTAGAGTCAGAAGGACCTGATTTCAAATCCGACCTGAGACACTTGACACTTACTAGCTCTGTCCCCTAGGGCACTTACTAGCTGTGCGTGGACTCTGGGCGGGGCGCTGTGCGGAGTGGGCGAAAGGGGGCTGTGGGGGGGGCAGTGCCGAGTGGGTGTGGGAGTCAAACCCTTCTCAGTCACCCTAGCAAGTACTTGGCGAACTACCTCTGCCTTACATTTCTGTCAGACTCAGGTCCCCTCATATTCTCTAAAGGGACCATAAGCTTAGACAGCATTTGATATTTTCACAGTAGGGACTCAGGCTGCTTAGGTCTCATTTTACCACCTAGTACAATTAGGTTAATAAATTACTTAAATTTTATACTACATACAAAAATCTGGGGTTCTATGGCCACTGAATGCATTGACATATTGCAACTGTTAACTGCTTTGAGAACTCACCTTGGACCTTTAAATGCTTTTATAAGTTCATAATAGCCACGTGTTTTTCCACAGTCTTATGTTAATATCTAAATCAACTGGATATTTGTATGATTTAAATTTTATTTTATTCCTTAAAAGTCTTGGATTCTCTTTTACCTGAAAGACCTGTCAGATTCGGTGTTGGACCAGCCTTGAGCATTCAGTGAGGTCAGTGAACATATTTATAATACATGGCCAATGAAGGCACAATCATTTCAAAAACTTTTACCTACTTTGAGCATTTCCAAACGATCTTTAAATCTCTAATCCTCAGTTTCCCTAAACCTGCAGTGGAAATGTTTCCAATATATGGCCAATGAAAACTCAGTCAATTCATTATTTGCTTTCTTGTTCTCATGTCACATGGATGTTTTGACTTCCCTCAGCCTCAGTTTACCTGATATTCACTAATAGGGTCTATATTCTAATCCTGTAATTGTTTTAGAAGTTCACTATAGCCGCTTGTTTTTCCACTGTCTTAGGTTTACATCTAAATCAACTGGATATTTGTATGATTCAAATTCGAATTTATTCCTTAAAAGTCTTGGATTCTGTGGTCCCTGAAGAACCCGTCAGGTTCTGTGTTGGACCAGCCTTGATCATTCTGTGAGGTCCCTACCAATTTCTACTCCTGAGATTCCCTGAACGAGCTGTGAACATATTTATAATTTGTAACCAATGAAGTCACAATCATTTCAAAAACTAGGATGCTCACAGTCCTGTCAAATGCATTTTTACATTTCTCTCAATTTCAGTTTCCCGCCTATTCACTAAAGGTCCATAAGCTTAGAGAGCTTTCGACATTTTCACAACACGGACTCAGACTGCTTAGATCTCATTTTTCCATGTAGTACAGTTAGGTTAATATAAGATTAAAATTTTATACTACATGAAAAAATCTTGGGTTCTATGGCCATTGAAGGCATTGACATATTGGAACTGTTACCTGCTTTGAGAATTCACAATGGACCTTTAAATCTCTCATCCTCAGTTCCCCTAAACCTGCAGTGGAAATGTTTCCAATATATGGCCAATAAAAACTCAGTCAATTCATTATTTGCCTTCTTGTTCTCATGTCACATGGATGTTTTGTCTTTCCTCATCCTCACTTTCCCTGATATTCACCAAGAGGTGCTACATTCTATTCCTAGAAAACTTTTATAAGTTCACAAAAGCCACTTCTATTTCCACATTCTTAGCTTTCCATCTAAATCAACTGGATATTTGTAAGGTTTAAATTTTAATTTATTCCTTAAAAGGTCTTGGATTTTTTGGCCCCTGAAGGACCTGTCAGATTCTCTGTTAGCCCAGCCTAGAGAATTCAGTGAGTTCCCTACCAATCTGTAATCCTAAATTTCCCTGAAGAAGCAGTGAACATATTTATAATCTGTTACCAATGAAGTCACAATCATTTCAAAAACTATGATGCTCACAGTCCTGTCAAATACATTTTTACATTTCTCTCAGATTGAGTTTCCTTCATATTCACTAAAAGGACCATAAGCTTAGACAGCTTTTGATATTTTCACAAGAGGACTCAGACTGCTTAGATCTCATTTTTCCATCTAGTACAGTTGGGTGAATATATGATTTAAATTTTATACTACATGTAAAAATCCAAGGTTCTATGGTCACTGAAGGCACTGACATATTGGAACTGTTACCTCCTTTGAGAATTCACAACGGACCTTTAAATCTCTATTCCTCAGTTTCCCTAAACATGCAGTGGAAATGTTTCCAATATATTGCCAATAAAAACTTTTTGAGTTCATTATTTAGGTTCCTTGCTCTCATGTCACATGGATGTTTTCATTTCCCACAGCCTCAGTTTCCCTGATCGTCACTAATAGGGGCTATACTCTAATCCGAGACACCTTTTATGTGTTCACAATATCCACTTTTTTTTCCTCGGTCTTAGTTTTCCATGTACATCAATTTGATTTTTGTATGACTTATATTTTATTTGATTCTTTAAAGGTCTTAAATTCTGTGGCCACTGCAGGCCTAGTCATAAACTGGGATGTACATGATTTGAGGTCGCTTACAGTCCGTGATCCATGGTATCTTTTCTCAAGCACTGGAGCTGCATCTATTCTCATGCCAGTGACAATCCATTCAGTTTGACCACTTGTAACATGTTAGTGATGTTCTGTTTGGTCTCACCATCTCCCTCAACCTTTTTTCCCCCCAGTGTTCCCTTGTAGCTTACTGCGGAAAAGGCAGTCTCTTGCTGAGAGTAAGATCAGAAGAAAGCGGACAACATAGACCCTGATCTCATCCAAGTCCTTCAACATGTTTGCAAGCCTATGGAATACTGCATTGTGATATCCTGCAGGGCACTGCTTCTTGGCTGGGTCTGTCAAGAGTGTTCCATCAGTGGGACTTCTGTAAGGTTCTACCTACCTGAAGGGGACTTTTTTGTAATGACTGAAATGCTCCACAAATTTCTCAGCTTCCTGGATCTTACCTGTGCTCTTTGAACCCCGGGCCAGAAACCTATCCCCCAGTGACTGAATTCTGGGAACATGGCTAGATCCTTCATTTCTGCTGCACGGGCGGGCACTCCTCTCACTCCTGCTGCCGCCACCCTTGGAGAAAGAAAGAAGTCATGAAAGGAGTCCTTGAAGAAAAACCAAGAACATTCATCAGTGTCAATTGGATGGGGATTTTGAGTCTACCCCCTGGTCTCTCCATCAGGCCTTCTGCATTTGCTTAATTTTGGGACCTGTCCCTACTGCCTCTAGTGAACACCTGTCAGAATCCAAGGAGGTGAGAGTTGGGGGGTTTCTGTTTTCTTCCTCTGGAGCAGGGCCAACCTGTTGGACTCTTTTTCATTTCTGCAGAGCAGGGAAAGGACCTCCTAGGAGATCTAGTGCTTCTGGTCTGAAGGAGGTGGGCCCCTTCCTTTGCCAGCATGAGTTCCTAAGGTGATTTTCTGCCTGGGCTTCTGGGCAGACAAGGTCAGGGGCCATGCTGGGCCGGCACCCATTGGAGGCCGGACCCACATCCGGGTTCCTTTGGGAAAGGCTCTGAGAGAATGGGCTCCAGGTCCTTTCCCTGTACCAGCAGGAAGTTTTCCAAAAGCTGCTTAGGAGAGAAAGTCTGTCCCCACCCCCGGCCCCCCGACCCCCGGAGAGGGGGGCCAAACTTCCTTTCCCTGAGGAAGGGGCCACTGGGGGCCTCCCCAGGGTCCTCGCAACGGGCCAAGACTGGCCATTGGACCTGGCTGTGGAGAGTCCGTGAACTGAGGGGGAGCCGAGCACCCCCTGCCCCTGCGGGCCCTGGCATCCGGGCTTGCTTCCTGCTCATGGGCCTCAGCTGCTGCCCCTCCCTGCAGGGACCCTCCCTCTGCCCACTCCCCTGGCTCTTCCTTCCCTCAGCTTTGGCCCAGCTTGGCCCCTGTCTTTCCCTCCATAGGCTCCTTCTGATTGCCCTGCCCCTCCCCACTCCAGGAGGCGGCTGCTGCTGGTGTGCTCATGGAGGGGGCAGCTGCCTCCGCCCCTCCCTTCAGCCTCCATTTCCCTCAGGGCCACCCTGGGGCTCGGCCGCTCCTCTCCATGTGACCACACCTGTCCACCCTCCTGCTCCCGGCCTGACTGAGAGAACTTGGCCACCTCAGCCCACCCCTCCCCGAGCTGAGATCCCTGCCCCAGCCCTCCCCAAGCCCGGGCCCAGCTCTTCCTCCTCACCCTGCCTGCCCCCCTTGCATCCTCTAAATCAATCTCAACTGACAGTCTGCCTTGGCACAGCAAAGAGAAACCTAGGGCCCTTTGACCTCCACAAGACTTGGTCACTCAGGAGCCCAGAGGCCAGTCCTGCTCCTGAGTTCTGCCTCAGCAGCAGAAGCCTTTGGGCCCTAAGGAGGGAAGCCCCTGCCAGAGACAGAGCCCCAAATGGGACCCAGAGCCCACGGCATGAGAAGCCATTGCCGGGCCACCTTTAGGGCCAGCCAGCCCAGTGGGCCACATAGAACACATCTCGCGCAAAGCATCCTGGGCCCAGGAGCCCACGTCAGTCTCGCCAAGGATTTTGATGAAAAGGACACTCAGGGCCTTCTCATATTTAGTCTTAGACCTGTCTAGTGAATTCATCCAGGTCCCTCCCTTCAAATCACTAAGCCTCTGTTTCCCTAAATAAACACACTCAAGTGTGGCTTAGATGCTGAAGCCACTGAAAGCCCAGTCAGCTTTACTAATTTTTTACATCTTTACCCTTTTGGTGATGATGTCACAGCGGTTTCTTGTGTTTAATGTGACTGTGCGTATATAAGCTATATCAGATTGCTTTCTCTCTTACGGAGGGCAGGCAGCAAGGGAGAAAAATTTTGAACACAACATTGTACAAAAACGAATGTTGAAAACTATCTTTGCCTGTGACTGCAAAAAACAAAATACTACTTAGATTGGGAAAGAAGAAGTAAAAAACATTAAAAAAAAAAAAAAAGAAAAGTAAAGAGTACTGCTTTTGGAATAAAGACATGGGATTGAGTCTCTGAGCTTCCAGGAATTTGGGCAGTGGTCACTAAGCAAGTCACATTCTTCTTTGGGCCTCAGTCTTCCTATCAAGAACATGAGTATTTTGTCATAGATTATCTCTAGGGTCTCTGTCAGCTTTTATAGTCTATATTCCAAGGCTCCTTCAGCTCTATGTTGGATTCTCTCCATTCTCTTACACCTGTGAATAGTCCATGTTCTGCAGACAGGTGTCTCAATGGAGTCAGGAAGACCTGAGTTCTAATCTGGCCTCAGACACTTGACACTTACTATCTGTGTGACCCTGGACAATTCACTTAACCCTCATTGCCCTGAAAAAACATCGATGTTAAAAATGTTTTTTACATGTAATTTGGGGAAATATAAGATTCTAGACATTGTTTTAAGAAATTGCCCAAGTGTGCAGGGCTAGAAAAAACAACAACACAAAAGTAACCCTGAGTATTACAACATCAGATAGTAAACAAGGTTACAACTGTAGTCACTGGCCTCAGTAGTAGGACTTGGATTCCAATCCAGCTTCTCTGTTTCCACATTCTCAACCATGTTCACCATCTGTACCCCACTGTTATGTTTGATCCCTCTGTCTCTCTGTCTCTATCTCTCCCTACTTCTTTCCCTCCTTTCCCCTCTACCTCCTTCCTTCCCTCCCTCCTTCCCTCTCTGTTTCCCTCTGTGAATCTCTCATTATCTCCCTGTCTCTCCAATTGTCTCTCTGTCTCTATCTCTGTCTGTCCTCCTCTCCCCTTTCAGGCACTGAGAAAAGTATAGGATATGTATGTATATATATATAACCTTATGTGTATATAGGGTGTGTATGTATATATATATATATAACCCTACATATATCTATATCTATATATATCTATATCTGTTACCTCAGGTCCCTCTCTCCCCAGTCATTCCCTTAAGACCTTCCATGAGTCCATGGGATCACAGGACTCTAGGTCTAGAGCTGGAAGAGACATCAGAGACTAACTAGTTCCATCTTTCTCGTTTTACGGAGAGGAGAACTGAAAACCACAGAGGTCAAGTAACTGGTCTGAGAGCACACAGCTAGTAAGTGTCTCAGGCAGGATTTGCACCTGGGCTTTCCTACTTAAAATTCAGGGCTGAGGCTACTAGGTCCTGCTGCTTTCTCTTCCCTCATCTCACTAGGCTACTCTTATCTCTCTACAACTTCTAAGAGTAAAGGTACAAGGAAGGGTTTGGGGTGTGGGGTGTTGAAGGAAAAATAACTTCCCCTAAATGGAAAGGTTCCATGACTAAGCACTTACTAAGTCCTTACTGGCCTGAACTGAAATCTTTGGCTTCCTGTCTACATAATATGCTCTCCTGAATGTGCCACTTCCTTTACCCCAGGTTTGCCTCAGGCTAATCTGAGAGGTTTGAAAGGACTGACATAGCAGCATACTTTATGAGACAGGAACAGATACAAAAATGAGCACTTTGGCACCCAAAATGATATAAATCCCCTGTAGGCATCCTATCATGGAAACAAGTAAATCCACTAATACTCACTTAGGCATCAGAGGGGCCTGTGGTGCACATGGTAGCATGACTACCCTGTGCTTCTCTGGAAACCACTCTGCCTACCAGAGGCTGATGGGGATGCAACATCTCCTCCTCACCCAGCTCCACATATCTGAGGATTCCCATAGGCATCAGTGCACCAAGCATTGGTGTCACAGAGGAAAAATACAGACTGTGTACAAAACCTGGGTCTGGGTTGATCACTTCCCAGAAAGGCTTCTTCTTCTTTCTACAGCTACTGTGATATAGATACAGATTAATGGATCACATGACATCGCTGCCCTTTGATGCCAGGTGACCAGTCTCTAAAGACCAAAGAGCCATTGACAGTGAATCTGCTACGATTAGAAAAGAGCTGATGTGGATTTCAACACAGTACTTGTTCTACTTTCCATCCCAAAGTCTGGCAGGAGACTGAAGAGGAAGGACCATCTTCGAGCACTCTGTGTATGTGGAAAAGTTGCAATAATTGGCAAAAACTTCTTGGGCTCGAAGATTCGAGTAAACACAGAGTAGATGATGCCCACAGAAAATCTGAGTTATCAGCTCCTTGTCCATTGACTTTTAAGTCAGTTCACTCTAGAAACCCCCCCTTTCTTGAGCCCTTTGTGCCTGTATGGGACAAGGCTAGTCTCTATGGAGGGGAGAAGGTAGAGAATGAGACAGAGGTAAGGTGAGGATTAAATCAACAGCACTCTCTGGAAAGTGTTGTCTCAACCTGTCTCCCTGAACTTTCTTCTCCTTCCCATTTCCACTCAGCTTTAAGTGACCAAATTAGACATTGCTTGACGGCAACAACACTCTTTACCTGGACACAGAAAGAGGAAGTGGGGCATTTGGGAAAAGAGAGAAAGGAGCCTGGATTGGAGGTCAAAGAGCCCTGGGCTCAAACCCTGGAACTATTTCTGATGGCCTTGTGTAAACCTGAGCAAGTCACTTAAGGTCTGTGAGCTTCCATTCCTAGATTAGTAAAATGAGAACGTTTCACTACAAAGCCCCTGGAATCCCTTTTGGCTCCAGTTCTATATTCCTATGTGTGACCTTAAGCAAGTCATTTCTCTCTGGGCCTCAGTTTCCTCATCTATAAATTGAGTAGGTTGGATAGATAACCTATGATTTCCCTGGGTGCTCTCAGTCTAAAATCTTATGTATGACTTTGAACAAATCATCTCTGTAAAATTAAGAGGTTGTTCTGGATGGTATTTGAGGACCCTCCTATCTCTAGACCTAGAGCCCTATAATCTTTTGGACCCCCTGAAGGCCTTAAAGGACTGACTGGAGAGAGGGAGAACCAAGGCCACAGATATACACCATACGTTTGAGAATGTTGGTAATGTTTGAAAGGAGAAAGATGGCTTTGTTCAGAATGGAGTGTATCACTTGAGAGGGATGGAGAACATCATTCAGGGGCAATGAGACGACTGGACAGCCCGAGAGACATGGTTTCAGGATAGCTAACAATCAGTTTATTAATTAGACTAGCCAATAATCAATAAATCGATGATCTAAGGTCCCTCTCCTTAACCAAAGACAAAACCATGGAGATCAATGAATGCTTAAATAACTTGGGCAAAGGAGGCGCCCTGAAAGATGAAAATCAACCCTGCTTGTTGAATAATTAATGAGGAGGTGAGGATACTAATGAAGAGGTGGGCTGAAAGTCTTCAACTCCTCCTGCTGAGAACTTGGCTTGATTATGAGACTCAGCCACCTCCAAGAACCTGGACGAAGGAATCCCTCTCTCCCCAGACCACTCTGGCTGGCAAGTTTACCTGAAACTGCAATGCAGGCCTACTGCTTTAGGGATGGAATTCACCTAGAATAGATTGCACTAAGTTGAAATAAGGGTCCCGCCTAGGATCAGGGAGCATGTTCCCTGAGGATTTGGAAAATTTCTTTATCAGCACTGTCCTTCAGAGATTGACTGATTTACAGGGGCTGCTTCATGAATGCATCTGAACAATAACAAGCCCTGGACAACTGGGAAGATATTTACCTGAGTGCCTGATTTCTCAGGGGTAAAGTCTCAGTCAAACTTGATATGTTTTCCCTAAATTTCCTTCAAAATGAAGATGCGTCTTTCTTGTATTTATCTCCTCAAACTGTTGAACTGCTTCGGTTGGCCAACCTTAAGTCTTTACCTGACTACAAAGGAGAGTAACCTCAGCTCAGTGGTGTCACCACTGCTATGAAGTATCATCCTGCATCAGATGACTTTTGATATTATTGAGAGTTTAACAGATAATTTTGGTGTTGATGATTTAGCCAGAATCCATAGTGACACTGAAGGAATTGACTACAGTTCGCATTTTTAAAATTTAGGATTTCATTTAGGTGCAGTCTGCCTGCTTAACCAGGAAAGGAGCTGTAACATGGGCTAAAATTCAATGAAAATAGAGTTTGAAATGAATTGGAGACATGGATACAACATGGTGGACTAAAAGTGTAACATCTGCATTGGGCAAAAGACAGGCATCTCAATTGTATAATATATTCCCTTCTGGCCTCAAACTGTAAGTACAATGCAATATCTCCTATGTCCACAAGACGGCACCAAAGTGCTAAATTCTGCAATATCGCATTTAGCACACCAGATGTCACCAAAGACCGTCCTATAATATTCTTCAATACTTTCATTAACCACAAGATGGCAGAAGACTATGTTATAGTATTTAGTGGCCTTCAATTGGCCAGAAAAGTATTTGTGAAATATTCATTAACTCTTAGTAATAAAAGACTCAGTATACATGGCCCTTAAGGGGGAGGTAAGTCTTACTGTTCTTTTCCAAACGTGATACGTCCACAGGGATGGCAGGATGAATTTATGTTCAGACATTTTAAATATATGGATTCATTTCTTTGATTTTTAAATGTTTTTCTCTTCTGTAGGATGGCTCTGTATATTTTTGTGATTCAGTCGTGTCAGACTCTTTGTGACCCCATTTGGGGTTTTCCTGACAGAGATACTGGAATGGTTTGCCAATTCCTTCTCTAGCTCATTTTACAAATCAGGAAACTGAGGCAAACAGGATGAAATGACTTACTCAGGCCACATAGCTAGTCTATATCTAGTCTGAGGTTAGATCTGAACTCATTTCTTGCTGATTCTGGGCTCAGAGCTCTATCCACCGAGTCACCTAGCTGCCCTGATCTAAAGCAGTATAGAAACGAAACTACCTATTGGTTAAGACTCTTGGAGTGAACGGGAGGCCAGGTCATTCCCCAATTGAGAAATGGTCAAAGGATATGAACAGGCAGTTTTCTGATGAAGAAACCAAAGCTATCTATTCCCATATGAAAAAATGCTCTAAATCTCTAATGATTAGAGAGATGCAAATTAAAACAACTCTGAGGTACCACCTGACACCTATCAGATTGGCTAAAATGACAAAAAAGGAAGATAATAACTGTTGGAGAGGCTGTGGGAAAATTGGAACACTAATGCATTGTTGGTGGAGCTGTGAGCTGATCCAACCATTCTGGAGAGCAATTTGGAATTATGCCCAAAGGGCGATAAAGCTGTGCATACCCTTTGACCCAGCAATCCCACTTTTAGGTCTTTTGCCCAAAGAAATCATGGAAGGGGGAAAGGGACCCACATGTACAAAAATATTGATAGCTGCTCTTTACGTGGTAGCAAGGAATTGGAAGTTGAGGGGGTGCCCATCCATTGGGGAATGGCTGGACAAGTTGTGGTATATGAATACAAAGGAATACTATTGTGCTGTAAGAAACGATGAGCAGAAGGAGTTCAGAGAAACCTGGAGGGTCTTACGTGAGCTGATGATGAGTGAGATGAGCAGAACCAGAAGAACATTGTACACAGTATCATCAACATTGAGTGTTGACCTACTGTGATGGACTATATTCTTCTCACCAATGCAATGGTACAGAAGAGTTCCAGGGAAATCATGATAGAAGAGGATCTCCAAATCCAAGAAAAAAAAAAAAAAGAAAGAACTGTGGAGTATAGATGCTGATTGAACCATATTATTTCTTTTGTTTTGGGTGCTGTTGTTTTTTTTTCTATTTTGAGGTTTTGCATCACTGCTCTGATTCTTTCTCTTGTAACAGGATTAATGCAGAAATAGGATTAATGTTATTATGTGTATATATATATATGTGTGTGTGTATATATATCTATATCTATATGTATATGTATAGAGATATATAGATATAACCTATATCAGATTACCTGCTGTCTAGGGGAGGGGGGGAGGGAGGGGAGGGAGGGAGAAAAATCTGAAATTGTAAAGCATGTATAAACAAAAGTTGAGAACTATCTTTACATGTAACGGAAAAAATAAAATACCTCATAGAGTGAACGGGAGGGGGCCAGAGGAATCAGATCTTTTAGAGGCCATTCTGTCCAGCAGCACTGACTGGTACCTTCTTGGCCATATTCTCATCCTTGCCATTCTTGCCCAGTGAGTCCTTTAAGCCTCAGATTCATCACTGTAAAGTCAGAATGATCCTGGCATTCCCTACCTATCAGGGCTTTTGTAAGGAAAGCCCTATATCCAAGAGGTGTTCTGTCATTATTGTCTTCAGGGGATCTCTGTCCTGGGAATAGGAGAAAAGAAGACAAACTAAGAGAAAGCTTGTGCAACAACCAGGAACGGAAGACAAGCGAATATCCCAGGTACACCAAATAGCAAGCAACAGTAGGCATGAGGACAGACTGAGCCCTGGGAAGGATAGCTGTCACAGTGAGGACATAAAGGAAGCCTGGGACTTGGGCCAGCAAGCGAGGGTCAGGGGCGGTTGCAAGTGGGAGCAGGAGAGGTGAGAAAAAATTTCACAAATCACTCCAAGGAAGGGAGCCAGAGAGTAAAGACATGGAGAAAAAGCCTGCCCCGACCAGAGGGGAGACACTGGCACTGCCTCAAGATCCCTGGGGACACTGAGCCTGCAGACATTAAAAAACGGATGTTCCTCTAAGAAGAGAAAGGCAGGAAAGAGATCTGGCAATAAGGAGATCACGAGGACACTACAGAAGGGTCCCAGTGGTAGCACAAGGTGCTCCTGGGAAAAATGTCTGGGGCCCAGCACCTGGGCCGCTGTGGAGAAGGGATTGATAAAGGGCACTAGTGTATCTGCTCTTGAAAGAGAGCTTGCCAACTTTTTAGGAGAGAACAGTAAAGAAATGGAGATGCCCCTCATCACAACCCCATGAAAGCAGTGCCAGAGCACACAGTTCACAGGCACCTTGAATCTTATTCCTGGAAAGGAGGGAGAGTCAGCCTCTCATTTCCTACCTGAGATACAATGAAGCCTCTCTATGATTTCCATGACGAGAAGCCTTCCTATGTCTGCTTGGAGTCCTTCAATGATGGGGAACTCACCACATCTCAACCTAGGTCAATCTTCGGAAAGTTCAGTTTTTTATTATGTTAAGACAATCCTGCATCCTTGTCATCAATCCATCAGTCAAGTTAGAAGTATTTATTAAGCCCTACTATGTGCCAGGCACTTTATTTGTCCTTTTGATTCTAGATTTTCCTTCTGAAGGCAAGCCAAAGTGTAACCCCTTTGCCCCGTGACAGTTCTTCAGATATATGAGGACCTCCCTCACTGCCTCTGCTGTCTTCTCTCTGCAGAGTGAAATGCTCCCCACTTAGAGACTCATGGCATTTCGAGCTGGCAGGGCCCAATCCCCTCCACTTAACCTAGAGGAGGCAGGCCTGGAGAGGGAGGTTTGAGGGGGATACATTGGAATGGGTTAACAAAATACGGCACGACGACTGTACCTGAGCAATGACCTGGGGGTCGCCAGGTGGAAGAAAGGCAAGGCTGTAGCCAGGATACATACCAACAAACATATAGATCATATAGAATGCACTGAACAGTGTGTTTCAGTTCAAAGTGGCCATCCCCCTAAAGAATAGTTTGTTCCTGTATTCATCAGTGTGAGAGTGCTATGTTACATTGTTTAAGTCGGTCCCACCGGCCTAGGCACACTCACCAGCAGCATGAATCTGAGACTGTATATGAACTAGGGATCCCGCGGTTCGATTTTGTCTCTTGTGCCATGACTTGAGACCCCTGCTCTCCTCATTTGTGCCTCTGGCAGAGGTTCAGTGACCGAAGCCAAGGGTCAATCCCAAGGTCAGACAGGCCACAGGGAGTAGAGGTAGAATTCAAACCCAGGTCCTGAGTCTACCACACAACCCTCCTGCTTTCATGTGTCCCTCATAGCCTGAGGTTTCCAGGCGCCTCACCATCCCTGCCTGTCAATGTCCTTCCTAAATGAAGATCCTAGAAGTGAACATGATAGTCTAGGTGTGGTCTGACCAGGACCAGAGAGAATTGCTTCTCTCCTTGGCATGACTGTTTTATCCAGCCCTGTGATTTCAGTGGTGGGGGAGCACTCCAGCTTGGAGAGTCTTGTTCCTGTCAATCAGCCAGGGATCAGGGAGCTGCCTGGCACACAGGGAGCTTAAATGATTGGCTTCCGGTCATGAGGCCAATCCAGTAGATAGGACTTGGACCCAGGTCTTCCTGACTTTAAGACTGGGCCTGTATCATCCACCCCAGGCTCCACTGTATGCTTGTATTACTGCAACCTGAAAGCACTCTAGCTAAGAGAGCTACATGGCTAGGCATAGAGCACTGAGCAATCAGACACAAGTACACACACACACACACACAAAAACACACTCTCACAGTGGAAGAGCCACAGCCATTGTCTCAGTCACATACCATCCTGTGTGCCAGGAGACCTCACTCTCTTGATCTGACATGCAGCGGAGGTTTTGGTCCCTTGCCCTCTGGAAACTTGAGTCACTGATGCATTTACCCTATCACCAAATGAGGTCATAGGAGAATGACCCTTGGTCCCTGGCTCCCTCTTGCAATGAAGGATGCAGACACCTTCAAAGACCTTTCATGACCATGACCTATTATCCCTGCCCATCACACTTTGGGTCCCATCTGAGACTCTGTCTCTTGCAGGGGCTTCCCTCCTTAGAGCCCAAAGGCTTCTGCTGCTGAGGCAGAACTCAGGAGCAGGACTGGCCTCTGGGCTCCTGAGTGACCAAGTCTTGTGGAGGTCAAAAGGCCCTAGGTTTCTCTTTGCTGTGCCAAGGCACACTGTCAGTTGAGATTGATTTAGAGGATGCCAGGGGGGCAGGCAGGGTGAGGAGGAAGAGCAGGGCCCGGGTTGGGGAGGGCTGGGGCGTGCTGTGCGCATGCCCAGAGCATGTGCAGAAGGCGCCAGCACGAAGCCCCAGCCCGCCTGTGCACGTGGGGGGTGTGCAGCGATCTCAGCGAGGGGAGGGGTGGGCTGAGGTGGCCAAGTTCTCTCAGTCGGGCCGGAAACAGGAGGGGGGACATGTGTGGCCACATTGGGAGGAGTGGCTGAGCCCCAGTGTGGCCCTGAGGGAAATGGAGGCTGAAGGGAGGGGCGGGGGCGGCCGCCCCCTCCATGAGCACCCCAGCAGCAGCCACGTCCGGAACGGGGGAGAGGCAGGGCAAGCAGAAGGAGCCTATGGAGGGAAAAGACAGGGGCCAAGGCTGGGCCAAAGCTGAGGGAAGGAAGAGCCAGGGGAGTGGGCAGAGGGGGGGCCCCTGCAGGGAGGGGCAGCAGCTGAGGCCCATGACCAGGAGGCAAGCCCGGATGCCAGGGCCCGCAGGGGCAGGGGGCGCTGGGCTCCCCCTCAATCCACAGACTCCCCACAGCCAGGCCCAATGGCCAGTCTGGGCCCGTTCCGAGGACCCTGGGGAGGCCCCCAAGGGCACCTTCCTCAGGAAAAGGAAGTTTGCCCCCCCTCCCCAGGGGGCAGGGGGGGGACGACAGACTTTCTCTCCTAAGTAGCTTTTGGAAAACTTCCTGCTGGGACAGGGAAAGGACCTGGAGCCCATTCTCTCAGAGCCTTTCCCAAAGGAACCCAGATGTGGGTCCGACCCCCAATGGGTGCCAGCCCAGCATGGCCCCTGACCTTGTCTGCCCAGAAGCCCAGGCAGAAAATCACCTTAGGAACTCATGCTGGCAAAGGAAGGGGCCCACCTCCTTCAGACCAGAAGCACTAGATCTCCCAGGAGGTCATTTCCCTGCCCTGCAGAAATGAAAAAGAGCCCAATAGGTTGGTCCTGGTCAAGAGTAAAAAAAAAAAAAATTAACTCCACAACTCTCGCCTCCTTGGATTCTGACAGGTGTTCACTAGAGGCAGTAGGGACAGGTCCCAAAATTAAGCAAATGCAAAAGGCCTGATGGAGAGACCAGGTGTAAGTCTTAAAATCCGCATCCAATTGACACAGATGAAGGTTCTTGGTGTATCTTCAAGGGCTCCTTTCATGGCTTCTTCCTTTGTCCAAAGGTGGCGACAGCAGGAGAGAGAGGAGTGCCCGCCCGTGCAGCAGAAATGAAGGATCTAGCCATGTTCCCAGAATTCAGTCACTGGGGGATAGGTTTCTGGCCCGGGGTTCAAAGAGCACAGGTAAGATTCAGGAAGCTGAGAAATTTGTGGAGCATTTCAGTCATTACAAAAAAGTCCCCTTCAGGTAGGTAGAACCTTACAGAAGTCCCACTGATGGAACACTCTTGGCAGACCCAGCCAAGAAGCAGTGCCCTGCAGGATATCACAATGCAGTATTCCATAGGCTTGCAAACATGTTGAAGGACTTGGATGAGATCAGGGTCTGCATTGTCCTCTTCCTTCTGATCTTATTCTCAACAAGAGACTGCCTTTTCAGCAATAAGCTACAAGGGAACACTGGGGGGGGGGGGGAAGGTTGACAGGGATGGTGAGACCAAACAGAACATCACTAACATGTTACAAGTCGTCAAACTGACTGGACTGTCAGTGGCATGACAATAGACGCTGCTCCAGTGCTTGAGAAAAGATACCATGGATCAAGGACTGTAAGCGACCTCAAATCATGTACATCCCAGTTTATGACAAGGCCTGCAGTGGCCATAGAATTTAAGACCTATATATAATTAATTATTAATAATTATATACTACTATAAACAAAAGTTGAGAACTATCTTTACATGTAATGGAAAAAATAAAATACCTCATACATTAAAAAAATAATAATTATATACTACGCTATTCTGAGATTCTGGAGATACAAAGGTAAAATAGGGCATGTCTGTTTCACTCTAGGACTTTACAATTTAGTTGCAGTTAAGATATTTACAGAGCAGATTAGCATATAGCTTAGAATATCAAGCACTCACCATGTACAAAAAGAATTGATTATCTCCTTGACTCCTAAAGTCATACCTCTTGCAAACACCACCATTCTGTTGAAGGCAACACCATCCTCCCAGGTTCATAACTCTGGAGTCATCTTAAATTCTTTCCTATTTCTCAGCGACCACCTCATTGCTCCCACCACATAGTAGGCAATCAGTTGACACATCTAGTGAGGCAGCTAGGTGGTCTGGTTGAAAGAGTGTTAGATCTGGAGTAAGGAATACCTGAGTCTCAATACCTCCTGTAACTCTTACTAGCTTTTATAACTCTGGGCGAGTCACTTAGTCTCTGTTCGACTTTGTTTCCTTATATGTAAAATGAGAATAATAATAATAATAATAATACCGGTATTCAAGGTTTATTGATAGAATCAAATAAAGAATGTGAAATAAAGCTGGAAAGGTAGATAAGAGTCAGACTGTGAAGGTCTAGATTGCGGATTTTATGCTAGAGGCTCAAATGCGGATAGAAGTTTTGGAGAGCAAGTAATTGATGTAGTCACAATTTTTTTGTAGGGCAATGGCTCTTAAGTGACTTGCCCAGGGTCACACAGCTAGTAAGTGTCGAGTGTCTGAGGTTGCATTTGAACTCAGGTCCTCCTGAATCCAGAGCTGGTGCTTTATCCACTGCGACACCTAGCTACCCCCAATGTGGTCACATCTGTGCCTTAGGCAGATTATTTTGCCTAGTGGAAAATGAATATGAGAAGGATAAGACTGGACAAAGGGATAGAATAGGAGGCTATTACAGTACTCCAAGTGAAAGCCACCAAGGATATTCACCTTTTGAGTGGAGAAGAACATTTAAATGATAAGGGCATTTAGACAGAGCTTTGGAGTATATGGGATGTTCAGAGAGTACTTGCACCTCTGGTATGAGAACTTGTCAAGCCCTTTTCATGGCTGCTCATCCACCTCTGGTAGACACCTTCGCCCAACTTTCACCTGTGGCATGTACAAGATCCACAACCCATAAAACCCACCTCAGCAAACAGTCTAAATTAGGTTGAGGGTAACAAACAGGTCTCAAACCATTCAGGGAGTTAGGCAGATGTCTACCCCCAAGCATGTGAAGAGTTCCCCTGCTGGAATGGACAGATGAGAACAGTTTGACATGAAGGCAACTAAAGCAGGTGCTGTGGAGCACTTAGAGCTTGATTAAACAATGAAGACACCAAGGTGCATCCCAGACCATTGCCAGTCATCCTTACTTTTGTCTTGCCACTGGACTTCAGTGATTCGAATAGAGTGAAGCTGACAACTTTGTGCAACTCTGCCTCACTTAACTCCAATTCATGCATGAGTTAAGACATCACCCCATGATGTCATTGGTCCTCTTCAAAACAAGAACAAACAGCAATATAGAGAGCTTTAAGGCTTACAAAGCAATTTATAAGTATTTAATTTTATTCTATCAATAAACCTTGAATGCCATTATTATTATTATTATTATTCTCATTTTACATATAAGCTATATGGTAATATAAGCTATTCCATTTTACGTATAATAAGCATTATTTACTTATATGTATTTACTTATTATATGTAAATTATTATATTTACATATAAGCTATATGCTAATCTGCTCTGTAAATATCTTAACTGCAACTAAATTGTAAAGTCCTAGAGTGAAACAGACATGCCCTATTTTACCTTTGTATCTCCAGAATCTCAGAATAGTCTAGTATATAATTAATAATAGTATAATAATAGTAATATATATTGAATATATGTTCAAATAATATTGAATGAAAAGAAATAAAACAAAAAACCCTATGTCAAACTATTTACAAGGTGGTTTTAAACAATTTCAGATTGTCATAAGATAAGAACATTTCTATGTTGAGGGATCTACTTTTGGCAATCACTTTACTACTTCTGCTGGCTTTGCTCTTCTCCAGATGTGGGGATTTCAGGCAGTGCCAAATGAATGCGACTGGCTTTAAGTCACATGACCTGCAAAAAAATAACAGGCTCATTAGGAAAATGCTCAGAATAGCAGGTGGATGAAATTATAAATGGAGAAGATCATAGTGCGCATTCACTCAGCTAGAGTCCAGAACTAAATTGGCCCCTTGGAAGCATCGAAGGAAATAGGTATTGTTCTCCGAAAAACCAAACACTCAAACGTGAATAGTAAATCAATGCTTTAATGTTAACAACAATCTGAAATCACCATGGGGCAGCTTAGGAGAGGGGAGAAATGATAGAGTTCCAGGCACAACAATGTAATGCTTTGGCAATTCCACAAAGGACCATGCCCAGGAAGAATTAAAGGATGTGATGTGTCTCCTCAAAAGAGACAGCAGTAATCTTTGAACTGCTTCTAGAAGTGGAAATAGTGGGAGGAGAGAGGGGGTTCCAATTTTCTGTGGAATCAAAAATAAGGGTTTTCAGCATGTTCTAAGTGAGACCATGCTTTCATCAAATTTGGTTTTCCACTAATCATTCCAGAGGAGTGGGAGACTGAATGAATACTACACGTAGCCTAGATGATCTGGATTGACCCCCATGCTTTCTGTGATCGATGCCCTAGGAGTGCTCCTCACTAAATGATTGCCTGGCATTTTCATTGCCCAAGGTCCAATGCATACAGAAGACAGCTCCCTGTGCTACTCAAGTGCTTGCTGGTATGCTCCATGTCTGTGCAATTCTCTCTATGGTCTCTTTACTTCCTCATTTGATAGAACCCTAATGAGATTTCTAAGCATAGGCATGGTACCTATCTTTGAAAGCATGGCTGGTTTAATCGCTGTACCTCTTGCTCACTTGTCTTTGAACCGGATGACCCCCATTCCTACAAAGCTAGAATTCCTGGCTTCTTTCCAGACTCAGTTCAAATACTGTCTTCTGCAAAGACCTTACCTTGTTTTTTCCCCTTTCCCCTCCCAGCTGCTAGCTATGTACCCTATATGTCTATTTTCCATCTGCCTACAGATATACATGTAGCACACATATCTAACATCTCAAGATAATAATAGCTAACATTTATATAGCAATTACTACATGCCAGGCATTTTGCTAATCGCTTTACAATTATTATCTCATTTGAACCTAACAACAATCCTGAGAGGTAGGTACTATTCTTATCCTCATTTTATAGATGAGGAAATTGAGGCAAACAAATATTAAATGGCTTGCCCAGGGTCACACTAATGTGTAGTAAGTAACTAGCCTAGTAAGTGTCCTACTAGTCTAATAAGTGTCTGAGGGCAAATTTGAACTCAGAGTTTCCTGACTCTAAGACTTGGCACTCTATCCATTGTCCCACTATAACTCTTTCACTAGAATAGAAGCTTTTTCTTGATGTTTTGCTTTTTCTTGAATCTCTAGTACTTTGCACAGAGACTGGAAATGAGCAAGCATTTAATGTATACTTGTTGACTGACTGATTTCTCAACCATTTCATCCCCTGACATGAGGTCAAGTCAAAAAGCATTTATTAATCACTTACTATGTATGAAAAACTTTCCTGGAGCAACTAGGTGGCGCAGTGGATAGAGCACCGGCCCTGGAGTCAGGAGTACCTGAGTTCAAATCCGGCCTCAGACACTTAACACTTACTAGTTGTGTGACCCTGGGCAAGTCACTTAACCCCAATTGCCTCACTAAAAAAAATTAAAAAACTTTCCTAAGACCAGGGAATAGGATGAAAGACCCAAACCCCAACAGTTCCCATATTATAACAGGAGAGATGACAATATTGTGGAGTCAATGTCAGGTGATCCCAGAGGAAAAGTCACTGGTCTGCAGGGAAGCTGGAAGGAGGGTATTAGAGCTCTTGTCAGCCAGATGTGGTATCATATGAGAGAAACATGGAGTAGATTGGCATAACATGTATATGGAAAGGAATAAAGTGTAAGAAAACTTCGACTTTAGACAGGAAGGGCCTAGGATTTTAAAAAAGCTTTAAAAGCCAAACAGAGAACTATCTATTTGATGTTGGAGCTCATAAGAAGCCACTTGAGGATGGTCAAGTCTACATTTTATAAAAATAAATTTGAAAACTTGGGAGAAGATGTATTATAATGAGGAGAAATTCAAAAAGCTTCTGTATATCATATACTTTGTTAACCCCTTACAATTCTCTGATAACTCAAGCATTCTTTAATCTCACACACTAAAAATGAATACATAAGAACTCCTAGTTCTCCCTTTCTTTTGGCCTGACAATAGATCTTAAAGGTTAGGATGTGCAGAGGGAAGACTCAAAAGGCTGAACGATGAAGAAATTTCTGAGAGGAAACAGATTGTTTGGAGCTACAGTCACGAGGTATCAGGGTTCAATTCTTGGCCTGAGGTTCATCAAGGTTAGGTAGTACCTTCAGTGTGATGTTGCTATTAAATATCAGAGGCAGGATTCGAATCCAGGTTTTTCTCATTCAAAATCCAGAACTCCATCCACTATCCACCACCATACTACTTCTATGACCAGTATCAAAACAAGAAGAGCCTTTCCTCCATTGAAATGGAAATTGCTTGAGGACCATATTAGACTGAGATGCTAAAATGGCTAAATGATGTCCCCTTTGTCATTTTGGTTTACATACCCATTCTTCCCACTACCCGTCTGTCTATCAAAATCGTTCCCACATTATTGTCACTTGAGATGGAACTGATCTATTCAGCTTACAAACTTTCAAAACAATTTTTGTACCAAACACAATGACATGTATTTCATATTTCCTGGTATATGGAATGTTGGGGACGGTGGCAGGAGATGAGAGAGAAAGAGAGAGAGAGAGAGAGAGAGAGAGAGAGAGAGAGAGAGAGAGAGAGAGAGAGAGAAGCGGACACAGTGGCAGGTTAATAGTACTGAGCACTGAGTCTTTTATTGTTGAAACAAGCTAGCTTAAATAATAAAAAAAAACACAAGCCATGAATACACTTTCTCATGGGAAAGAACCTTTTTTCCCAACAGACAACTTCAGCACCTCTTTATATTTTTGCATGAGAATTGCAAGTGAGCCAAGACAAAACAATTTAGTCCTTGGGCCTTAACTGCTAAGGCTGCCTGTTCTTAGACCTCTATGAGGCCCCTAGAGGGGGAAGGAACACTTCCTCATGCTGTCTCTAAAGCAGCAGAGGGGTTCTCTACAATGGAAATTATGCATTCATTTTCTATTGCCTTACCTTCCTCTCCTGCCCCCAGTTACAGTATAAACTCTCTGACTTATGGGCTTTATTGTCCATACTTAGCCCTCCTAACATCTATCACAGTTCTCTGTACATAGCAAATGTTCAATAAATATAAGTTCGCGACCCTGAGCAAGTCACTTAACCCTCATTGCCCTGCAAAAAAGGAGGCAAAAAAGTATACAAGACATAAATATTTAAGATGTCACCATGAAAAAATGAAAAAACAAACAGATCATGTATCTCTCATGGCCAAGGGTTGGGAAATGTGCTCTTAGTCAGACAAGTTGCTGTTGCGTCGTTTAGCTTGGGTCTGACTCCACAAGGCACGTGACCCCATTTAGGGTTTTCTTGGCAAAGACACTGGAGATGTTCACCATTTCCATTTCCAGATCATTTTACAGATGAGAAACTGAGGCAAACAGGGTGAAGGGACTTGCCCAGGGTTAAGTGACAGCCAGTAAGTGTCTAAGAAAAAGACAAATACAAAAATAAAATTTTAAACTTAGATTACATGAAAATGAAAAAGTTCTGCCCAGACAACATAAATTCAGTCAGGATAAGAAAGCAAGTGATTGGACTTCTGGCATGGAGCCAAGATGGTGGAGGAAAGACAGTGAGCTCTCGAACTCACAACACAATCACTCCAAAAAACATCCAAATAACGCCATAGGAAAATGCCCGGAGCAGCAAAACTCACAGAAGAATGTGCTGAAATCATCTAACCAAGAACAGCTTGGAAGGTCAGAAGGAGGGAGCTGCTATGCTGATATAGGAGTCGGTGTCTATGCTGGTGCTGAGGCAGACCTTGGGTTTTTCACCCCTGCGGGGAACCAGGAGGCAGGCTTGAGTAGCCGTGGCCCAGGTGGGGGAGATGCACAGGCCCGTCGGAGTTACACACAAAGCTGGTTGATTAGCAAGTTGGTCTGGGGTCATCTAGGACCAGGGAACAGGCCAGGCGAGTGAAGAACCTGATCCTCCTTAATTCATACCACCTGGGACTTCTTAAGCTTGGGATACTGCAGCCCAGAAACAGTGCCCCACTTTAAGGAGCTAAAAGTCTAGTAAAAGAAAAGCAAGATGAGCCGACAGAGAAAGGTGAGGACCATAGAAAGTTTCTTCAGTAACAAGGAAGACCGCACCCTGAGAGGAAGATGTCAACATCAGGGCCCCTATATCTAAAGCTTCAGATATAAAGATTCACATATTCTCTGTATCTTGCAAAGCGATGATGATACCTAGGAAAGACAACCTGAAAACCCCCAGGTCCCACAAATCACACAAGCATTTCAGCATTGACTCATCAGTGTGGTATCTTGGGAAAAGGACAGGCTTGAATCTGCTGTTGCTGCTACTTCCTACTCGAGTGATCTTAGGAGAGTTGTATTTTACTTTTGCTCATCATTAAAATGAGAACACCAGTGGGCAGAGCACTGGCCCTGGATTCAGGAGAACCTGAGTTCAGAGCCGGCCTCGGACACTTGACACTTACTAGCTGTGTGACCCTGGGCAAGTCACTTAACCCTCAAAACCCTGAAAAAAAATAAATAGAAAAATAGGCACCATTTCTGTAGCATTTTCCCCCTAAGGGACCTACTTGGTCTTATACAAAATTGGTAGAGGAGATATGGTAGTGCCATGGTGGAGACAGTGCTGGGCTTAGACCTGAGTTCAAATCTTGCCTTAGACTATTACTAGCTGTGTGACCCTAGGCAAGTCACTTAACCCTATTTGACTCAGTTTCCTTATCTGTAAAATGAGCTGGAGAAGGAAATGCCAAATCATTTCGGTATCATTGCAAAGAAAACCCCAAAGTGAGAGACAGGACAGAGGACAGAGGACAGAGGATGAGAGCAGGACAGTGTTGTTATTACTGTATCCAATTCTATGCCTACTTTTGTAAAGACATGATCCGTTAGTCCTTACTAACCTTTATTGCCTGCTTCATAGACAATCCTCTGGGTCTACGGAGATGGCCTCAAATGATGATCTTGGTCAAGTTTGTGGCTGAGGTGCATGCCCCTGACCTGGGGTTCTGTAGCTCCCAGGGGCCATTCTCTCTGGCTCTCTGGTCTTCTCAAAGCTGAGGAGGGCAGGCAGAAGGATGTCGGAGGGGATGAGTTCTTTTCTCCTTCCCTGTAGGCAGGAGGATTTCCAATAACCAGAAGCTGGAATTGACAAAGTCTGGCCACTCCAGGAAATTGATTGGCCCCGGAATGGAGAATAGGAATAGAATCTGTCAGCTGTGAGGAAATTGGGTTTGTCAAGGAGGAAGTAATTCGGGGCAGTCTTAGAAATGAAGATGGTTCCAACCTCTCTTCCTCCTTCTCTTCTGCCCCCCTCCATTCTCCCATCCTCCTAAGGAGCAGAAGGGGCTTGGGCTCCCACATGGGATGAGACCTTCCTGAGGCATAGCTCTCTCTCCAACTGGTACTCTGACTTCCCTGCATCTCCTCTCCCTGGCTCCCACAGACACAGAATCTGGATCAGAGACTGCTTGATCTAAGAGGGAGGGGAGCAAGGGAAGGCTGAGGATGGGAAGGGCTCTGGGATGGGGCTGCCACGAAGGGGCCTGGGGGCAGGGGAGCAGGGCAACAGGGGCTTTGGTGCCTGGGTCCAAGGGGGGAGGGGGAGGGGGAGGTCCTAGGGGCAGGCAGGCTAGACTCCTGAATCCCTCAAGGCTGTGATAAAATTGCATCTTGCTGTGGTCATGTGATCGCCCCTCCCCTTCTAATAAAGAAGTTTTAGCAGATGTGAGATATTACATTTCACTCTTTAATAACTAATTAATGTGTGAGGACAAACATTTTTCCTCTCTTCTACTTCCTTATCCGGAAACAAACCAGTATTGGAAATCTTTAAGAGAGATTTCTCCAGGACAAGATCAGGCAGTAAAAGACATGATAAGTTTGGGCTAATGGGTATAATCCTGCTGATTGTGTTTGCTCTGACACTCTTGGGGAAAGGCTGATTCTGCTTATTATCAAGGCAGATGATACGGAAACGGATGTCTCTTTGACCAAGTTTTGAGCTACCTATTACCCCAGATGATCCCAAAGCCTTCATTTAGTGTTTAGTGTTGCCAGCTCTCGTGAACACCTCCTCTTCGAAGGGCATATGTACTGTGACCCCAGCGCCATAAGCGGTCTTTGGACCAAGAGACACGGCCAAACGATCGTCCTCTTATTAATAAAACGGTTAATGGTGACACAGGAAATAGGATCGCCACAGGGGACCTGTCTGTCCTGTCCAAAATGTTCCAAAGACCAAAGGAGCAGGACTTACCCATTGTATGAGGAAGGAACTGCATTTCACATCCTGGTAATGTGGTCCTGTAGGTGCTGCCAGGAGACCCGCCCAGCTCCAGAGCAGAAGGAAACCCAGAGGGGCACCTCGCTTTGGGGTGTCCATGGTCTAGCCCCAAGGTGGCACAGAAAGGAGCTGGTCTCTTCCCCAAAACCCTAAATGAGGGGATCTCAAATGCTCCCACCCACCCCGGGTTCACACAGCCCCAAGTTCCCAGGGGAGGAGGAGGAAGCTCCCTGCCTTTGCCCCTTCCACACCCCTCCCTTCACCATCCCAGAGACCTCTGAGGAATTGTGCCTCTCTACCCCTCCTCACTTTTCTCAGCTTGTTCTCAAGCCGCACTAAAGCATGATTGCCACCCCCTTACCCCTGCCCCCATTTCATTATTACATAAATTAAATATCCATTCACTTAGTGCTATAAGCAGGAGGCTGAGGGCGAACACTGTGTGCCAGTGTGTAGGTCAAACTTTTATTCAAAGAGAGAGGTGTACACCTGAGAGACTCTGGTCTTCCAATTTCCCAGAAGCCTCAGTCCCGCCTGCTTGGGGTGGGGGCGGGATGGGCACTGCTGCTCACACCCCTCAGGGCTGGCACTAGTCCCTCTCTGTTCTCAGAGCTCTCCCAGGCCCTGCCCCCTCCTCTTGAGTCCTAGGGTCCCTTCTAGCCTCTTTCCTCCATGGAGCCAAGGAGGAAATGTTGGTCAGAGGAGCTTGTGTCTGAGTTCTGGCCTCCAGGGAGAAAGAAAAGGGGCTGGGGGGGGGGGGGAGAGCGTTTGCAAGATGCTTTTTCGCCACAACAGTCTTGGTGACAAAAGAAGTCTCTTCTCCTAGCGCGCGCACACACACACACACACACACACATACACACACACGATTTCCAGTTACCATCCAGTTACATTAGATGTTTGGCTCCTTTTAAAAATATTTACTTTTATTTGTCTTGGAAAATATTTGTAATCTCAGAACCCTGCAGACCTTCTAAGATTCAGTGTAAGGAATGATTACTGAATTCACACAGCTGGCTTCAAATGCCTAAGCCTCAGTTTCCCTAAACAAGCACTGGAGCTGATTGGATTCTAAAGCCACTAAAGGCCCCCTCAGATTTTCTGCTTGGGCATTGTTACTGTTGTTACTTAGATCTCACTGCTCATACCACTCCATTTTGCTACTTAGGACTCAGTTTCCCCCTCCAGTTCCATTACAGTTTTAGATATTTTCAAACATTTTTTTTTTCATTTAGTTTTTCTGTTGGGGTTTTTTGCAGGGCAATGAGGATTAAGTGACTTGCCCAGGGTAGCACAGCTAGTCAGTGTCAAGTGTCTGAATCTGGATTTGAACTCAGGTCTTCCTGAATCCAAGGCCAGTGCTTTTATCCACTTCCCCACCTAGCTGCCCCGCATTTAGTTTTTTGTTTTTTTGTTTTGGGTTTGAATTTTTTTTGTGTGCGGCAAGGAGGGTTAAGAGACTTGCCCAGAGTCACACAGCTAGTAAGTGTCAACTGTCTGAGACAGGATTTGAACTCAGGTCCTCCTGAATCCAGGGCTGGTGCTTCATCCACTGTGCCACCTGGCTGCCCCCACACCTCATTTAGTTTTTTGTTGTTGTTTTTTACTGTTTTTTTGTTGGCGGGCAATGGGGGTTAAGTGACTTGCCCAGGGTCACACAGCTAGTAAGTGTCAAATGTTTGAGTCTGGATTTGAACTCAGGTCCTCCTAAATTCAGGGCTGGTGCTTTATCCACCGTGCCATCTAGCTGCCCACCTCATTTAGTTTTAAAGGGTTTGGATACTAAGTACACTGAAGGTCTTAAATTCAGTCTTAGACTTTCTGGGGGTAATAAACATTTTATTGTACAGTATTGGGTTCCAAATATTATCCTTCTTTCCCTCCCGCCCCTCACACCTCCCAGAGGTGACAAGCAATGGGAAGTGGGTTACGGATGATTATATAAAACATGACCATATTTGTCACTTTGTACAAGCAAGGGAAAAATGAAAGTGACAAATAGCATGCCTCAGTCTGTGTTCCATCAATATCAGGTGGATACTATGTTTCATCCACAGTCCTATGGGATTGTCTTGGATCATTGTATTGTTGAGAATAGGGAAGTCATTCACAGTTCTGCCTCAAACCCTATTACTGTCTCTGTGCACGATGTTCTCCTGGTTCTGCTCATTTCACTAGACATCATTTTGTACATGTCTTGCCAGGCCTTTCCGAAGTCATCCTGCTTGTCATTTCTTATAGCACAATAGTATTCCATACCTATCATATGCCACACTTTGTTTAGCCATTCTCCAGTGGATCGGCATTCCTTTGATCTCCAATTCTTAGCCACCACAAAAAGAGCTGCTATACATATTATCGTACAAATAGATCTTTTCTCTCTTTTGGCTGATGTCTTTGGGATATAGACCTAGTGGTGGTATTCCTGGAACAAAGGGTAGGCACAGTTTTATAACCATTTGGCTAAATCTATTTTAAGGGAGTTATTTTCCTCAGTAAATGTTTGTATTTCTCTTTCATGTTTTTCCTGCATTACTTTTATTACTTTCCCCAATTTTTTTCTGCTGCTCTCAGTCGCTTTTTAAAATCCTGTTTAAACTCTTCCAGGAATTCGTTTTGGGCCTGAAAAGAATTTACATTTTTCTTTGAAGCTTCATCTTTAGCATTTTTTACTATTGACGTCCTCTATGTTTATGTCTTGATTTTCCCTATCGCCCTAGTAATTCGAGTTGTGCACTGTTCCTAAACTGTCTCAGATTTTTGTGCTGTCGCTCTGGGTCTTACAGGTGCTTTTCACTGGGCTTCAGAGCTTAGCAGCTTGCTTTTTCTAGGTTGCTACAGTTAACAAAGTCTTTGTGGTGGCTGGCCCTGGAGGAGTGATCTTGTTGTTGTTCTGCCCCAGGGCTGGGCCCCTGCTGCTGGGTTGCTCTGTTAGCAGGATCTTTCTGTGAGCAGGCCCTAGAAAGGTAATTTTGTTCCAATATGCTGTGGAATGCCCTGTTGCTGGTTTACCCTGGAAAATGTCTCTGGGCAGGGAGGTTCCAGGGGTGGGAACTTGCTATTTACCAGTTTTTGGCAGGGCGTCACTACTGGTTAGCAGGGCACCTCCCTGGTGCCTGGTGAGGGTCCTGTCACTGCTGCCCAGACTGCTCATCTACCCAGGGAGCTGCTGCTTTGCAGGTGGGTGGAGCCTTGCTGGTGAATTGCCCAGGCTAAAAACCTTGCCTCAGGCCCCCTGCTGTGAGTCCAGAAGCTGCTGCTCCTGCTGCTCCTGCTCCTGCTCCTGGACCTCACTTCCCTCCCTCCCAAGTAACATACACCTTTCCTGCCCAGCTGCTAGGCTGCTTCCCTGCTCCTAGAGGGATTCAGAGGCAGTTTATGTCCATTTGGAGGGGAAATCTGGGAGAGCCTCTGGGGATTGCTTGCTCACTCAGCCATCTTGGCACAGGAAATTTCTGGGTGCTTTTTAAAAATATTAACCTAGGTTACTTCATTTTTTAAATGCTTGAATTTCAAGAATCACGAAGAAATTAAGGTTAGTGTTCCCCTTCTAGGATTAACATTTGGAAGTGTCTCCTGAACTCCCACAGATCCTTTCAAATCCCTGAGCCTCGGTTTCTCTGATCAAGCCCTGGAGCTGCCTTGAATCTAAAACCACCGAAAGCCTCGTTTTACTACTTGCATCTTGTTGATGTCTCAACAGCCTCTTCAACCCTCAGTTTCTAAGCCTCAGTTTCCTCTTAAAGGAACGAATATTCTTTTTTTAACACTAGATATTCTTGGATTATAAAGCCACTGAAGGCCCAGTCCATTTTACTGTTTACACTCTCTTCACCATCTCAGACTCATTTTTCCAAATATTCACTATTGAGGCATGAACTCCAAGCCTGGCATGAATTCTAAGCTTATCATGGTTTAAACAACCTTACACTAGACCCTTGAGGTCCCCAGATCTCAGCTTCCACTCCAGGATCACTAGATGTTTAGTTGCTTCTCTAAAAATTAATTTTTCTTAAGTCCTTAAAGAAATATTCAAATAGACTTCAGTGACATGCTGGCAGTCGGATGGTTAAACTGTGGATTAGTCATAGTAGATCATCTTACAGGCTGGGTAGAGGCATATCCCTTAGTGTCAGCTATGGAGTCTAGGGTTTCTAGGATTATTTTTTAAAATATCATCTAGATAATCCATACCAATCAAGGTATGGATTAATAGAAAATATCAATTCAGACAGTGAGACTGATCTCATGTCCAGAGTGTTATAAGGAATGATGAAGGCATGAGAAATAAATAGGAATTTTCATAGTCCTTGTCCTCCACCTTCTTCAGGAAAGGTGGAAAGGATCAATCGAACTTTAAAGAGGAGCCCCACAAAATTAATACTAGGAACCAAGTGACCCTAGACCAGATGTTTACCCATAGCTTTAATTAGGATAAGGACAAGCCCTAGAAAAGAGATTGGGACATCACCTTATGAGATGTTCTTAGGACTACCCTATCTGGGTAGGGGAAAGGATCTCTCAACTTTTGAGAGAAAGGATAGACAGATATATAGGATAAGGGTTAAACCGAGGCAACTCTCCCATACAATAGTAACTATTGATTGCCTTGGGGCAGCCAGGTGGCACAGTGGATATAGTACTGGCCCTAGAGTCAGGAGAGCCTGAGTTCCTATCCAGGCTCAGACACTTGACACTTACTAGCTGTGTGACCCTGGGCAAGTCACTTAACCTCAATTGCCTCACCAAAATATATACAATTAGTTGCCTGTAGCATTTGGGGGGGGGGGGCTCATTTTGTACGGTTTTGTGCCTTAATGTTTTTACTCCAGTTGTGCGCTTTTCGTAAACTCTCTCAGGTTTTTGTGCTGACGCTCTGGGTCTTAAAGGTGCTTTTCACTGGGCTTCAGGGCTTAGCAGCTTGTTTTTTCTATGTTGCTAAAGTTAACAAAGTCTTTGTGGTGGCTGGCCCTGGAGGAGTGATCTTGCTGTTGTTCTGCCCCGGGGCTGGGCCCCTGCTGTTCCATTGCTCTGTTAGCAGGGTCTTTCTATTAGCAGGCCCTGGGGGAGTAATTTTGTTTCCAATCTGCCCAATTGTGCTATGGTAACCAATGCTCTGCTAGCAGGCCCTCAAAGGTCATTTTGTTGTAATATCCTGGGGGGTGGGGTCCCCTGTTGCTAGTTTGCCCTGGAAACAGTCTCTCTGCTGGAAGGTCAAGGGGGTGGGAACTTGTTGTTTACCCCTTTGGGGCAGGGCTTCACTACTGGTCAGCAGAGCAGTCAATGCCTCCCTGGTGCCTGATGAGGGTCCCCAAACTCCTGCCCAGACTGCTCACCTGCCCAGGGAGCTGCTGGTTTGCAGGTGAATGGAGCCTTGGAGGTGAATTGCCCATGCCAAAAGCCCTGCCTCAGGCCCCCTGCTGTGAGCCCAGAAGGAGGTGGTGGTGCTACTGGTGGTACTGGTGGTGCTGGTGGTGCTGGTGGTGCTGCCTCTGCTGCTGCTGCTGGTACTGGTGGTGCCGGTGGTGCCGGTGGTGCCGCCGCTGCTGCTGCTGGTTCTGCCGCCGCTACTGCTGCTGCCGCTGGTACTGCTGGAACTGGTGGTACTGGTGGTGCTGGTGGTACTGGTGGTACTGGCGCTGCTGCTGCTGGTGCCGCTACTACTGCTGCTGCTGCTGCTACTGCTACTGGTGCTTCTGGTACTGGTGGTACTGCTGCTGCTGCCTCTACTGCTGCCGCTGCCTCTACTGCTGCCGTTGCTGCTACTGCTACTGCTACTGCTACTGCTGCTGCTGCCGCTGCTGCTGCTGCTACTGCTACTGGTGCCGCTGGTACTGCTGCTGCTGCTGCTGCCTCTGCTGCTGGTACTGCTGCTGCTGCTGCTGCTGCCAGTACTGCTACTGCTGTTGCCGGTACTGCTGCTGCTGCCAGTACTGCTGCTGCTGCTGGTACTGCTGCTGCTGCTGCCAGTACTGCTGCTGCTGCCAGTACTGCTGCTGCTGCTGCTGCCGGTACTGCTGCTGCTGCTGCTGCCGGTACTGCTGCTGCTGCTGCTGCCGGTACTACTGCTGCTGCTGCCGGTACTGCTGCTGCTGCTGCCGGTACTGCTGCTGCTGCTGCTGCTGCTGCTGCTGCCGGTGCTGCTGCTGCTGCTGCTGCTGCTGCCGGTACTGCTGCTGCTGCTGCCGGTACTGCTGCTGCTGCTGCCGGTACTGCTGCTGCTGCTGCTGCCGGTACTGCTGCTGCTGCTGCTGCCGGTACTGCTGCTGCTGCTGCTGCCGGTACTGCTGCTGCTGCTGCTGCCGGTACTGCTGCTGCTGCTGCTGCCGGTACTGCTGCTGCTGCTGCTGCCGGTACTGCTGCTGCTGCTGCCGGTACTGCTGCTGCTGCTGCTGCTGCTGCTGCCGGTACTACTGCTGCTGCTGCCGGTACTGCTGCTGCTGCTGCTGCCGGTACTGCTGCTGCTGCTGCTGCCGGTACTGCTGCTGCTGCTGCTGCCGGTACTGCTGCTGCTGCTGCTGCCGGTACTGCTGCTGCTGCTGCCGGTACTGCTGCTGCTGCTGCTGCTGCCGGTACTGCTGCTGCTGCTGCCACTACTGCTGCTGCTGCTGCTGCCGCTACTACTGCTGCTGCTGCTGCTGCTGCCGGTACTGCTGCGGTTGCTTCTACTGCTGCTGGTGCTGCTGGTACTGGTGCTGGTGGTGCTGCCCCTGCTGCCCCTGCTGCCCCTGCTGCCCCTGCTGCTGGTACTGCTGGTGCTAGTGACGCTCCTGCTCCTGGACCTCACTTCCCTCTCTACCAGGTAGGACACACCTTTCCTGCCCAGCTGGTAGACTGCTTCCTTGCTCCTGGAGGGATTCACAGGCAGTTTTAGGTCAGTTTGAAGGGGAAAGTGGGAGAGCCTCTGGGGGTTGCTTGCTCACTGAAAGCTCAGTTTTACTACGTTGTAAGTGATGTCTCAACAGCCTCTCCAACCCTCTCAGCCTCATTCTCAACAATATTCACTACTGGGGCATGTACACTAAGCCTTGAATTTTTAAACAACCTTACCCTAGACCCTGGAGGTCCCAAGATCTCAGTTTCCCTTCCAGGATCATTAGGTGTTTGGAGGCTTCTCTAAAAATGAGCTTTTCTTTAAGTCCTTAAAGAAATATTCAAAAAGACTTCAGTGACATGCTGGCAGTCGGGTGGTTAAACTGTTGATTAGTCATAGCAGATCATAGCAGGCTGGGTAGAGGCCTAACCCTTAGTGTCAGCTATGGAGTCTGGGGTTTCTAGGATTATTTTTTAAAATATCGGATGGGGACGTGCAGAGGCTCACTGGGCTCAAGCCGCCCGCTGCTCGCTGCCGCCGGCTCCCTCCTCCGAGCTCGGATGCCCGCCAGAGCCGACGCCAAGATCTACATCAATCACTAATATATGAACCCCGCCCACGTGGGCTGGAATGGCTCCCCCTTTGCCAGGGCGCCTGCCCCCCTCTACCCTGTACGCGGGGGTCCGAGCACGTGCCCTCTGCTGCTAGTCATCCACGGTTCGTGTGTAGTTGGAAATAATAGAGATCATAGGTGTTAAAAAACAAATCATACCAAGGCATGCGTTAATAGAAAATATCAATTCAGACATTGGGACTGATTTCACCTCCAGAGCATTCTAAGGAATGAGGAAGGCAGTAGAAATAAATAGGAATTTTCATAGTCCTTGGTCTCCTCCTTCTTCAGGAAAGGTGGAAAGGAGGAATCAAACCTTAAAGAGGGGCCCCACAAAATTAATACTAGAAACCAAGTGACCTTGGACCAGATGTTTGCCCATAGCTTTAATTAGGATAAGGACAAGCCTGAGAAAAGATATTGGGGGGAAGGCATCTAGGTGTCGAAGTGGATAAAGCACGGGCCCTGGATTCAGGAGGACCTGATTTCAAATCCAGCCTCAGACACTTGACTAGGTATGTAACCCTAGGCAAGTCACTTAACCCTCATTGTCACACAATTGTTTTTTAAAAAGAAAGAAAGAAAATTATGTGTGTGTGTATATATATATATACATATATATATATATATATACACACATATATATGTGTGGGGGGGTCTATTATACACACACACACACACACACACACACACACACACACACACAGGGTGGGGTGAGGGAGTAGGGCTTAAGTGATTTGGCCAGGTTCACATAGCTAGTAATTGCCAAGTGTCTGAGGCAGATTTGAACTCAGGTCCTCCTGAATCCAGGGCCTGTGCCCTGTTAACAGTGGATACCCTGTGCCACATAGCTGAACTGAAGGGTATATTGTTAAATAATTATATACTGGTACTACCCTCTTCTCTGTCCCAATTTAGGATTAAGGGTCTTTTCCTTCAGACCCCTCCTCTGGATTTCAAGGTCCCCAAAAGCCAACCAGCTGACGGGGTCCTCAACAGATCCTGGACTCTCCATCTCATCTGGCTCATCATGAATGGTGCCCCTTCCCCTGAGGATGGCGCTGCCCCTTCTCCTCACCCTCTCCCATCACCACCACCTTCCCCAGGTTGGCAGGAGTTCTGTGAATTTGCAGCTTGGGAAGCGGCCCTGGACTGTGCCCGACGCTTCCACCTCTACTGGGCTTCCCATCCCCAATACGCTGGGGATGAGGCAGCCTTCTCCCGACGTTTTGCTCTGCTCTTCTTGCAGCGCTTTGAGGCAGAGGTGGCCCGGACCTCGGGTTCCCTTTCATCATCTGGTCGGATGTGCCTTAGTCCTGGTGAGGAAACCCCATCAAGTGGTCCTTCCCTGCAGAGCTGTGGGAACAGTGAGCCTCTGACTGTGTGGGGTCATTCTCGATCCTCTGAAGACCTGGCTAGCCCTCTCCCTTCCTCAATGGCTTCAAACTCGTCAAAGCCTCAGGTGAAGAAACGCTTCTCCCTGAGCTCATTTGGGCGCTCAGTCCGAGGGATCTTCCAGTGGCAGGGAGCGGGTGACCCCCCCCCTCTGTAGTGGGACCTTTGGACACCTCTGCCTCAGGGCTACCTGGCCTGGGTGGGGGTGGTAGCGCCAGTGAGGGGCCAACTAGCTGTGGGGCATCCCCTGGGGAAAGCTTTGAGATGCAGACATGAAGGAGGGCAGGGGGACCCTTAAAGGATGGGGCAGAGACAGAGCACAGACAGGAGCTGCCCTTGGCACCTAGGGAGAGCCACGTGGACCTGCCTCAGGGGGCCTGTGGGGGCCTCTCAGACCATCCCTCAGCTTCTGTCTCCCCCAGCTCTGCCTCCACTGCTGCCTCCCATTATGACTCAATGGCAGTGATACCCTGCAAGGTGTCTCACTGATTCCCTATTAAAAAGGGGCCCCCAGTGGGGAAAACTAACCCCCCACCAGCCCCTAATGCTCCAGACACCACAGGTTCCTTCCTGTCTCAGGAGGAGGCAGATGGAGGTGATAGGGATGACCTCCTCTCAGAGTACCCTTGGTTCCATGGAACCATCCTTAGACTCTAAGCTGCTGAGCTAGTGCTTGAAGGGGGTGCTGCCAGCCATGGTGTCTACCTGGTACATAAAAGCAACATGAGGATAGGGCAGTATGTCCTCACATTCAACTTTGAGGGCAGAGTCCAGCACAGTTTTCTTACCCTGAATGACAATAGTCAGTGCCGGGTGCTACACCTCTTGTTCTCCACAGTCTGTGACATGCTGGCATATTTCAGTGTCCACCCTATTCCCCTGGAGTCTGAGCCCTTCAGCCACGTTACCCTCACCCAATATGTTGAGGCCCCACGGTGGCCAAGAGGCAGGGAAGGGGCAGAGGGAGTGCCCAGGAAGATGGGGTCCACTCAGGAGCCATCAATAACTCCTTCCTATACGGAGGAATACACCCACATATCCAGGTCCCCCTTTCTCTCTGGCCCTGGGTCAGGACCCAGGATGCACCCTCCCCAGAGAGGTACAATTAGTCCCCTTGCCCCTGATTGTCTAGGGGATGGGCCTGTTGTTAGAAGAAGGACCAGAGCCCAGCCAGAACAAGGCAGAGTTAGAAGTAGAGGACAATACAGACCATGGGTTGAGGAGAGTCCCAACCTAAACTACACAGAGGAGACAAAGACAATATTTCCTTAGCTCTTTTGTCAGTCTCCTCTGGGTAAGTACCTTGGTTTCCTTTTTGGCAGTTGGTTTGAAATGGAAGGAAGCACTGTCATCCTATTTCTTTTCTCTTTGTGGAAGAGGTTAGCAACTGAAAAATCTAGGTAGGGCTATGGGACCGCTCATAAGGGTTCATCTCTTGCTTTTGCTGTACATTGTTGTGCCTGTCACACTTGAACTATAGTTACTGTTTTAAAAAGATGAACATTCTGTTATACTGTTATACTTGGCACTTTTTTTCTTACATTTCTTTTTCTTAAATGTTGCCCACCACTACAAGACCGTTTTCCTTGCTCTAAAATATTTATGTTATAAAGAAAAGACATTCTTCTGTTCAGAAATATTCAAATGTTATGTATATGATGGTAAAAAGAAAAATAATCTGGAATAAAGGTTTTGTAAAGATTTATCAGTTTAGTGTGGAATTGTGCCCTATCTCCCCCTCCTCACTTTTCTCAGCTTGTCCCCAAGCCTCATTAAAGAGTGATTGCCACACCTCATTTCATTATTGCATGAATTAATTATCCATTCACTTAGTGCTGTGCACAGGAGGCTCAGTGGGAACAGTGCGTGCACCTAATGAGCCAAGTAGGTCAAACTCATTAGAACGAAAGAGAGAGGTGTATGCCCCAGAGACTCCGGTCTTCCGATTTGGCAGAAGCCTCAGACCTGCCTGCTTGGGAGTGTGCTACCCTCTCCCCTTCAGCCCACCACTCAGGGCTGACACTCTTCCCTCTCCACCACCCCGTCGCCCACACACCGTCTCTGCGGCCCCCGCGGCACTGAGCGGGGGGCGGGGGAACCACCCCGACTCCTGGCGCCCCATGCAGAACTACGGCCCGCACCAACTCCGCGGCTAGGGATTACTCCGCGTCCAGGAACCATCAGGAAATAGAGGCACGGCGGTCCCCTCCCCTGCCTGCTCACCTCCACTCCCCCACCGCCCCTGGTGCCCGCCAGAGGTGCTCGGTAGAGGTGCCCGCCAGACCTCCCCACGCAGGAATACGCCCCTCACCAACTCCGAGGTTGAGGACTACGCTCTGTCCAGGAACCCCAAAGTAGAGGCACGGTAGTCCCCCTCCGCTTCCCACCCCCAACGCCCCACGCACCCCACCCCTACCCTATCCTTCCCGCTGCCCGCCCGCGGTGCCCGCCAGAGGTGCCCAGCAGACCTCCCCACGCAGGAATACGCCCCTCACCAACTCCGAGGCTGAGGACTACGCTCTGTCCAGGAACCCCAAAGTAGAGGCACGGTAGTCCCCCTCCTCTTCCCACCCTTCCTCACCTCACTCCAAGAATTTTTAAGTTCTTGTACCTCTACTGAATCTTTTACAAGAAGCACGGCTGTCAACTTTTTTTTAATGTAAATCTGTAGAACTTTAAGCACAGTCCCATAAATCCGGGGGTTATACAAACTTTTCAATACAAAGAATTTGAGATATGACAGATTCTGACAATTTGGGGTTCATGCACAGAAATGAATGATTCAAATACAAATATATAGACGTGTTTGTGTCTGGTGGGAAACATCTCCGGGGTCGGGGGGGGGGGATAGAGGAAAAAAGAAATTTACATGAAAACTTTGTGATAGAATTTAAAGGAATATCAAGCTATACATAATAGATCTCCAATTTTGTCTGCAGCGTCTTTTTGGCTTACTAAATTATGGAAATACATGTTTTATTGCCTAAATTCAAAAGAAAGACAATTTAGAGAAAATAAAAACAAACGACCTGTGAAGGGATATGATGAAAAGAAATGAGGGACATGGGGAGAACAGAACTTTTAGACCTCAGACTATATTATAAACCAGCAGTCATAAAAACTGGGGTATTAATAAAATGATAGAGAGATGAATCAATGGAATAGATTGCTCAAGGGAGATTCAGAAACAATAGAACTCAATAACCCAGTGTTTGATAAAGCTGTAATAGGGTACCTTGGGTAAAATTCCAGATTTGGTAACAACTGCTGAGAGAACCAGAAAGCAGTCAGGAAGGAAATTAGGGTTAGACGGCCATATTACACTGTACTCTACATTCTGAAAAGTATACAAGACCTTAGGGCGCAGCTAGGTGGTGCAGAGGATAAAGCACGGGCCCTGGCTTCAGGAGGACCTGAGTTCAAATCCTGCCTCAGATTCAATAAGTAATGCTAGATTATTGTTGGAATTTACTCAGAATGTTTGGGTACATTATTATGGTTTATTATTTTCTTTACATGAATGTACTTTCTTTTTGGCAGTGTTTACTTTCTGATATTACATAATGGGAATAGAAAAAAAACTGAATTTTGTAAGATTTTGAGGGGATTTAATCTTAAAGATCATCTATTTCAACCTCCTCATTTTATATTTGAAGACAGTGAAAACCTAAATAAGTGTGAACTAGAGTAATTTAAAAATAGTTGTCTAATCTTTGATCTGAATGATTTAGGAATTTAATGACTGAGCAATCTTCTTAGCCCACATTTCTAGGGCTCCAGGTCCCATAAAACCCTGTATCATGTTCTACCCTATACTGCTATATTGTTATATTGCTTTTAGAAAGGGGCTGGTTTGTTTAGCCTCTCATGGGATCAAGTGACAAGAACACTTTGAGCTGTGACCCTTGGTGAATACTTATAGGGGAGCCCATGTTATATCTCTAGAAAAGCTGAAAAAACTTACAATGACTAAAGACTTTACAAAATAATATTTTAAAATTTTGAAACTATTAAAAATAACTCAAATATCTCTGTTCCAGTCATTCAAGTGGCAATAGTTAATATCTATGTTATAAATACTGAACTACCCATTGAAGTCTGTTAGCAAATGATTAGTGGTATACCAGCTCAAAATCTTTTCCCAAAATATTTATTTTGGTAGTTCATTCCAAAATTGCAAATAACTCCAAGAATGACAGAAACACAAGTATTTCTACAAACTATTTTAAGATTTTGTAATGATTTAGACCACTCAAAAAGGGTTTATTGGATATCTACTACATGCTAGGCATTATATCAATTGCTGGGAATATAAAGAAAGAAAAATACAGTCTCTACCCTCGAGGAGTTCCCAATCCAAAAGTGGAGGCAAGTTGCTAATAAATACATATGAGAGATACACCATATGCATATATAAGCAAATATTCAAGAGAGGTAAGGCACTGGAATTAAGAAGGTTTGGGAAAGGTTTCCTGTAGAATATAGGATTTATCTAAAACTTTAAGAAAGGCAGAGTCCAGTCAGTGAAGATGAAGAGGGAGACCACTAGAGGCTTGGGGAAAAGGCAGAGAAAATGTCTGGAGCCAAGTGATGGAGTATCTTGTTCATGGAATAGGAAGGAGGCCAGTGTCACTGGGCCAAACAGTAAATGAGGGAGGAGTGTAAGGTAGAAGAAAATTGAAAAGGTAGGAAAGGACCTAGGTTATGAAGGAATTTCAGTTACAAACAGAGGATCTTATATTTGATACAGTAGGTGTTAGGAAACCAGTGGAATTTATTTAGTAAGAAGTCAATCGACTCTTTAGAAAACTGAACAGACAATGGACTTGACTGGGGAGAAATAGGTGTCAGGGAAACTAACCAGCAAGCTATTGCAATTTCCTAGGCATGAGGAGATAAGGGTTCACACCAGAATAGTGGTGGTATCAAAAGTGAGAAAGGACATATTTGTGGAATATTGCAGAGATGAAATCATGAGGCCGTTGCGGTTTTTGTTTTTGTTGTCCAGTCATTTTTCAGTAGTGTCCAACACTTCGTGATCCCATTTAGGGTTTTCTTGACAAAAGAATGGAGTGGTTTGCAATTTCCTTCTCCAGATCATTTGACAAATGAGGAAACTGAGGCAAACGGTGACTTGTTCAGGGTCACATAGCTACTAAGTGTCTGAGGGAAAATTTCAACTCAGGAAGATTCATCTTCCTGACTCTAGGGCTGAAACTATATCCACTGTACCACTTAGCTATCCATGTGCCACTTAGCTGCCCACAGATTGGATATGGGAAGTGAAAAATAATGTGAAATCAAGAATGACACCTAGGTTGTGAGCCCAAGGGACTAGGACTGGAAGGATGGTGGCACCCTCAACAGTAATTGTGAAGGGAATAAGCATTGGCATGGTACCTACTATGTACCACCGTGCTAAGGGCAGAAGTTTAGAAGGGGGAAGATTTGGGAAGAAAGATATCAAGTTTAGTTTTTAACATGTTAAGTTCCAGGTGTCTGTTGGACATCTGCTTCGAAATAGATAACTGTTGGGTAGTTGGAGATGTGAGAATAGAAGTCAGCAGAGAGGTCAGGGCTGGATAAGTAATCTGAGAATCATCAACATAAAGATTATAATTTAATGGATGGCAGCTGAAGAGACCTAATCAGTGTGGCTACTGAAACTCCGTAACTTACTGTCATTTTGGAAAAAGTGCCTTTGAAAGTACATTTCAGGCTTTGCTTATAATCTTCATAGTCCTTTAAATAAAGCTTTGACTTTATCCTGATATTTATGCAATTATAAAGTCAGGGAATGTTAAACTTAGAAGGGATTTTGAAGATTATCTGTTCTACCCAACTCATTCTACAGAAGAAGAAAATAAAGCCCATAGAGATATGCCTTACTAAAGGTCACATGGCTAGTTAGTGCTTCTGGGAAGCAAGGTGCTTTGGTATTTAGTAATGTATAGTTTAGTAAAAAAATTCCCTGCTAACTTGCAGTTGGGAGACATGAGTGAGTCTTTCTTTTTTTAGAATTTTATTTTCCAAATTACATGTAAAAGCTAATTTTGACATCAATTTTTTTTAAACTTTGTGTTCCAACTTCTCTTCTTCCTTCCCTTCCCTTCCCTTCCCACCCCCCACCCCAAGAACTCAGATCATATCATCTTTAAATTCTTAAGGGCATGAAAAAGAGAACTCTCTGCTAGTATATTGCAAAAGCATCTTAATTTCTGTCAACAGCAAATTTATGTAACCATTCTGTAATTGCATCTTTTTTTTATGAGTGAGTCTTTGAAAGAAGATTCAGGATTGAAGTTGATTTGGGTTTGTGATGTATTAAGAATGGAAAAAAAAAACATAAACTATAGAGAAGAGGATGTTTTGTCTTGAGCACAGATCTGCAGCATCCTAAAATGAGGGTTCCCGGGGCAACATGGAAGGAAAGTGTATAGAGTCAGTGAGCACATTAAATAAGGAGAATGCAAACAGCACAAAAAGTGAACAGGTCACAGAAAGACAAATGGGCAAATCATGATGAGCAACATTGTCTTCTTTTCAATATTGTTTTCATAAATTCACAGGATTTTGAGCTGGAAAGCACATTAGAGATCAGCTAATAAAACCCCTTCATTTTACAAGGTGGTAGTGGAGCAGAACGGAATTCCTGAAAGATTAAAATGACTTCCTCGGTGTGCAGACAGTAAATAAAAGAAACTGGATTCTAACCCAGGCCCTCTGATTTAAAATCCAAGGCTCCTTCTGCTCCACTCCACTGCCATATGCCTGGAGACATATAGTCACACTAGACACAGAAGGTACTTTCACTGCTATAAAAGCTCCCACACCAATAAAGTACTTGTGATACAGAACTATAACGATAGAAGATGGCAAACCAGGGCAAGGAAAATGCATCCAAACGTAGAACTGAAATGAAGTGTGGATCTCACTAAGGTACACATTTGGACATTGATGATGGAAAAGACTAACACAATTGTCTTCACAGTGAGTGACTTCCATTATGCTAAATAGGAATTTACACTGAATAAGCAAAGGGAAAGGATAGGTGATTAGTCTGGTTTTAAGCTTTGGGAAAAGAAAGATGTGCTTAATGCCCGCTAGCATAAACTGCTTTTACCCTCACTCTACTAGTAACTGGATAGCATTTATGAGTGATTTGTGGTTCTATTTTAGGAACAAGATCCTTATTAAGACTGAATAATGGGGGCGGCTAGATAGCACAGTGGATAAAGCACCGGCCCTGGATTCAGGAGTACCTGAGTTCAAATCCGGCCTCAGACACTTGACACTTACTAGCTGTGTGACCCTGGGCAAGTCACTTAACCCCCATTGCCCCACAAACAAAACAAAACAAAAAAAGGCTGAATAATGGGGCAGCTAGGTGGCACAGTGGATAGAGCACTGGCCCTGGAGTCAGGAGTACCTGAGTTCAAATCCGGCCTCAGACATTTAACACTTACTAGCTGTGTGGCCCTGGGCAAGTCACTTAACCCCAATTGCCTCACTAAAAAAAAAAAAAAGAAAAAAGAAAAAAAGAAAGACTGAATAATATACTACTTAGCATTTTCTCCCTCCAAAATTAAAACACATGTGCCTCCCCCTCCCATACACAACTGGAGGCATTCGTTTATGTAATAGACAGACTTCAAAACCAGTGTTGAATCCAATTCAATTTTCAAACCTGCTATTGAGAATCTCAAATTGTTTCCTTGTGATCTGTTAAGTGAAACCCTCTTGCAATCATAGATCGTTTATCTAATGAAGATTTTCCATCAAAGGAGCTCAATAACTAGTCTTGATTCACATTTCATAACTTTCTAGTTGAGTTCTCTACCTAACAGGAAATTCCAGCTCATAAAGTTATAAAGTTGAGCCCGAATGAAGTTTAATCACTTTTCCTCATATTTATAACTCTAAGACATACTTCTCTCAACTTTTCTTAAGTCCCTTCATTGTACATAGAGGGATATAGAATTAAAAGTAGAGGGGTTCAGGGGCAGCTAGGTGTCGCAGTGTATAGAGCACCGGCCCTGGAGTCAGGAGGACCTGAGTTCAAATCTGGCCTCAGACACTTAACACTTACTAGCTGTGTGACCCTGGGCAAGTCACTTAACCCCAATTGCCTCACTAAAAAAAAAAGGTTGGAGGGGTTCCCAAGACCATTTGGTCCAACTCTTTCATTCTGCAGACTTAGGAACTGAAATCAGGGTGAATAAGTGCCTTGTCCAAGATCACATTTGGTATTAAGCACCAGTGGAGGGATTGTTTGCTTTTTTTGTTTCCTTGTTCAAATAGGAGGGCTTCATAAATTTAGAGCTGGAAGGGACTTAGCAACAACCTACTTTGCCTTTTACCCTTTATTTTACACAGGTAGTTACTGAGGCTCCAAAAGGCTGTTGCTAGCCCAAGGTCACATAAACAAGGGAGATCTTGGATTTGAACCCAGATCCTCTGACTACACCAAGATGACCTTCTCTAATTGAGTCAAAGTAAGCACTCCCTACTCTGCCAGCAATACCACCACAACCATAAAAAAAGCGCTCCTCATGGAATATCTTCCTCTTTTCTATCCTTCATGGTACCTTTGACAGTATTAGCAGGTTTCAATTAGATTTTCCATTCTTGTTTCCAGACTCAAAAACTCAGAAGTAAAGATACCTCAGAGATTATTTGTCCCAGCCTCCACCTGAGCTGCAATATTTTTTTTGCCTGATTAATGATACAATCTCTGTATCTCAGTGCTTTATAATTCATTTCTTTTCACTTTTGGAAAGTTTATCTTAGGAAGGTATTCTGTTTACTAAACCAAAATATGCTTCTCTGGACCTCCCATTGGCCCTGATTCTACCCTTCATGGCCAATCTGACAAAAATCATGGAGCCTTTGAGTTGGAAAAGAGCCTTGAGGTCACCTAGTCCAAAACCCTCATTTTACAGATGAGAAAACAAGGTCAGAGAAAATAAGTGGTTTGCCCTGGAACACACATCTAATTTCTCTCCCAAGACATTCTTTCCAATATTTGACAATAGCTAACAAATTTCCCCTAAATTTTCTCTTCTCCATCCTAGTTATTTCCACCAAGACTTTCAGGCCATAGCATCAAGTCCCTTCACTTTCCTAGTTGCATTAAAGCCTGTCAGTGTCACTCCTATATTGTATATGGCAGCAGCCACAGGTATTTGTAAAAAAGAAAAGTGGCTCTTTGGGTGCTTTACTAAGAGATATAAGGGGGCAGCTAGGTGGTGCAGTGGATAAAGCACTGGCCCTGGATTCAGGAGGACCTGAGTTCAAATCTGGCCTCAGACACTTGACACTTACTAGCTGTGTGTCCCTGGGCAAGTCACTTAATCCTCAATGTCTCATGCAAAAAAAAAAAAGAGAGATATGAGAGAGAGAGAGAGAGAGAGAGAGAGAGAGAGAGAGAGAGAGAGAAGGAAGTGTGATATAGTAAACAGAAAGATAAATTTGGAATCAGAAAAAAATACATGGGTTGAAAATCTACCCCTGACACTAACTGAAAAAAGCCCAGTTAAGGCACTTGTCTTCAGTTCTACAAAATGAAGATTGATACCCACATTATGTGTGTCAGAGAATTGTCACATAAAATGCTTTGGAAATTTGAACATACTATATAAATGTATATCATGGTAGGTATACCATGATATAGTGAATATCACACATTTTCTACATGTGTTGGTTGAACAATCAGGCATACCAATTCCATTTGGGACCTCAGATTTTCAGGGTAACTATTTTAATAAAGTCAAGTTTAGCAATTCCTTCACACAAGCTCTTTCTGAGCTATATATCAACCTTTTTGAAACATCTGAGAAATCTGCCACAGATCCATCTCTCGAATGCATTCTTAGGATCACTATCTAACACCCCAAATTATGACCAAATTGTATAGTATGATTCTAATTAACCAGATTGTCTTTAACCAATCAAATCCAAAGCGATGAGAAGCTGAAGTACAAATGCACTTCCAACCTTATAAGCCCAGGCAAAAAGCCAGCCTTTTTAGAATATCTGTCACTAACAGAGCTGGAAGGCACCTTAAAGTTCATTTAGTCCAGCCTTTCTGTTTTATATAAAAGGAAGCTGAAGACTAAAGTTGTCATGTGACGTGGTTAAACAGTGTTGATTGTAAGTGGCAGAGCATCTACGAGGAGGAAGGCATGGCACACATGCACATCATTATAATACAAAATAATGCATCACAAATTTGTAAGAAAGATGATGAGTGAAGTCAGAGGGGCTCTGGGAAAGCTTCGTGGAGATGGGTGATTGCCAATAAGTCTGAAAAATAGGCAGAATTTCAACATAAGCCTGTGTATATATGAGAGAACCTCAACTGCCAGGGTTAAAGGTCACATGAGCATTACCTTCTTTTTTTGTGTGCGTGCACAGGTGCCCACGGGTACTTCTGGTCTAGAGAGGACTGCTGGATGGCCCTGGGTAATGCATTTGGAGCTTAGCTTTTTAAAAGACTAGTGGACAGCGCCATCTAGAGGACAAATTATTCTTAGAAAATTTAACAGGAACAAATTGCATTCCAATTTTCTCAGGTGAATGAGGGAGAAGGGAAACACTAGAAAGTAAACAAAAAGATCTGGATTGCATTCTGTCAAGTTATTTGGGGGGAAAGGAGGGAGAGGCAACATGTTCTGGAATCAATATCAAAAAGGCAACTGTGGCTGGGTAGGCCTCTTCCACTAGACTGCAGATTCATTTGGCTTGGAACCAAATGAAAACGGAACAAAGAGATTAATAATCCCTTTGTGTTTATCTTCCAATTCTATGTTTTGGGATCATTGGGATCTCCTCCTTCTTCCTGTGTTTACCTATGTGCCTGCCAATCTCCAAGTAAATTACTGTGTTTTCAAGTTACAGTGAATGTGTCACTTAATCAGAAGTCAACTTTGTAGTAATCTCAGCTATGAGGAGACCATGGTGTTGTGGTAGTAGTGCTGGATCTGGAATTGGATACCCTGAGTCCAATGCCTGCCTCTGTGGCTAATTGGGTGATAGGTAGTGTCGCGTCATAATAGATAGTTACTAGATTGAAGTCAGGAAAACCTGAGTTTAAATCTTATGCCTCACACTTATCAGCTGTATGTCTTTAAGCAAATAACTTAATCTCTCTAAAGTTGACTTCTCAGCAACACAGTGATCCAAGACAATCTGAAAGGACTCAAGATGAAACATGCTATCTGCCTCCCGAGAAAGAAATGATATTGTCTGAATACAGACTGAAGCATACTATTTCTTTCTTCCTCTTTCTCTCATTCTCTCTTTCTTTCTCTCTTTCTTTCTCTCATTCTTTCTTTCTTTCTTTCTTTCTTTCTTTCTTTCTTTCTTTCTTTCTTTCTTTCTTTCTTTCTTTCTCCTTCCTTCCTTCCTTCTTTTCTTTCTTCCTTTCTCTACATAAGGAAGACAACTCCTGGCATAGCATCGCTCTGGGTTCTCAGCTGCACCTGGAAATGTGATCCTCTTCTATGGGTGAGTACAATTCGAAGGATACCCCTTCTAAAAAGGAGGGCACAAGTGAGGAAAGGTGGAAAGGGAGGGCCAGAACTTATCAGAGGAAAGCTGCTGGATGATTGGCAGTAACTGGAAACAGCAGTGGAAAAGGTACATAAAGTTGGGGAGAGTCAGGCAGGACTTCAGATCCTGTCCTAGACATTTGTTAATTGTGTAGCCTTGGGCAGTCACTTAATCTCTTATCTTTGGTTTCCCCATTTAGGAAATGGATATGATTATAGAATTTACTTCCCAGAGTTGTGAAGATCAAATGAGATAATCTATTTAAAGCATTTTGCACACCTTAAAACCCATCTGAATGTTAGGATTATTATTATTTATTATTAATAATATTAATATTTAGGCCTAATTTTGTCAGTCATTAGCTTTGTGACCTTGAGCAAGTGCTTTCTTTGGACCATAGTTTCCTCATCTGTTCAAGGGGGCAATGTTTAAAAGGGTTAAATTGTTAATGTTAAATGTTAAAAGGATTTGGGGGGGGGCAGGGCAATGAGGGTTAGGTGACACAGCTAGTAAGTGTCAAGTGTCTGAGGCCAAATTTGAATTCAGGTCCTCCTGAATCCAGGGCCAGTGCATTATCACTGCTCCACCACCACCACCACCCCCTTCCCTCCCCCATTAATAATAGCTTCTTTGGAGTATAAGCTCAGTAACAGTCTTTAGTTCATAGAGTATGGACATTTTAATAACTTTATTTATATAATTCCAAATTGCTTTCCAAGAGCCACTTTTAATATTTCATGATTCCAAACTTTTTCTATGAGTTCTGAGAAGGGAGAAATCATTATGTGTTGAAATGGACTGGAGGAAGGATTTGAAATAGGTCGTAAATAGGTCTTAAAGCCCTTCTAAGAGCTAGATAAAGTGTGGGGGGGGGAACTCACTTTGGGAGAATGGAAGCAGAGTGGCCCTAGGGAAATAATATTTTAGAAAAATTAAATTTCCAGGTTTAGTAAAGATGGAGGGAGACAGAGATGGGTGGCAGATAGGGAACCTTTAAGGGAGGAGCAAAAGATACCATTGAGATTTTGATTTTTGATTTTTGATCATTTTTGGTTGGGGAGGTGGTGGTGGTAAAGGGTTCCAAAGGGAGATCTTGAGGCAGCTTTGGGGAAAGGGGAAAATAAGTTTAGTTTAATACACAATGAACTTGAGCCAATGGGACATCCAATGAAGATGTCCTCCAATGGGCCACTGGAGATTCGGAAAGAATATTTGAGACAGACCCTGAGATAAAAGATGTCAGATCTAGCTACAGTAGAGATGATGGCAATGGTTATCATCTCTAAAGCTGAGATTATAGAGAGGAAAGAACAGGAAGTATAAATCTTATAGGAGTTCCACGTTTGGAGAGTGAGAATTTATAGACAATGCATACTCATTTTTCTCCCAGTTTGTTGCAAACACACACACACACACACACACACACATTGTGATGACTATCTTCGGGCTTTCTCCCCCTCCCCTTGAGATTTCTAGATAAAAGTTTCATGAATTGAAAATTACATTATGAACTTTAATCATCAAGAAACACATTCAGGCATATGAAGAACAAAAGGATGACATATAAAACAAAATAGTTTATAAAAGATTCGATTCAACAAACTTGTGTCCATTCTAAATTATTTTATTTTCATTTGAATAAGAAGTTTGAATAAAGAAAAAGAAAATAATAAAGAAAAATATTTTTAATAAAGAAGTCTTTTTAATTTTTAGGATTTCTGTCACTTTCTACCAACTCACCAATAATCAAGGAAAAACAAATCAATACATGTTTCATTTAATTTTTTTGTTCATTACATATTTTTTTTCTTTTTAGTTAGAATAAGGTGGTAGTTTATTTAGGGGCAAGGGAAGGGAAGGGGGGAGGGAAGGGAAACCATGAAAGAAATCCTTGGACTTCTCATGGGGAGATAGGCACAAAGCACGTGGCTCAGAGGTACCAATCTCCTTGTTCACTACATCTTACATAGTACATTTACATCTTATATATTTTATATATTTATACAGTCCAACTTAACCATTCATCAGTCGATATGTATGTCACCTTGTCTCCTCTGATGCTGTTACCATTCTAATGTGGGGTCTAATGTCTTCATGCTTGTGGGTCAGCCTGCCACAGATCCTTCATCCATCCAAAATATTTTTCCTAAAGCACAGGACCAACCAGGTCACCCCTCCATTGAGTAAAAAATGGCTTCTCTATCATCTTTAGCATCACTTTTTGTGGTTCTTTTCTTTTGGCCTGATTCTGTTATAACATGACTAAATGTTTTACATGATTCCTAACCATTCTAGGAAGGGGGTGGCAAAAAGAGGAGGGAGATAATCTGGGACTCCAAAATTTTAGATGCATGTTAAAAATTATATTTACACGTAACTGGAAAAATACTATTAAAATATACTGCTTTAACTTCTCCATTTATAATTTCATCCACCTGCTATTCTGAGTATTTTCCTAATGAGCCCGTTATTTTTATGCAGGTCATCTGACTTAAAGTCAGTTGCATTCATTTGGCACTGCCTGAAATCCCCACATCTGGAGAAGAGCAAAGCCAGCAGAAGTAGTAAAGTGATTGCCAAAGGTAGATCCCTCAACATAGAAATGTTCTTATCTTAGGACAATCTGTAATTGTTTAAAATCACCTTGTAAATAGTTTGGCATAGGGTTTTTTGGTTTTATTTCTTTTCATTCAAATAATAGTATTAATTATATACTAGGCTATTCTGAGATTCTGGAGATACAAAGGTAAAATAGGGCATGTCTGTTTCACTCTAGGAATTTACAATTTAGTTGGAGTTAAGATATTTACAGAGCAGATTAGCATATAGCTTAGAATATCAAGCACTCACCATGTACAAAAAGAATTGATTATCTCCTTGACTCCTAAAGTCATACCTCTTGCAAACACCACCATTCTGTTGAAGGCAACACCATCCTCCCAGCTTCATAACTCTGGAGTCATCTTAAATTCTTTCCTATTTCTCAGCGACCACCTCATTGCTCCCACCACATAGTAGGCAATCAGTTGACACAAGTAGTGAGGCAGCTAGGTGGTCTGGTTAAAAAAGTGTTAGATCTGGAGTAAGGAATACCTGAGTCCCAATACCTCCTGTAACTCTTACTAGCTTTTATAACTCTGGGCGAATCACTTAGTCTCTGTTTGCCTTTGTTTCCTTATATGTAAAATGAGAATAAGGTTTATTCAAGGTTTATTGTTAGATTCAAATGAAATATTTATAAATTGCTTTGTAAGCCTTAAAGCTCTCCGTATTGTTGTTTGTTCTTGTTTTGAAGAGGACCAATGACATCATGGGGTGATGTCTTAACTCACATTAATTGGAGTTAAGTGAGACAAAGTTGCACAAAGTTGTCAGCCTCACTCTATTCGAGTCACTGAAGTCCAGTGGCAAGACAAAAGTAAGGATGACTGGCAATGGTCTGGGATGCAGTGGATGACCTTGGTTAATCAAGCTCTAAGTGCTCTACAGCACCTGCTTCAGCTCCCTTCATGGTCATTGGAACAAACTGTTCTCATCTGTCCATTCCAGCAGGGGAAGTCTTCACATGCTTGGGGGTAGACATCTGCCGAACTCCCTGACTGGTTTGAGGCCTGTTTGTTACCCTCAACCTAGTTTAGACTGTTTGCTGAGGTGGGTTTTATGGGTTGTGGCTATTGCACATGCTACAGCTTCTTTGAGCCACAGGTGAAAGTTGGGCGAAGGTAGACACCAGAGGTGGATGAGCAGCCATGAAAAGGGCTTGACAAATTCTCATACCAGAGGTGCCAGTACTCTCTGAACATCCCATATACCCCAAAGCTCTGTCTAAATGCTCTTATAATTTAAATGTTCTTCTCCACTCAAAAGGTGAATATCCTTGGTGGCTTTCACTTGGAATACTGTAATAGCCTCCTATTCTATCCCTTTGTCCAGTCTTATCCTTCTCACATTCATTTTCCACTAGGCAAAATAATCTGCCTAAGGCAGATGTGACCACATTGGGGGGGAGTTAGGTGGCACAGTGGATAAAGCACCCGCTCTGGATTCAGGAGGACCTGAGTTCAAATTCAGCTTCAGACACTTGACACTTACTAGCTGTGTGACCCTGGGCAAGTCACTTAAGAGTCATTGCCTCACCAAAAAAATTGTAACCACATCAATTCCTTGCTCCCCAAAACTTCAATCCCCATTTGGGCCTCTAGTATAAAATGTCATACTCCACTGCCTAACATTTAAGGACCTCCACAGTCTGACTCTCATCTAACTTTCCAGCTTTATTTCACATTCTTCTTCACACAATCTCCCCACCTCCCCACCCCAGTTTTCTCTTCTCTGGTCTTCACATTCTATCTTCTACCTTCACTCCAATTTACGCAAACTGCCCTTCATGCTTGGAATTCACACCAGCTCTGGGAATCCTCTTCCTTCAGCACTTTGCTCAGAAGCCACACCTTCCCTGACATCTCTTCCCCAGGATTCCAGAGCTCTCCTCTGTCTTCAGTCATTTTTGGTTTTGCTTAATGGTTTACACATAGGAAGCACTTAATAAATGCTGACTCATTCAAGGTTGGATTTTTTTATCAATGCTAATGTAGAACTCACCACTTTTTGTATATATTGCGTAGGGAAGACATGTTCCATGTTCAGATACCAATTAGACTAGATGACTTTTTTTTGCAGGGCAATGGGGGTTAAGTGACTTGCTCAGGGTCACACAGCTAGTAAGTGTCAAGTGCCTGAGGCTGGATCTGAACTCAGGTACTCCCAAATTCAGGGCCAGTGTTTTATCCACTGCATCACCCAGATGCCCCACTACATGACTTCTAAAGTTCTTTTTGACTGAAGGAATTAGTTGGGTGGTTCTCTTTTAGGTGTCACATACAAGGTTCAGTGTTAGGAACATAGAGATGACAAATGACATAGTTCCTGCCCTGGAGGAGATGACAACTTATTAGAGGTTACATGGTGTATACTAAATGTGGTATAAGCACATGTGTAATCTGGAAGAAATGAAGAGAAAGATACAGACCAAATGTTCTCGGAACATATCAGAAGAGAGAAAGCATTTTAATCTGAGCACAGAGGAAAGGACTAAGGAAAGAATAATTTAAAAAACTGAATTCCTTACTTTTTTGTAAGGCATTTCTACAATGCCTCATTCAATGTATTTGTGCAACCTGAACATTGAAAGCTTTAAATATCATGATATGGGAATAGGAACTGGGTCTTTCATTTAATTGATTAAGGGTTATCTCCTTATGTGGAAATTTCCTCTGCCAATGCAACCTGGCACCTTCTCTACAACTTATAGTTTTCAGAGTTACTTAAAGCTGTGAGGTTAATGACTTGCAAAGGATCACATGGCCAGTATGGATCAGAGGTAGAATATGAACCCAGGTCTTCCTGATTCTTTGAGGCTGCCTCTTTACCTACTACTCCACATTGCCTTTGAATTTTAATTGACTTAACTAAAATTTTTGTTTTTCAAACTAATACAAGGTGAAAAATTACCTTAAAGTAATATTTTCAGCACTAGAAGTAGTTGTTAACTTTATGCCTCATCTTTGTCAGCTTTTTCCTTTATTTTATTCCTTACCTCCCCCCGCCCCGCCCCCGCCAAGATGTCCTGTTATTCTACAGTGGAAAGAGTGCTGGAGATAGTGTCTGAAAACTTAGATTGAAATCCTTCTTCTGCTACTCACTACCTGTGTGACCTCAGCCAAGTAAGTCACTTGACCTCTGCTTGATTTCACTTTCCTCATGTATAAAGTGAAAAGTTTAAAAAAGGTCACTGAATTCTGCACACCCTTTGACTCAATGATACCACTAATTGACATATAACACAATGAAGACAAATGTATAAAGAAAGGTCCCGTGTGGAGGGGGAGGTGCATGACCATGTGTGTGCATGCACAGACACACACACATTCATTAGTGTGGTCAAGAATTAGAAACAAAGTGAGTTCCCATTAATAGGGGAACAGGAGACTGAAATATGGTATGCCAACATAATGGAATACTAACAAAAGATAAATTCATAAAAACTTTGGAAGACTTGTATGGACTGAGATAGAGTGAAATAAAGAGTACCAGAGGATAATCTACAGAATGAATATAATAACAGAAAAACTAAGAATTCTGCAAGAATTCCAGATTTTTTTCTGCAGTGATCAATCATGACTTCAGAAGAATGAACATTAGATTGTAAGCTCCTTAAGGTTAGGGACTGTCTTTTGTCACTTTTTATGCCCCCTAACCCCAGTGCCTATAAGATAGTAGGCACTTAATAAATATTGATTGATTAGTCATACCTCCCATCTCTTGGTAGAAAAGAGATGGAATGGATATGTAAATAAGGACATGTCCAACATATTAAAATATTTTGTTTGCTTTTCCTTGCTTATTACAAAAGATAATTTGGAAGATGGTGGAGGAAAGGCAATGAGCTCCCGTACTCATGACACGATCACTCCAAAAAACATCCAATTAAGGTCGTAGGAAAATGCCCGGAGCAGCAAAACTCACAGAAGAATGTGCTGAAATCATCTTCTAACCAAGAACATCTTGGAAAGTCAGAAGGAGGGAGCTGCTGTGCTGATATAGGAGTCGGGCCCAACCCCACAGTCACCCTGACACAGATCTAGTCCCAGGAAGTCCTCACCAGAGAAGGAGACCCCCAGAGCCTCTGAATCAGCTGAAGCACCAGTGTCATCTGGAACTAAGCTCACAGTCTGGTGAGTGGGCTGAGCCCTGGGCAGGGAATAGACTACAGGGGTCTATGCTGGTACTAAAGCAGAACTTGGATTTTACACTCCTACTGAGAACCAGGTGGTAGGCTCGAGTAGAAGTGGCCCGGGTGGGGGAGGGGCACAGGCTCATCGAGCTATCAACCACAACACACAAAGCTGGTTGATTGGCAGGTTGGTCTGGGGTCATCTAGGACCAGGAAACAGGCTGGGCGAGGGAAGAACCTGATTCTCCTTAATTCATACCACCTGGGACTTCTTAAGCTTGGGATACTGCAGCCTGGAAACAGTGCCCCACTTTAAGGAGCTAAAAGTCTAGTAAAAGAAAGGCAAGATGAGCCGACAGAGAAAGGTGAGGAACAAGTATCTCATCTTGTTCCATTATCAGATACAAATTACCATGCTCAATATACCACTAATAAACTCCAAAGAAGAACAAGAGTAAAGGAAGCCATCAAAGAATTGTAGGATGGAAAAAGAAGATGGACTATCCCATGGCAAATAGGAGGGATGATGGGTAGGCTGAACCAGAGTGTTCCACTGGTACCCTAGCAATGTCTAGAAAAGTCAAGGAAGGTCAGATGATGTCATGCCTCCCTCTCTCCGTCATGGGGAGCTGAAATAAAAAATGATTGACCACTGAGCCAGGAAGAGCCACCCACTCAGGGTAACTAGGCCATCTAATGGTTTCTTTCTAGTCTGTGTGTGGGTAATCTATGAGACTCTTGAAGTTCTCATGGGGAAAAATTGGAAGGTTTCCTTCCCTACCACTGAAACTATGTCAGCCTCATAGCATCAAGAACACGTGCATTGTAAAAAAAAAAATGATGAAGGGGATGGTTTTGAAAAACTTGAGAAGATTTATATGAATTGATGCAGTCAGGTGAGTGGAATCAAGAGAACAATTTATGCGATAATGACAAGATTGTAAAGACAAACAACTTTGAAAGACTTAGGAACCCTGATCAGTAACATAATGACTAACCACAATTCTAGAGTAATCATGATGAATATACTACCCACATCCTGATAGAGAAGTGATGAACTCAAAGTAGAGATTGAGGTTTCTTTGGACATGGCTAATGCCTAGAGGACCCTAAGTGGCACAGTAAATAGAGTGCTGGGACTGGAATAAGGAATACCTGTGTTTAAGTTCTCCTTCAGACACTTACTAATTCTGTAACCCTGGGCAATAACCTTGTCTTGAGTTTCCTCCACTGTAACATGGAGATAATAATAGCACCTACCTTCCAGGGTAGTTGTGAGGATCAAGTAAAATAATATTTATAAAGCTCCTGGCACATAGTAGGTCCTTAATAAATGCTTGTTTCCTTCCTTCCAAATTCATGAATGTTTTGTTTGACTATGCATGTTTGTAATGGGTAATTTGTTTTCTTGTTTTATTTGTTCGGGGAGGGGAGGAAGAGATGGAGGAGAGGGAATTGAGATCTAAATAAAAATTAAAATTTTATTAAAAAAAGATAATTTGTATTTGGGTGCATACATGTGTGGGGAGGAGGGTAAAGTTACAGGTTAGTGATTGAGGTGCAAAGAAAAGGAAAAGAATATCAATGTCACATTTTAAAAGTATGCATAAAACAAAAAGTTGACAAGGAAACAAACAGGGAAACTGTTACTATTTATTGTGTTAAACTATACACACATATCCACAACCAATTGGATATAACAGGTGTTTGGTTTCATGAACCATCCTCTTTCTGTTCTTCAGCTAAGGAGCTGCTAATGCTTATAAATAAGTTTATAATAAAAATGAAAGTATAAATAAAAAAAAATTAGGGCCATGGGTCAGATGACATCTTTGATTCCTTACAGTTCTAAATCTTTGACTTAAATTCTATTTTGTATCTAAGAACTTAACTCTGCTTGGGTTTAATCATTTGCTTTAATGTCTATTTAGCAACTCATCTTTGTCCAGTATTTTTCCTTTCTCCTATTGCTTTCTACATTTCCTTCCCTTTTGTGTAAGAAGCAGAAAGTCTTGTTTTGCCACAATTCAATTTCCTGAAACTCTTGGGTTCCACAAGTAATTTGTCTCAATTTTAGAAGATGACGCTGTTTGTATTTCTTCACCTGGACTGCTTTGAATGACGTTTGTTGGAAACTCAACTGGTTTATCTAATAAGTCAAGCCTTTTAAAGCTTCATTGTTGGCTCTAGGAAAGGGGACTCTATAGTTAGGATACTTCTAAAGGAACATGAATAGGCTCATACTCAGCAGTTTTCAAAAGGATGGTTTGAAAGAATTTGTCTATTTTATGACTTCCTAGCATGTTGGAAGGAGATAAGCTTTTGACATGGAAAAATTTCCTAAAATGTATTTTAATTTTTGATGTCAAATATTCTGTACTTTCAGTGAGAGGAATGTATGCCCTTTAATGGAACTCAGAATACAGGACCTCATTTTTTGTTACTTAGCAGTTTTAGTTTATAGACAACTCTGGGGCTGACGTAACACAAATAATGGGAGATGGGAATGGCATCTCCAGGAAGGTGATATAAATTTGTTATTTTTAATGACTTAAATGAATTCAAAAGGTTTCAGGGGCCACTGTACCAATTGTAGGAAGAACTTTCTGTTCCTTGAGAAGCAAAAAAGAACCCTTCCAGTTTTAGCTACCAGAACTTCTAAAACAATACAGGGAAAGAAAGAAGAATAAATTTTTTTAAATGGGCTCTCTCTTTGGCCTGGCCTATCAACAGATGGAATTTAAGTTCCTGAAGTGATGGTAAGTATTTATTTTTCTTTCAAAAGATAAAAAGTTATTTTTCTCCTAGTAGCTTCAGGTTGCCTGTTTCTTCTTCCCACCCCCCGCCCGCCCCATCCAAGCCCACCAAGATCTTTCATAGCATCTGTCAGAGGCACGTTTGTCGCTTTCTTAGTAGATCCTGGTCTCACATTGTACATGTTTCCTTTTCCAAGTTTTATTCATGTGATATGATGCAATCAATGCTTTGTTGAATATGAAATAAATTCATTTTCATTTTGAGAAGGAGCCTGAAGGCAGGAGGTCAGCAAAGTGCCTTTATTTTCCCTAAAGCCATGATAAGAGAGAAATTGAAAATGAAATATCTATCTATCTCAAGTATAGGTTGTGACTCTCTTGGTCCAATAGAAGACATGAGTGCTAAGGGTATTTTCATTTCTTTTAAATGTTGTTTTTAGGTTTTGGAAGGCAGGAGACCTTCTGGCTATACAACTTTCTAGCTGTGTGACCACCAGTGAATCCCTTCACCTCTCTATTCGGTCTAAACCAATCCAGATCAACAATCACTGTATGTATACCTATCTATTGCCTTCAAGTGCTGGGATAGATGTAGGAAATAAAGGGAAATTGAAAAACAGTTCTGGCTTTCACAGAGTTTGCATTCTGGTGATATGGTCTATGGACAATATGTCTTATCCTCCTTGCATATAAAATGAGTGTTTAAGCTAGATAATTTTCAAAGTTGCTCTCAGATCTGGCAGTCTAAAATTCTGATCTATACTTTTCTAAATTTCAAAACACTTTCCTTTTAAAACAAATTTAATGTATTTTATGTGCAAATCTAATCAATCTCTGTTACTGCCCTCCAAATGAACAACCAAAAGTCCCTCTATTCAATACTTGTAAAATCATTGTATCATATTTAGAAATGCCTTAATTTGCTTGCTATAATTTTTTTTTTTGGTGAGGCAATTGGGGTTAAGTGATTTGCCCAGGGTCACACAGCTAGTAAGTGTTAAGTGTCTGAGGTCGGATTTGAACTCAGGTCCTCTTGAATCCAGGGCCAGTGCTCTATCCACTGCGCCACCTAGTTGCCCCCCCCTTAATTTGCTTGAATCAATTGTTTCTATAAAGCAAGAGTTATGTATTAAATGGGAGTAATTTCATGAAAAGAACAAAATACATTATTAGTCTTACAGCTTTCTTGGGTGTATTATCTTTTGAAATAGTGTGTTATATGTATAAATGAATTTTAGTCTAGGTCACAAGCTTGACACAGTATCATTTTCTTTGTTGTCAGGAGCCTTAACCTAAATTATGTCAGATTTCCCAACATCTTTAAATCAGAACTATCACTGGAAACGCACACACACACACACACACACACACACATATGATATTTTTTATCACATATACACACATGCTACACACATTTTCCCCAGGGCTTTTTTGTTTGAGATCAATAATCCTCTTGTACTGATTACTGCTGACTGTTAAGGTCATGCAAACTAGCATGTGAAATGAATAGCATTTGCTTAAATGGCTAGATTTGGGAGCATGGGGGATTGGCGAAATCCTGTGCCTCAGAAACTCTTGCCAGTTTCAAAGATCTGCTCACTGAGTCAGCATGGTTTAGGTTGATTCAGCTTCTTTATTGGAAAGGATGACAGATTGGCCCTCCTTAAACCTATAGTAAGGGGAGGTATGTATGTGCGCGAGGAACTCAACCATTGATAATTTCCGTTATTGCTCTTCAGAGGTTCAGAAGTGATAAAGAATTTTAGAGAAGTTATAATCCCTTCCCTCATGGAATTCACATTTTGGTAGATTCATAGCCTAAAATGTTTTAGACCTTAGTGATATCTAGTCCAATGACTTTTTTCAAAAGAAAAGGAAACTGAAGTACTTTGATCTTAAAGTTTGGTATAATCTTTTCTCTTTGTGTTATAGATATATGACATGACCTGTTTCAGTTGTGTCTGACTCTTCATAAATACCAATACTGTCCATGGGGTTTTCTTGGCAAAGGTACTGGAGTATTTTGCCATTTCCTTCTCCAGTAGATTAAGGCAAACAGAGAGGGTAAGTGACTTGCTCAGAGTCACACACCTAATAAGTGTCAGAGGCCAAATTTGACCTTGGGTCTTCTTGACTCCAAGCCCAGTGCTCTATCCACTGAGTCTTCTAGCTTCATTTTATATGACATAACAAATATCTCTCAATTCCTTGATGTCCATCAGACATAATAACAAAAGCAGACTTGTAATGAAAGCCACTAGTGGGCATGAGTTGAAGCATGTACATATCTTTGTATGGAAAAAGACTTTAAGAAAAGTATAAATAAAAGAAGTGACTTGTTTAAAAGATTCCAATAGAACGTACAGAGAATATCTCATTATTGTCTTCATATCTACAGCACCTACCATGGTGCCTGACAGATAAGAGGTAGTTAATATGGATTTGTTGGAATACAGTTGGAAATTTTTAACTAAATATAAAAAACATAAATTGCATGTCTTGAATTCTGATTTTTTTTTCATTTTAATGAAGAGAGTTTGTAGAAATTCATTTTGTTTTGGCTGAGCAACAATGCGATTTATTAGAAAGAATGCTGGGCTTTGCATCAAAGACATGGATTTAAGTCTCAGTGATGCCATTTACTAGCTGTGTGCCCTCTGGCCATTCAGTTCACTTTTCTCTCAGGCTCCAATTGTAAAATAGGGATGATAAAGCCTTTGCTACTTCCAGTGCAAACTATAAAGAGCCACGTAGATTGGCCCAATTGTGAGTGAACGTATTCTGAAGTTCTCTCCAGTCATGTTGCTATAGCTAAACCTGGTAAGGCAATTAACATCTTTCCCAATTATGGGAGTAACTTCTTTCCATGGGTGGCTAATGTATTTTTGAATTTGTGGGTTCTATTTTTGGTTGTGAAATCATGCAGGGGAAAGAGACCTCGACATTGGACAAGTCCTTACTGTTCCTTTGAAAGGGCCTATATTTCAGAGAGGATAAACAAGATATACAGTTATACATTTGAAAATATGCAAAGAAGATGATCTAAGTGCCTTAGCTTAACCACCTTCAATGTCTGCCATTATTCTCAGGTAGAATCTATTTCTACTCCTCCCACCCCTCCCCGACATTTGCCCCAGACATCTTCTTTATAATGATCCTTCATGTACTCCTAAAATAGTTAACATTTATCAAGTTCCTGCAATAGCTAGAAGATGCCTTTAACAGTTTGCAAGGAACAATCTTTTCCCTTGGGGAGCCATTATCCTAGAAATTTCACAACTGGAGAAACATAGCAAATGAGGCTCTAGTTGAGCCACTAGAGTCAATTATATATTTAAGTAGTCAGAAGAACTCAAACTTTCTCAATATACTTAGGTCTTTCAGTGTAGTGGAAAGAGCTGGAGCTGGGGTCTGGAAAGACTTGGGTTGAAATGCTGCCTTGGTGAATCACTTAATCTCCTTCAGTCTCAGTATACTCACCTGTAAAATGGGAGTAATCATACCTACAGTATTTCTCAAGGTCATTGTAAGGATCAAATAGGGTACAGTATATGAATGCTCCTTAAACCTCAAAATGTTATATAAATAACATCCCCCTTCACCCACATAGAAAGTAAAATCCTTGTAGTAAGGGGCAATTTTAATTTTTGTCATCATATTTTGGTAGTGTTTGTGGGAGAGCTGGGCTTTTCTACATCCTTTCATAATACCATCTTTTTTGGGGGGAGGCAATAGGGGTTAAGTGACTTGCCCGGGTCACACAGCTAGTAACTGTCAAGGGTCTGAGGCCGGATTTGAAACTAGGTACTCCTGAATCCAGGGCCAGTGCTTTATCCACTGTGCCACCTAGCCGCCCCCACAATGCCATCTTAAATAGAAGGCCTCTCCTGTTTGTTGGTTGACTATATTGCAATAGTGTTTAATTAACGTTTCTTGGAATTTTGTATATTAAGCAAAATGAAACCATTTATCAAGTTAAGCAGAAGTTGTAGGACATCAAACTAAATGATTCAAAGAGAAGAAAAGGACTATTTAGAGCTTTTATTATTCAGTTTAGCTTTGTATGTTGGACATATTAATTGGGATCATTACCTGGTATTTACTTTATGTTGTACAGAAAAAACTAGTGAATGGCCTGGTTAGTCTAAGTCTGCAAACCATATACCATATTGATTTATTCACTAAATACATAAATGTATCCGTAATAAAAGAAGCTGCAAGAATTTGAATTGATATTCTGGATTCAGACTATTATTATTATTCTAAATATCTTGGTGTTCATATTTTTTCAGTTTTTATGCTATTTAGGGGCAACAGGGACATCAAATTAGCGATCATAGAATAATTTTGTATCTACATACACTCAGGCTTGTCCTGTTAAAATTCCAAGCAAAACTAAATGGGATGGGGAGGGGTGGATAAAATATCATGACATTTGTTTTGTTTTGGTTTTGGTTTTGGTTTTTTGGTGAGGCAATCGGGGTTAAGTAATTTGCCCAGGGTCACACAGCTAGTAAGTGTCAAGTGTCAGAGGCCAGATTTGAACTCAAGTCCTCCTGAATCCAGGGCTGGTGCTCTATCCACTACACACCTAGCTGCCCAATATTGTGACATTTTAGAAGAAAATTAAATCCTACAGTCTTCACTAAATTTATAGACTCATCATTCCACCATAGTTCAGGCCAACTGGTCTCACAACCCTGCTATTTTTATCCTATTTTGTAGATGAGAGGTTAAGTGACTTGCTCAGAGCCACACAGCTAGAAAGTGTCTGGGGCTAGATTGGAGCTCAAGTCTTCCTGACTCCAGGTCCAGTGCTCTATCAATTTTAAGGTCTCTACAATTGAATGCCTCTGTTTGGGCCTATGGGAATTATAGATTTCAAGCTTAAAAGAATCTTAGACAGATCATCTAGTTCAAACTCACTTATTTTACAGATGAGAACATTAAGACATACAGGTGAAATGCCAGCTCAGTTACCCAAGTAGCAAATAGATCCCTTCTAACTACTGAACCTAGACCCCTTCTGCCGCACCTGCTCCTAACCAAGAATAATCATTCTCAAATGATAGTAGCCCACAATTTCAAAAATACAAGCACAATCAAAGATAAAAATGAACACCCAGATCTTAGATAACAATTCATTTACACAATTTTTGTACTACCTCTGATCCTGTCTGAAAGCATGGGTAGATGTGGACCCAACTGTGCAAAAACAGCAACCCCTTCTAGCACACTCCCATCATATCATAGATGCAGATGCAAATCTATGCTTGCCTTATGAAACTTGGGAAATTTCTATGTCATAAAAATAAATGCAATGGCTTTTTCCAGTACTTTTGTATGATTTCCGTGTTTTGCAATGAGATCTGAGGTTTCTCTGCTGGCAATTTGTATTTGTCATTTTTTCATTATTTTATATTTATGTTTTTGTGTCATAATACTTGTATCTCATAGTTTTTTAAATTGTAAAAAAAAAAAGGAGAAATAAAATTCTGGACACTGAGTCATCCTTCCTCTTATGGAGTAAACATTTAAAGTCATTGACTTTGAGTCAGCTCATTCTTATAAGGCTGAATTCTCAGTCCTGTAAGCATCTCTCTTGAAAAAGGTTGTCACTGGGACTTCATGGGCTTTTCTTATGAAAAATTATCCCCTCTCTCCATACAAAGAAATACGGGGAGCCTTTTTCAGTGGAAATGCACACACACCACACATGTGTGTATTCACACATATACATATATCTAAAATGACTGAATAACATATATATTTTTTATCTGTATATATTGCTGTGAGACAGATGATAGACCCCATTTCTTTACTTTCAATTCATTTATTAGTGATACAAATGTCAAATTAAGGGAAGGTTGGGAAAACTCCTCATTTGGAAACTCCCTTCTACAAATGGAAATCTCTGCATCTTGGCTAAGGATCACAAATTTAAAGCCAGAGGAAACCTTTTAAATCATGTCCAGCTGGGGCAGCTAGGTGGCGCAGTGGATAGAGCACCAGCCCTGGAGTCAGGAGTACCTGAGTTCAAATCCGGCCTCAGACACTTAACACTTACTAGCTGTGTGACCCTGGGCAAGTCACTTAACCCCCAATTGCCTCACTTAAAAAAAAAATTAAATCATGTCCAGCTCCCTTATTTTATAGATGAGGAAAATGAATACCAGAAAGGTAGAGTGATGTAATAATAATAGTAATAGCCAGCGCGCGCGCGCACACACACACACACACACACACACACACACATATTGCTTTAAGAATTGCAAAATACTTTAATTTATTATCTCAGTTTATCCTCACAACAACCCTTTGAGGTACATTACTGTCATGCTTATTTTACAGATGAGAAAACTGAGACAGGTTAAGTGACTTGCAGAGATCACGAGCTAATAAGTATTTGAGGTAGGATTTGAATTTGGGTCTTCCTGACTCCAGGTCCAGTGATCTGTCTCCTGTACCACTTAAGAGCTTTGTTCAAGATCACATGAGTAAACCAAGTGTAAGAGTCAGAATTTGAATCCGGGTCCTTGGACTCCAATCTAAATTCCATCCCCCTTCACCATGATACCTTCCTAGTCGGGCATGATATTCTCTAACTGAAACCAGGTTTACTTTCTTTCACAGGAGGCACTTGAAGTATTCTGTAGGTCTTCATTGTGAATTCTACCAGGTTGCCTGGAAGTCAGACACAGAATCATGACAGGTTACATAAACTAGTGTAACGATTGGAATGACGCCACCTGCTGGAGACTTACTGTAGAAGAGTTCCGCCCATGAAGCGAAGGTCTTTGAGGGCAAGACCAGGAGTCTTTTCTTTGGAAAAGGAAGTGACCCGGGCTAGTGGGAGGAGGAAGGAAGAGACTGGCGCTTGGTCTCAGGCTCTTTCCTCTGGACTCTGGTGGAGAGCGGAGCTAGAAATGTGCTCCCCCTTTAATAGATAGGGATCTAGGCCTTTCTCTCTCTCTTTACCAAAATTCTTATTCTCCTTAATAAATGCTTAAAAGTCTAACTCTTGCTCAAGCTTGTAATTTATTGGCGACCACTCATTGGATATTTTAGACAGACTAGCTAGAATTTTAGCCCTTAACACTAGTAAGTGTTATAGGCTGGATTGGAACCCAGATCTTCCTAACTCTAAGTCTACTACTCTGTCCACAAGGCCAGGCTGCTCATATTAGTGAAGTGGTGATTGTTTGAAATTGTCCATGGACTCTGGAAAATGATGCGGAATTCCCCCAACCCTTTTTTATGTGGAAAATGTTTATCACTTATAATTTCTTTTTCCATTCAAAATTATTTGGTATTTGGAGTAAAACTCTAGGACCAGTGGGAAGTTTGTTAAGAAATGATGGTATAAGGGGCAGCTAGGTGGCGCAGGGGATAGAAGCACGGGCCCTGGAGTCAGGAGAGTACCTGAGTTCAAATCCAGCCTTGGACACTTAAATACCTTAACTAGCTGTGTGACCCTGGCAAGTCACTTAACCCCCAATTTGCCTCACTAAAAAAAAAAAAAAAAAAAGGAAAAAAAAAAGGAAATGATGGTATAACGCCCTAACTTGTTCAAGTGGTATTGAAAAAATATATGCCATTTAAGTGAACTTTCAGGCAACTGAACCTCATCCCAACAAGCAAGACACTAAACTGTTGAAATTAAATTCCAACACTGCCACTTACAAGCTTTGTAATCTTGAGCAAGACACTTCTCTTTGTAGGCCTCACTCTTATCTTCTGAAAAATGGAGGCAAGAGTACCACTAGCATCTAGAAGTTGGAGACTCACAGCAGGACACATGCTATTATTTGTTGTCTCCAAAGAGGTGAAAGCACTGGAGTTAAGGGCAATGGGATAAAATAGAAGCTCATCTGGGCTTCTAACTACCTCAGTGAGCTTGGCTAAGCCACTCTCTTTTCTAGGGCTCAGCCTCCTCTATAAACTGAAGGGGTTGTACCAAATAATTTTATAGGTCCTGGTTTCTTCTAAATGCTAGCTAACTAGTTTTTTGTATTCTTAACAATGAATTAGGAACATAATTTAGCTTTTTTTTATTTAGAGTTTTATTTTTTTCAAAATTACATGTAAAACAACTATTTTTAACATCAATTTTTAAAGCTTTGTGTTCTAAATTCCCTTCTTCCTCACTCCCCACCCCCTTTAGGAACTTAAGTAATTCCATATAAGTAATGCAAAACATTTCCACATTAGTCAGATTATGAAGAAAACAGACAAAAAAAACTTTAGAAGGAAACTAACAAAAAATCATGCTTCAATCTGTATTCAGATACCATCAGTTCTTTCTTGTAGATGGACTGCATTTTTCATAGTTCTTCAGAGTCATTTTGGATCATTGTGTTGCTGGAAAATAACTAAGTCATTCACCAGCAGATCATCTTACAATATTGCTGTTATTTTGTATACAGTACATTTCACGTTACATCAGCTCATGTAAGTCTTTCCAGGTTTTTCTGATAGCATCCAGCTCATCATTTCTTATAGCACTATCTCTCATCCCACAATTTGTTCATCTATTCCCCAGTTAATGGGCATCTCCCCAATTTGAATTAAACTTTTAAAAATCTTTTTGTTTTTGGTTTTTTTGGTTTGTTTTTGTTGTTGTTGTTTTGTTTGTTTTTTGCGGGGCCAGGAGGGTTAAGTGATTTGTCTAGGGTCACACATCTGGTAAGTGTCAAGTGTCTGAGAACAGATTTGAACTCGGGTCCTCCTGAATCCAGGGCCCATGCTTACTCACTGCACCACCTAGCTGCCCCCTAAAATCTCTTTTTGGATACCAATTTAGTATTGCTAGGTCAGAGTATGCATGGTTGGCCATAGTTCCAAATTGCTGTACAGAATGTTTTAATCAGTTTACAACTTTACCAAGAGTGTATTAATGTCTCATTTTCCCCATACCACCCAGAACATTTGTCATTCCCCTCTGCGGTCCTATTATCCAATCCAATGGGTATGAGGTGGTACCCAAAATTGTTTTGACTTGAATCTCTCAATCAATAGTCAATTAGAATATTTGATAGCTTTGATTATTTCATCTGAAACTTCATGTCTTTTGATCATCTAACAATTGGGGAATGGTTCTTATTTAATAAATTTGATTCAGTTCCATATCTGCTTGAGAACTGAGGCCTATCAAACAAACTTGCTTCAAATTTTCACAGTTACTATTTCTAACTGTACTTCCTTCCATTCTATTCCCTCCCCCATGACATTTACTCTATTTTCTATCTTCTTTCATCCTATCCCTCCTCCAAAGTGTTTTGCTTTTGACTACCCCCTCCTGCAGTCTGCCCTCCATTCTTTCTTTGAGCCCATTTTGATGAGAGTAAGACTCCCTCCCCCATATATCCCCCATCTTCCCCTCCACTCCATAAGCTTTTTCTTGCTTCTTTTATGTGAGATACAGTACCTCATTCCACCTCTCCCTTTCCCTTTCTTCCAGTGCATTCTTCTCATCCCTTAATTTAATTTTTTTTTTTGGTGAGGCAATTGGGGTTAAGTGACTTGCCCAGGGTCACACAGCTAGTAAGTGTTAAGTGTCTGAGGCCGGATTTGAACTCAGGTCCTCCTGACTCCAGGGCCAGTGCTCTATCCACTGCGCCATCTAGCCCGCCCCCCTTAATTTAATTTTTTAAAGATATCATCCAGGGGCAGCTAGGTGGCGCAGCGGATAAAGCACTGGCCTTGGACACCTAACTAGCTGTGTGACCCTGGGCAAGTCACTTAACCCTCATTGCCCTGCAAAAAGTTTAAAAAAATTTTAAATTAAAAAAAATATATCATCACTTCATATTCAACTAACACCTGTGCTCTCTAACTATACTTCATTCAGCTACCCTAATAATGATAAAGTTCCTATGAGTTACAAGTATCATCTTCCCATGTAGAAATCTAAACAGTTTAACCTTTTAATACCCCTTATGATTTCTTTTTTCCTGTTTGCCTTTTTATACTTCTCTAGGTCCTTATATTTGAAAGCCAAATTTTCTATTCAGCTCAGGTCTTTTCATCAAGAATACCTGAAAGTCCTCTCTTTCATTCAATTCCCATTTAACCCCCTGAAGGATTATACTCAGTTTTGCTGGGTAGGTGATTCTTGGTTGTAATCCCAGTTCCTTTCCCTTCTGGAATATCACATTCCAAGCCCTCCAATCCTTTTATGTAGAAATTGCTAGGTCTTGTTAACAAGACTGTGGCTCCACAATACTTGAATTGTTTCTTTCTGGGTGCTTGCAATATTTTCTCATTGACCTAGGAGTTCTGGAATTTGACCACAATATTTCCTAGAGGTTTTCATTTTGGGATCTCTTTCAGGAGGTGATCAATGGATTCTTTCGATTTCTATTTTATTCTATTTTATTAGGGCCAATTTTCCCTGACACTCTTTTGGAAGATGATGTCCAGGCTCTTTTTTTAATCATGGATTTCAGGTAGTCTAATAATTTCAAATTATTTCAAATTATCTCTCCTGCATCTATTTTCCAGGTCAGTTGTTTTTCCAATTGTCCTCTTTTTTTCATTCTTTCGGTTTTTGCTTTATTGCGTCTTGATTTCTCATAAAGTCATTAACTTCCAATTTGTACAATCCTAATTCTTAAGCAATTATTTTCTTCAGAGAGCTTTTGTACCTCCTTTTCCATTTGGCCAATTTGGCTTTTCGAGCTGTTGACTTTTTTTTCATGACCTTTCCTGCATCACTCTCATTTCTCTTTCCATTTTTCTTTCTAACTCTCTTACTTTTACCTTCAAAGTCCTTTTTGAGTACTTCCATAGCCTGAGACTAATTCATATTTTTCTTATAAGCTTTGGATGTAGGAGCTTTTGACTTTGTTTTCTTTTGAATGTATATTTCAATCTTCCTTGTCACCATAGAAGCATTCTAGGGTCAGCATTTTTTTTCCTGTTTGCTCATTTTTACCAGCGTATTTCTTGACTTTTAACTTCTTCTTAAAGTGGGGCACTGCTTCCAGGGTGGACAGTTCACTATCCTTGCCTCTATTTTTAGTGGCCTCAGCCCCTTGTGCTACCCTGGTCCTATTCCTACTTTTTTAATTTCTGTTGACTTTTCTTTCATGTTTATTTGTAACTTCTTTTTGCTTTTGGCATTATTCCTGCCTCTAATAGTTTTTCTTCTCCCAGGATCACCATCCCTACCCTGGTTGTTGATATAAATATGCTATGGTTTGAGAAACCTTGTTATCTTCTTCTGAGGGTGTCTTTTGATCTTCCTTGTCACCGAAAAAACTTTTTAGGATCAGTATTTTTTGTGTTGGCTCATTTTACTAGCCTATTTCTTGACTTTTAACTCCTTCTGATCTAGGTTATACATGTGCAATCCATATTAGTCATATTGTATAAAAAAGAGATATCTACAGAGTCCTGGGCATCCACTGATGAGGTATGCTGTCAAGAGGATTCCTGTTTAGGGATGGTTTGGATCGGATTCCTTTGAGCTTCTGTGATTCTGTTTTTTCTGCTCCACACTATTCTGACTACTATGTGACCATGGGCGAGTCACTGCCCTTCTCTGAACCCATTTCTTCCACTTTAAGGGGCTCTGTTTGAACTAGTATGCAAATTTCTTTTCAGTTTTCAGTGGATTACCCAAAGTATCATTAAATTGAAGAATTAAAATGGGGAAAAGGATGTCTGAGGTCAGCTGGTCTGACTGCTACTTGAATAAGAATATACTTACAGAAACTTGGACAAAACCTTCAACCTGTTTCAAACTTCTGGTAGAAAGGAACTAAACAAACCCCTGAGATCCCTCAAATCTATTTTTTTCCAAGACACTCATGCTAAAAAATTTCCCCTACTTCTGTACTAGTTTTACCCTTATTCAAGAACTGAGACCCAGAACAAGTCCTATGACTTTCATTATTAGTGATTCCCTCCCCCCATAAACCATCTGTATTAACATGTATTAGGGAAATTACACGTGTGCTGATAAAGGAAATTAATTTAAAATATTCATTATTTTCAAGTGGTCAAGAAGGCCATTTGTCACTGTTAAAATTCACATATAGCACAGAAGACAACTGGGTCTTGGTGAAAAAAAAAAACAACAACTACCCATGAATCATCCATTCATTCCCTTAGTATAGTATATTAAAAGCAGCCATAGTATCAGGGTGTGTGGAGCAAGAAACAGAAACCTGGTAACAATGGGCCAAACCTTCTTCTGATGATTAGACTGCTTCTGGTTCCTTTTCTTCTTTCCTCTGCCCATTTATGAATTAAATAACTAAAGAGCTCATACATCAGTTGTCAGAACAGTGTTCAACAAAAGCTAGAAGAGGGATTTGAAGATCAGTTCATGTTCAGGAGAAAAATTGTAAAGGAACTAAAGCCCAGTATAGAAAAGTAGAGAGGATGTTCTGTTGTCTCTCGTTCCTTTAAGAGACAAACTTTCATTAGCTCCCTGAGGTTGAGCAAAGAAGTAAAAGTAAAACACAGCCTACAGTTAGATATACAGTGAAAATTTTCTTTTTTTTTCCCTTCCTAGAATTCACTGAACTCTGGAATGAACTTAAGAATCTTCCTACTTTATTTTTATCGTTTATATTTCTACATCATTTTACATCTTACAAAATGCTTTCTTCCCAAAGCCCTGTGTCATTCCCATTTAGTAAGATATCAGTTTAGTGGAAGAGGACATCTAGATATTGATAAAAAGCCCTCTGTTTGAAATCATGGTACCTAGGTTTGAATCTCAGTCCTGGTACCTATTTCCTGAGTCACCGTGTAAAAATTACTTGGATTACAAGGTCTGCCACTGTTAGAATGCAGAAGTCAGACTGTTTAATCACTTAAATTTCCTTCCAGCTCTAAACCTTTTTGAGAATATAAGGAAACTGAACCTCACGAAAGTTCTGTGAAGGTCATAAGCTTAAGTCAGTGATCAAGTGAGAACATGAACACAGGTCTTTGGATTCTGAGTATTTAATCTTTCCATTATACCATTGTTGCCTCTCTTTTAACATATATGTGTCGAACATGTGATTTCTACTTTTTTGGTTTTCTTTTTTGAGGTTTTTCCCTTTTGCTCTGATTCTTCTTTAGCAGCAGGCAGCAGCAACAGCAATGCAGAAATATATTTAATGTTATATAACCTATATCAGATTGCTTGCTGTCTTAGGGAGAGGGAAGGGAGAGGAGGAAATCCTATAAAAACAAATGTTGAAAACTATCTCTACATGTAACTAGAAATAATAATAAAAAAGGCATTGGTTTCATTCATTACAGCCTAAGTAGCAACGTGAGCCCCCTAAGTCCTTTTAGATACATCTTATCCCTGAATACTATTGTGCTGTAAGAAACGCTGAGCAGGCAGATTTCAGAGAAAACATGGAAGGACTTGCATGAATTGATGCTGAGTGGAGATGAGCAGAACCAGGAGACATTGTACCACAATCTAGATAATCTAGATTTATGCCATGTTTTGGCCTGTGATGCCATGTCTTTGTGTCCTGGCGTGTCTTCGTGTCTTGGTGTGCCTTGGTGAGTCTCTGTGTCTTGGAATGTATCATGTCTTGCATGTCTGTGTTTGGGACGTGTTTATGTTTGGGCCAGTCTTTGTGTCTTGGCATGTCTCGTGCCTTGGCGTGTCTCATGTCTGGGCATGGTTTCATGTTTGGGAGTGTCTCCGTGATTTGGCATGTTTTGTGTGTCTGGATGTGTCTCTGTGTTTTGGACATGTCCCTGTGATTGGGCGTGTCTCTGTGTTTGGCCTCTGTTTCATGTTTGAGCATGTGGAAATTTATTTTGACTTGGGGACTGTACATTTGGGCTGAGAATAGAAAGCCTTAGGCCCTCAGGGTCTCTTCTATGTGGGAGGTGTTGGTGCCCCTCCCCCTCTGCCTTCAGCCGAGCCAAAAAGCCTCATGGGCTGTACAAGGACGCCAGGTCAGACAGCTGGGGGAGGGGATCCCAAGCTCCCTCACACCTGAGGGGAGCTATCCGGGAGATACTGGCTTCGTCCAGGCGTTGCTCTGGCATAGCCCATGCCGACGGTCCAGGTGCACAGCAGGAGCACAGGCCCCTGGAGCCCTGGGTGTGGTATGCATGGGAGGCTCGAGCGTACCCCAACCCCTCAGCCACAGCCATGGCTGGCAGATTAGCTTGGTGTGTAAGTGGGGCACACAAAAGCCCTGAGATTTGAGTGGGGAGAAGAAAGATGTATCTAGACCTGGGCAGTTAGGATGGAAGAGAGGCTGGTGGACAAGATTAAGGGGGGCTGACGAGATTCAGAGAGCAGAAAGGCTGGAGCATAAGAGACAGGGGAAGGAGAAAAAGCTAAGAGCAAGAAGGGACAGAGGCCAATACAGAGAGGGGGGCTGATGAGCCAAAAAGAACAGAGAAGGACAGGGAGCACTAGGAGAATTGAAGGAGAGGTCGGTAGAGAGATGCAAAACACAGGGGTTCAGCAGGTGGCAGTAAGGAGAGCACAAGTTCGAAGCAGGGAGGATACCAACAAAGTGAATAGGGGCTCAGGCGTTAGAATAAATGACCTGATAGTGAAAGTGGAACCATACCCTTAAGGCAAGAGGCTGGGCAATGCCCTTACTGTATTCAAACAGTTCTAGGCCCAAAGGTGTGACGCAGACCATAGGAACACAGTCAGGCTTGGGCATTTTATTTCCCTGTATTCATAATTTTAACTAGTATCTCATAAATAAACTTTGCTTTGATTATTTAGTAAGTGGCTTCTAATCCTTTGCTTACCAACTTGGGAGTGGAGCAGTCGTGGTGGAACTTTATAAATGCCCATGCTAAATTAATCGCAGTCAGATCGCCAGTTAGTCAAAGTCCCCAGATTAGTCCTCCAGTCACTTTAAGCCCTCCAAATTAGCCCTAGTCATTTAAAATATTTTACATTTGAATGGCGACCCAGATGGGATTTACAGCCCAATTGTAATTTTTCTAAACTTATAATTTTTCTTATAATTATAATTTTTCATAAGTCCAGATATATAAAATTTTCAGACTAGATTAAATAGCTAATAATTAATTAATTTTTTTTACAGGTGTGTTTCCTGTTTGGGCGCCTTTCGTGATTGGGTGTGTCTCTGTTTGGGCATGTTTTGTGTCTTGGCGTGTCTTGTGGGCCTGTTTTCGTATCTGGGTGTGTCTTGTGTTTGGCCCTGTTTCCGTGTTTGGGTGTGTTTCTGTGTCAATGGGTGTCTTCATGTCTTGGCGTTCCTTCATGCCTTGGTGTGCATTGGCATGCCTTTGCATATCTTGTGTCTTGGTGTGTTTTCATGTATGGGCATGTTTTTGTGTTTGGCCATCTCACTTTGGGTGTGTCTCTGTGGGTGTGTTTAAGTGTTTGGGCGTGTTTTGTGTCTTGGCTTGTTTTCGTGTCTGGGTGTGTCTCTGGGCGTGTTTCTGTGGTTTGGTGTGTCTCCATGTCTGGGCGTGTTTCATGTTTCGGTGTGTTACATGTTTCGGAGTGTCTCTTGTTTGGGCGTGTCTTCATGTATTGGTGTGCGTTGGTGTGTCTCATGTCTTGCATTTGGGTGTGTCTCTGTGTTTGGGCATGTTTTGTGTCTTGGCATGTCTCCTGTCTGGGCGTGTTTTCCTATCTAGGTGTGTCTCGTGTTTAGATGTGTCTCTGTGTTCGGGCGTGTCTCCTGTTTGGGTGTGTCTCTGTGTTTGTGCATGTCTCTGTGTTTGGGCGTGTCTCTGTGTTTGGGTGTGTTTCCGTGTTTGGTCATGTCTCTGTGTTTGCGCGTGTTTTATGTTTCGGTGTGTTTTTGTGTGTGGTGGCATATGGTTGTGTGTTTTGCCGTGTGATGGCTAGTCTTTGCACCGGATGACTATCCTCTCTGCCTCTTAGAATTCCTGGCTTCTTTCCAGACTCAGTTCAAATATTATCTTCTCCAAAGACCTTTCCTTGTTTTTTTCCCCTTTCCCCTCCCAGCTGCTAGCAATGTATCCTATATGTCTATTTTCCATCTGCCCTATATGTAGCACACATATTTAACATGTCTCATAATAATAATAGCTAACATTTATATAGCAATTACTACATGCCAGGCATTGTGCTAATCGCTTTACAATTATTATCTCATTTGAACCTAACAACAATCCTGAGAGGTAGGTACTATTCTTATCCTCATTTTATAGATGAGGAAATTGAGGCAAACAAATATTAAATGGCTTGCCCAGGGTCACACTAATGTCTAGTAAGTAACTAGCCTAGTAAGTGTCCTACTAGTCTAATAAGTGTCTGAGGGCAAATTTGAACTCAGAGTTTCCTGACTCTAAGACTTGGCACTCTATCCATTGTCCCACTATAACTCTTTCACTAGAATAGAAGCTTTTTCTTGATGTTTTGCTTTTTCTTGAATCTCTAGTACTTTGCACAGAGACTGGAAATGAGCAAGCATTTAATGTATACTTGTTGACTGACTGATTTCTCAACCATTTCATCCCCTGACATGAGGCCAAGTCAAAGAGCGTTTATTAATCACTTACTATGTATCAAAAACTTTTCTAAGACCAGGGAATAGGATGAAAGACCGAAACCCCAATAGTTCCCATATTATAATGGGAGAGGCGACATGTAAATAAACAGGTAGAGTCAATGTCCGGTGATCCCAGAGGAAAAGCCACTGGTCTGTAGGGAAAGTGGAGGGAGGGTATTATAGCTCCTATCAGCCAGATGTGGTGTCATATGAGAGAAACGTGGAGTAGATTGGCATAACAGGATCATAGAGTATGTGGAAAGGAATAAAGTGTAAGAAAAACTTCAACTTTAGACAGGAAGGGCCTAGGCTATGACAAGCTTTAAAAGCCAAACAGAGAACTATCTATTTGATGTTGGAGCTCATAAGAAGCCACTTGGGGATGGTCAAGTCTACATTTTATAAAAATAAATTTGAAAACTTGGGAGAAGATGTATTAAAATGAGGAGAAATTCAGAAAGCTTCTGTATATCATATACTTTGTTAACCCCTTACAATTCCCTGATAACTCAAGCATTCTTTAATCTCACACTCTAAAAATGAATACATAAGAACTCCTAGTTCTCCCTTTCTTTTGGCCTGACAATAGATCTTAAAGGTTAGGATGTGCAGAGGGAAGACTCAAAAGGCTGAACGATGAAGAAATTTCTGAGAGGAAACAGATTGTTTGGAGCTACAGTCACGAGGTACCAGGGTTCAATTCTTGGCATGAGGTTCATCAAGGTTAGGTAGTACCTTCAGTGTGATGTTGCTATTAAATATCAGAGGCAGGATTCGAATCCAGGTTTTTCTCATTCAAAATCAAGTACTCCATCCACTGTCCACCACCATACTACTTCTATGACCAGTATCAAAACAAAAAGACCCTTTCCTCCATTGAAAAGGAAATTGCTTGAGGACCATATTAGACTGAGATGCTAAAATGGCTAAATGATGTCCCCTTTGTCATTTCGGTTTACATACCCATTCTTCCCACTACCCGTCTGTCTATCAAAATCCTACCCACATTATTGTCACTTGAGATGGAACTGATCTATTCAGCTTACAAACTTTCAAAACAATTTTTGTACCAAACACAATGACATGTATTTCATATTTCCTGGTATATGGAAATTATGCATTCATTTGATATTGCCTTACCCTCCTCTACTGCCCCCAGTTACAGTATAAACTCTCCGACATATAGGTACTAGGCTTTATTCTCCATACTTAGAGCTCCTAACATCTATCACAGTTCTCTCTACATAGAAAATGTTCAATAAATATAAGTTTGCGACCTGAGCAAGTCACTTAACCCTCATTGCCCTGCAAGAAAGGAGGCAAAAAAGTATACCAGACCTTAATATTTAAGACCTCACCATGAAAAAATGAAAAGACAAACAGATCATGTATCTCTCATGGCCAAGGGTTGGGAAATGTGCTCTTAGCCAGACAAGTTGCTGCTGAGTCGTTTCCCTTGGGTCTGACTCCACAGGGCACATGACCCCATTTAGGGTTTTCTTGGCAAAGACACTGGAGGGGTTCACCATTTCCTTCTCCAGATCATTGTACAGATGAGAAACTGAGGCAAACAGGGTGAAGGGACTTGCCCAGGGTTAAATAACAGCTAGTAAGTGTCTAAGAAAAGACAATTACATTGTACAAACAGAAGCAATGCATCCAAAATTGGAAGGGAGGCAGAAAGCTGGGAAACAATTTTTGAGGCCAGTGCTTGTGATAAAGGCCTCATCTCTAAAATATATGGGAATTAAATCAAGTTTATAAGAATCCCAGTCATTCCCCAATTGAGAAATGGTCAAAGGATATGAACAGGCTTTTCTGATGAAGAAACCTAAGCTATCTATTCCCATATGAAAAAATGCTCTAAATCTCTAATGATTAGAGAGATGCAAATTAAAACAACTCTGAGGTACCACCTGACACCTATCAGATTGGCTAAAATGACAAAAAAGGAAGATAATAAATGTTGGAGAGGCTGTGGGAAAATTGGAACACTAATGAATTGTTGGTGGAGCTGTGAGCTGATCCAACCATTCTGGAGAGCAATTTGGAATTATGCCCAAAGGGCGATAAACCTGTGCATACCCTTTGACCCAGCAATCCCACTTTTGGGTCTTTTGCCCAAAGAAATCATGGAAGGGGGAAAGGGACCCACATGTACAAAAATATTTATAGCTGCTCTTTACATGGTAGCAAGGAATTGGAAGTTGAGGGGGTGCCCATCCATTGGGGAATGGCTGGACAAGTTGTGGTATATGAATACAATGGAATACTATTGTGCTGTAAGAAATGATGAGCAGGAAGAGTTCAGAGAAACCTGGAGGGTCTTACGTGAGCTGATGATGAGTGAGATGAGCAGAACCAGAAGAACATTGTACACAGTATCATCAACATTGAGTGTTGACCTACTGTGACGGACTATATTCTTCTCACCAATGCAATGGTACAGAAGAGTTCCAGGGAACTCATGATAGAAGAGGATCTCCAAATCCAAGAAAAAAAAAGATAGAAAGAACTGTGGAGTATAGATGCTGATTGAACCATATTATTTCTTTTGTTTTGGGTGCTGTTGGTTTTTTTTTCTATTTTGAGGTTTTGCATCACTGCTCTGATTCTTTCTCTTGTAACAGGATTAATGCAGAAATAGGATTAATGTTATTATGTGTATATATATGTGTGTGTGTGTATATATATATCTATATCTATATGTATATGTATAGAGATATATAGATATAACCTATATCAGATTACCTGCTGTCTAGGGGAGGGGGGGGGAGGGGAGGGAGGGAGGGGAGGGAGGGAGAAAAATCTGAAATTGTAAAGCATGTATAAACAAAAGTTGAGAACTATCTTTACATGTAACGGAAAAAATAAAATACCTCATATATTAAAAAAAAGACAATTACAAAAATAAAATTTAAAACTTAGATTACATGAAAATGAAAAAGTACTGCCCAGACAACATAAATTCAGTCAGGATAAGAAAGCAAGCGACTCAAGGGGGGGGTGGGGGGGCAGGGAACCTTGGCATGAAGTTTCTCTGATCAGTTTTGTAAAAATTCTCCAAATGACGAATAAAACACTTAAGTTTCATCTCATACTCTGCAAATTGTCAAAAATGGCAAAAAAAAAAAACAAAACAAAAAAAAAAACAACCCTGCAAAAGTCCATGTTGGAGAGGTTGTGGGAGAAATAGTAGAAGATCATAAAGATCTGAGCTCAAATCCTACCTCAGACACTTTACTAGCTAGGTGACACTGAACTGTGAAGTAAAGATAAAAAGTGCACCTACCTCACAAGGCTATAGTAATGATTATCATCAGGGGATTGTGGGGAAGACAAAGATCATTCCATTTTGTCTGTGTTAAAATTCTTGGCCTTTGAACCTAATGTCTCCTTCGGTAGTTCCCTTCCCCTTATGGGAAAAGAAAACTCTCAGCCTTTCCAGGAAGGCCTTTTTCTTTATCCTCTCCAACAAGGGAAGTACTGCACCTTAAACAAATACTAATTCACTAATAGATGGATAAAGAAGATACTGTTTTCCTACAAACTGCAGGTCTAAAGGTATTTGAACACTTGGAGCTCCTCTTTTGAAAACAGGCACCATTTCTGTAGCATTTTCCCCCTAAGGGACCACTTGGTCTTATACAAAATTGGTAGAGGAGATATGGTAGTGCCATGTGGAGACAGTGCTGGGCTTAGACCGAGTTCAAATCTTGCCTTAGACTATTACTAGCTGTGTGACCCTAGGCAAGTCACTTAACCCTATTTGACTCAGTTTCCTTATCTGTAAAATGGAGCTGGGAGAAGGAAATGCCAAATCATTTCGTATCATTGCAAAGAAAACCCCAAAGTGAGAGACAGACAGAGGACAGGAGGACAGAGGATGAGAGCAGGGACAGTGTTGTTATTACTGTATCCCAATTCTATGCCTACTTTTGTAAAGACATGATCCGTTAGTCCTTACTAACCTTTATTGCCTGCTTCATGACAATCCTCTGGGTCTACGGAGATGGCCTCAAATGATGATCTTGGTCAAGTTTGTGGCTGAGGTGCATGCCCCTGACCTGGGTTCTGTAGCTCCCAGGGGCCATTCTCCTCTGGCTCTCTGGTCTTCGCAAAGCTGAGGAGGGCAGGCAGAAGGATGTCGGAGGGGATGAGTTCTTTTCTCCTTCCCTGTAGGCAGGAGGATTTCCAATAACCAGAAGCTGGAATTGACAAAGTCTGGCCCACTCCAGGAAATTGATTGGCCCCGGAAATGGAGAATAGGAATAGAATCTGTCAGCTGTGAGGAAATTGGGTTTGTCAAGGAGGAAGTAATTCGGGGGGCAGTCTTAGAAATGAAGATGGTTCCAACCTCTCTTCCTCCTTCTCCTTCTGCCCCCCCTCCATTCTCCCCATCCTCCTAAGGAGCAGAAGGGGCTTTGGCTCCCACATGGGATGAGACCTTCCTGAGGCATAGCTCTCTCTCCAACTGGTACTCTGACTTCCCTGCATCTCCTCTCCCTGGCTCCCACAGACACAGAATCTGGATCAGAGACTGCTTGATCTAAGAGGGAGGGGAGCAAGGGAAGGCTGAGGATGGGAAGGGCTCTGGGATGGGGCTGCCACGAAGGGGCCTGGGGGCAGGGGAGCAGGGCAACAGGGGCTTTGTGTGCCTGGGTCCAAGGGGGGAGGGGGAGGGGGAGGTCCTAGGGGCAGGCAGGCTAGACTCCTGAATCCCTCAAGGCTGTGATAAAATTGCATCTTGCTGTGGTCATGTGATCGCCCCTCCCCTTCTAATAAAGAAGTTTTAGCAGATGTGAGATATTACATTTCACTCTTTAATAACTAATTAATGTGTGAGGACAAAACATTTTTCCTCTCTTCTACTTCCTTATCCGGAAACAAACCAGTATTGGAAATCTTTAAGAGAGATTTCTCCAGGACAAGATCAGGCAGTAAAAGACATGATAAGTTTGGGCTAATGGGTATAATCCTGCTGATTGGTGTTTGCTCTGACACTCTGGGGAAAGGCTGATTCTGCTATTATCAAGGCAGATGATACGGAAAACGGATGTCTCTTTGACCAAGTTTTGAGCTACCTATTACCCCAGATGATCCCAAAGCCTTCATTTAGTGTTTAGTGTTGCCAGCTCTCGTGAACACCTCCTCTTCGAAGGGCATATGTACTGTGGACCCCAGCGCCATAAGCGGTCTTTGGACCAAGAGACACGGCCAAACGATCGTCCTCTTATTAATAAAACGGTTAATGTGACACAGGAAATAGGATCGCCACAGGGACCTGTCTGTCCTGTTCCAAAATGTTCCAAAGAGCCAAAGGAGCAGGACCTTACCCATTGTATGAGGAAGGAACTGCATTTCACATCCTGGTATGTGGTCTGTAGGTGCTGCCAGGAGACCCGCCCAGCTCCAGAGCAGAAGGAAACCCAGAGGGGCACCTCGCTTTGGGTGTCCATGGTCTAGCCCCAAGGTGGCACAGAATGAGCTGGTCTCTTCCCCAAAACCCTAAATGAGGGGATCTCAAATGCTCCCACCCACCCCGGGTTCACACAGCCCCAAGTTCCCAGGGGAGGAGGAGGAAGCTCCCTGCTTTGCCCCTTCCACACCCCTCCCTTCACCATCCCAGAGACCTCTGAGGAATTGTGCCTCTCTACCCCTCCTCACTTTCTCAGCTTGTTCTCAAGCCGCACTAAAGCATGATTGCCACCCCCTTACCCCTGCCCCCATTTCATTATTACATAAATTTAAATATCCATCACTTAGTGCTATAAGCAGGAGGCTGAGGGCGAAACACTGTGTGCCAGTGTGTAGGTCAAACTTTTATTCAAAGAGAGAGGTGTACACCTGAGAGACTCTGGTCTTCCAATTTCCCAGAAGCCTCAGTCCCCGCCTGCTTGGGTGGGGGGCGGGATGGGCACTGCTGCTCACACCCCTCAGGGCTGGCACTAGTCCCTCTCTGTTCTCAGAGCTCTCCCAGGCCCTGCCCCCTCCTCTTGAGTCCTAGGGTCCCTTCTAGCCTCTTTCCTCCATGGAGCCAAGGAGGAAATGTTGGTCAGAGGAGCTTGTGTCTGAGTTCTGGCCTCCAGGGAGAAAGAAAAGGGGCTGGGGGGGGGGGGAGAGAGCGTTTTGCAAGATGCTTTTTCGCCACAACAGTCTTGGTGACAAAAGAAGTCTCTTCTCCTAGCGCGCGCACACACACACACACACACACACATACACACACAACGATTTCCAGTTTACCATCCAGTTACAGTAGATGTTTGGCTCCTTTTAAAAATATTTACTTTTATTGTCTTGGAAAATATTTGTAATCTCAGAACCCTGCAGACCTTCTAAGATTCAGTGTAAGGAATGATTACTGAATTCACACAGCTGGCTTCAAATGCTAAGCCTCAGTTTCCCTAAACAAGCACTGAGCTGATTGGATTCTAAAGCCACTAAAGGCCCCCTCAGATTTTCTGCTTGGGCATTGTTACTGTTGTTACTTAGATCTCACTGCTCATACCACTCCATTTTGCTACTTAGGACTCAGTTTCCCCCTCCCAGTTCCATTACAGTTTAGATATTTTCAACATTTTTTTTTTCATTTTAGTTTTTCTGTTGGGGGTTTTTTGCAGGGCAATGAGGATTAAGTGACTTGCCCTGGTAGCACAGCTAGTCAGTGTCAAGTGTCTGAATCTGGATTTGAACTCAGGTCTTCCTGAATCCAAGGCCAGTGCTTTTATCCACTTCCCCACCTAGCTGCCCCGCATTAGTTTTTTTGTTTTTTTGTTTTGGTTTGAATTTTTTTTGTGTGCGGCAAGGAGGGTTAAGAGACTTGCCCAGAGTCACACAGCTAGTAAGTGTCAACTGTCCTGAGACAGGATTTGAACTCAGGTCCTCCTGAATCCAGGGCTGGTTGCTTCATCCACTGTGCCACCTGGCTGCCCCCACACCTCATTTAGTTTTTTGTTGTTGTTTTTTACTGTTTTTTTGTTGGCGGGCAATGGGGTTAAGTGACTTGCCCAGGGTCACACAGCTAGTAAGTGTCAATATGTTTGAGTCTGGATTTGAACTCAGGTCCTCCTAAATTCAGGGCTGGTGCTTTATCCACCGTGCCATCTAGCTGCCCACCTCAGTTAGTTTTAAAGGTTTGGATACTAAGTACACTGAAGGTCTTAATTCAGTCTTAGACTTTCTGGGGGTAATAAACATTTTAGTTGTACAGTATTGGGTTCCAAAATATTATCCTTCTTCCCTCCCGCCCCTCACACCTCCCAGAGGTGACAAGCAATGGGAAGTGGGTTACGGATGATTATATAAAACATGACCATATTTTGTCACTTTGTACAAGCAAAGGGAATAATGAAAGTGACAAATAGCATGCCTCAGTCTGTGTTCCATCAATATCAGGTGGATACTATGTTTCATCCACAGTCCTATGGGATTTGTCTTGGATCATTGTATTGTTGAGAATAGGGAAGTCAATTCACAGTTCTGGCCTACAACCCTATTACTGTCTCTGTGCACGATGTTCTCCTGGTTCTGCTCATTTCACTAGACATCATTTGTACATGTCTTGCCAGGCCTTTCCGAAGTCATCCTGCTTGTCATTTCTTATAGCACAATAGTATTCCATACCTATCATATGCCACATTTGTTTAGCCATTCTCCAGTGGATCGGACATTCCTTTGATCTCCAATCTTAGCCACCACAAAAAGAGCTGCTATACATATTATCGTACAAATAGATCTTTCTCTCTTTTGGCTGATGTCTTTGGGATATAGACCTAGTGGTGGTATTCCTGGAACAAAGGGTAGGCACAGTTTTATAACCATTTGGCTAAATCTATTTTAGGGAGTTATTTTCCTCAGTAAATGTTTGTATTTCTCTTTCATGTTTTTCCTGCATTACTTTTATTACTTTCCCCAATTTTTTTCTGCTGCTCTCAGTCGCTTTTTAAAATCCTGTTTAAACTCTTCCAGGAATTCGTTTTGGGCCTGAAAAGAATTTACATTTTTCTTTGAGAGCTTCATCTTTAGCATTTTTACTATTGACGTCCTCTATGGTTTATGTCTTGATTTCCCTATCGCCCTAGTAATTCGAGTTGTGCACTGTTCCTAAACTGTCTCAGATTTTTGTGCTGTCGCTCTGGGTCTTACAGGTGCTTTCACTGGGCTTCAGAGCTTAGCAGCTTGCTTTTTCTAGGTTGCTACAGTTAACAAAGTCTTTTGTGGTGGCTGGCCCTGGAGGAGTGATCTTGTTTGTTGTTCTGCCCCAGGGCTGGGCCCCTGCTGCTGGGTTGCTCTGTTAGCAGGATCTTTCTGTGAGCAGGCCCTAGAAAGGTAATTTTGTTCCAATATGCTGTGGGAATGCCCTGTTGCTGGTTTACCCTGGAAAATGTCTCTGGGCAGGGGAGGTTCCAGGGGTGGGAACTTGCTATTTACCAGTTTTTGGCAGGGCGTCACTACTGGTTAGCAGGGCACCTCCCTGGTGCCTGGTGAGGGTCCTGTCACTGCTGCCCAGACTGCTCATCTACCCAGGGAGCTGCTGCTTTGCAGGTGGGTGGAGCCTTGCTGGTGAATTGCCCAGGCTAAAAACCTTGCCTCAGGCCCCCTGCTGTGGAGTCCAGAAGCTGCTTTGCTCCTGCTGCTCCTGCTCCTGCTCCTGGACCTCACTTCCCTCCCTCCCAAGTAACATACACCTTTCCTGCCCAGCTGCTAGGCTGCTTCCCTGCTCCTAGAGGGATTCAGAGGCAGTTTATGTCCATTTGGAGGGGAAATCTGGGAGAGCCTCTGGGGATTGCTTGCTCACTCAGCCATCTTGGCACAGGAAATTTCTGGGTGCTTTTTAAAAATATTAACCTAGGTTACTTCATTTTTTAAATGCTTGAATTTCAAGAATCACGAAGAAATTAAGGTTAGTGTTCCCCTTCTAGGATTAACATTGGAAGTGTCTCCTGAACTCCCACAGATCCTTTCAAATCCCTGAGCCTCGGTTTCTCTGATCATAGCCCTGGAGCTGCCTTGAATCTAAAACCACCGAAAGCCTCGTTTTACTACTTGCATCTTGTTGATGTCTCAACAGCCTCTTCAACCCTCAGTTTCTAAGCCTCAGTTTCCTCTTAAAGGAACGAATATTCTTTTTTTAACACTAGATATTCTTGGATTATAAAGCCACTGAAGGCCCAGTCCATTTTACTGTTTACACTCTCTTCACCATCTCAGACTCATTTTTCCAAATATTCACTATTGAGGCATGAACTCCAAGCCTGGCATGAATTCTAAGCTTATCATGGTTTAAAACACCTTACACTAGACCCTTGAGGTCCCCAGATCTCAGCTTCCACTCCAGGATCACTAGATGTTTAGTTGCTTCTCTAAAAATTAATTTTTCTTAAGTCCTTAAAGAAATATTTCAAATAGACTTCAGTGACATGCTGGCAGTCGGATGGTTAAACTGTGGATTAGTCATAGTAGATCATCTTACAGGCTGGGTAGAGGCATATCCCTTAGTGTCAGCTATGGAGTCTAGGGTTTCTAGGATTATTTTTTAAAATATCATCTAGATAATCCATACCAATCAAGGTATGGATTAATAGAAAATATCAATTCAGACAGTGAGACTGATCTCATGTCCAGAGTGTTATAAGGAATGATGAAGGCATGAGAAATAAATAGGAATTTTCATAGTCCTTGTCCTCCACCTTCTTCAGGAAAGGTGGAAAGGATCAATCGAACTTTAAAGAGGAGCCCCACAAAAATTAATACTAGGAACCAAGTGACCCTAGACCAGATGTTTACCCATAGCTTTAATAGGATAAGGACAAGCCCTAGAAAAGAGATTGGGACATCACCTTATGAGATGTTCTTAGGACTACCCTATCTGGGTAGGGGAAAGGATCTCTCAACTTTTGAGAGAAAGGATAGACAGATATATAGGATAAGGGTTAAACCGAGGCAACTCTCCCATACAATAGTAACTATTGATTGCCTTGGGGCAGCCAGGTGGCACAGTGGATATAGTACTGGCCCTAGAGTCAGGAGAGCCTGAGTTCCTATCCAGGCTCAGACACTTGACACTTACTAGCTGTGTGACCCTGGGCAAGTCACTTAACCTCAATTGCCTCACCAAAATATATACAATTAGTTGCCTGTAGCATTTGGGGGGGGGGGGGCTCATTTTGTACGGTTTTGTGCCTTAATGTTTTTTACTCCAGTTGTGCGCTTTTCGTAAACTCTCTCAGGTTTTTGTGCTGACGCTCTGGGTCTTAAAGGTGCTTTTCACTGGGCTTCAGGGCTTAGCAGCTTGTTTTTTCTATGTTGCTAAAGTTAACAAAGTCTTTGTGGTGGCTGGCCCTGGAGGAGTGATCTTGCTGTTGTTCTGCCCCGGGGCTGGGCCCCTGCTGTTCCATTGCTCTGTTAGCAGGGTCTTTCTATTAGCAGGCCCTGGGGGAGTAATTTTGTTTCCAATCTGCCCAATTGTGCTATGGTAACCAATGCTCTGCTAGCAGGCCCTCAAAGGTCATTTTGTTGTAATATCCTGGGGGGTGGGGTCCCCTGTTGCTAGTTTGCCCTGGAAACAGTCTCTCTGCTGGAAGGTCAAGGGGGTGGGAACTTGTTGTTTACCCCTTTGGGGCAGGGCTTCACTACTGGTCAGCAGAGCAGTCAATGCCTCCCTGGTGCCTGATGAGGGTCCCCAAACTCCTGCCCAGACTGCTCACCTGCCCAGGGAGCTGCTGGTTTGCAGTGTGAATGGAGCCTTGGAGGTGAATTGCCCATGCCAAAAGCCCTGCCTCAGGCCCCCTGCTGTGAGCCCAGAAGGAGGTGGTGGTGCTACTGGTGGTACTGGTGGTGCTGGTGGTGCTGGTGGTGCTGCCTCTGCTGCTGCTGCTGGTACTGGTGGTGCCGGTGGTGCCGGTGGTGCCGCCGCTGCTGCTGCTGGTTCTGCCGCCGCTACTGCTGCTGCCGCTGGTACTGCTGGAACTGGTGGTACTGGTGGTGCTGGTGGTACTGGTGGTACTGGCGCTGCTGCTGCTGGTGCCGCTACTACTGCTGCTGCTGCTGCTACTGCTACTGGTGCTTCTGGTACTGGTGGTACTGCTGCTGCTGCCTCTACTGCTGCCGCTGCCTCTACTGCTGCCGTTGCTGCTACTGCTACTGCTACTGCTACTGCTGCTGCTGCGCTGCTGCTGCTGCTACTGCTACTGGTGCCGCTGGTACTGCTGCTGCTGCTGCTGCCTCTGCTGCTGGTACTGCTGCTGCTGCTGCTGCTGCCAGTACTGCTACTGCTGTTGCCGGTACTGCTGCTGCTGCCAGTACTGCTGCTGCTGCTGGTACTGCTGCTGCCAGTACTGCTGCTGCTGCCAGTACTGCTGCTGCTGCTGCTGCCGGTACTGCTGCTGCTGCTGCTGCCGGTACTGCTGCTGCTGCTGCCGGTACTGCTGCTGCTGCTGCCGGTACTGCTGCTGCTGCTGCCGGTACTGCTGCTGCTGCTGCTGCTGCTGCTGCTGCCGGTGCTGCTGCTGCTGCTGCTGCTGCTGCCGGTACTGCTGCTGCTGCTGCCGGTACTGCTGCTGCTGCTGCCGGTACTGCTGCTGCTGCTGCTGCCGGTACTGCTGCTACTGCTGCTGCCGGTACTGCTGCTGCTGCTGCTGCCGGTACTGCTGCTGCTGCTGCTGCCGGTACTGCTGCTGCTGCTGCTGCCGGTACTGCTGCTGCTGCTGCTGCCGGTACTGCTGCTGCTGCCGGTACTGCTGCTGCTGCTGCTGCTGCTGCTGCCGGTACTACTGCTGCTGCTGCCGGTACTGCTGCTGCTGCTGCTGCCGGTACTGCTGCTGCTGCTGCTGCCGGTACTGCTGCTGCTGCTGCTGCCGGTACTGCTGCTGCTGCTGCTGCCGGTACTGCTGCTGCTGCTGCCGGTACTGCTGCTGCTGCTGCTGCTGCCGGTACTGCTGCTGCTGCTGCCACTACTGCTGCTGCTGCTGCTGCCGCTACTACTGCTGCTGCTGCTGCTGCTGCTGCCGGTACTGCTGCGGTTGCTTCTACTGCTGCTGGTGCTGCTGGTACTGGTGCTGGTGGTGCTGCCCCTGCTGCCTCTACTGCTGCCCCTGCTGCCCCTGCTGCTGGTACTGCTGGTGCTAGTGACGCTCCTGCTCCTGGACCTCACTTCCCTCTCTACCAGGTAGGACACACCTTTCCTGCCCAGCTGGTAGACTGCTTCCTTGCTCCTGGAGGGATTCACAGGCAGTTTTAGGTCAGTTTGAAGGGGAAAGTGGGAGAGCCTCTGGGGGTTGCTTGCTCACTGAAAGCTCAGTTTTACTACGTTGTAAGTGATGTCTCAACAGCCTCTCCAACCCTCTCAGCCTCATTCTCAACAATATTCACTACTGGGGCATGTACACTAAGCCTTGAATTTTTAAACAACCTTACCCTAGACCCTGGAGGTCCCAAGATCTCAGTTTCCCTTCCAGGATCATTAGGTGTTTGGAGGCTTCTCTAAAAATGAGCTTTTCTTTAAGTCCTTAAAGAAATATTCAAAAAGACTTCAGTGACATGCTGGCAGTCGGGTGGTTAAACTGTTGATTAGTCATAGCAGATCATAGCAGGCTGGGTAGAGGCCTAACCCTTAGTGTCAGCTATGGAGTCTGGGGTTTCTAGGATTATTTTTTAAAATATCGGATGGGGACGTGCAGAGGCTCACTGGGCTCAAGCCGCCCGCTGCTCGCTGCCCGCCGGCTCCCTCCTCCGAGCTCGGATGCCCGCCAGAGCCGACGCCAAGATCTACATCAATCACTAATATATGAACCCCGCCCACGTGGGCTGGAATGGCTCCCCCTTTGCCAGGGCGCCTGCCCCCCTCTAACCCTGTACGCGGGGGTCCGAGCACGTGCCCTCTGCTGCTAGTCATCCACGGTTCGTGTGTAGTTGGAAATAATAGAGATCATAGGTGTTAAAAAACAAATCATACCAAGGCATGCGTTAATAGAAAATATCAATTCAGACATTGGGACTGATTTCACCTCCAGAGCATTCTAAGGAATGAGGAAGGCAGTAGAAATAAATAGGAATTTTCATAGTCCTTGGTCTCCTCCTTCTTCAGGAAAGGTGGAAAGGAGGAATCAAACCTTAAAGAGGGGCCCCCACAAAATTAATACTAGAAACCAAGTGACCTTGGACCAGATGTTTGCCCATAGCTTTAATTAGGATAAGGACAAGCCTGAGAAAAGATATTGGGGGGAAGGCATCTAGGTGTCGAAGTGGATAAAGCACGGGCCCTGGATTCAGGAGGACCTGATTTCAAATCCAGCCTCAGACACTTGACTAGGTATGTAACCCTAGGCAAGTCACTTAACCCTCATTGTCACACAATTGTTTTTTAAAAAGAAAGAAAGAAAATTATGTGTGTGTATATATATATATATACATATATATATATATATATACACACATATATATGTGTGGGGGGGTCTATTATACACACACACACACACACACACACACACACACACACACACAGGGTGGGGTGAGGGAGTAGGCTTAAGTGATTTGGCCAGGTTCACATAGCTAGTAATTGCCAAGTGTCTGAGGCAGATTTGAACTCAGGTCCTCCTGAATCCAGGGCCTGTGCCCTGTTAACAGTGGATACCCTGTGCCACATAGCTGAACTGAAGGGTATATTGTTAAATAATTATATACTGGTACTACCCTCTTCTCTGTCCCAATTTAGGATTAAGGGTCTTTTCCTTCAGACCCCTCCTCTGGATTTCAAGGTCCCCAAAAGCCAACCAGCTGACGGGGTCCTCAACAGATCCTGGACTCTCCATCTCATCTGGCTCATCATGAATGGTGCCCCTTCCCCTGAGGATGGCGCTGCCCCTTCTCCTCACCCTCTCCCATCACCACCACCTTCCCCAGGTTGGCAGGAGTTCTGTGAATTTGCAGCTTGGGAAGCGGCCTGGACTGTGCCCGACGCTTCCACCTCTACTGGGCTTCCCATCCCCAATACGCTGGGGATGAGGCAGCCTTCTCCCGACGTTTTGCTCTGCTCTTCTTGCAGCGCTTTTGAGGCAGAGGTGGCCCGGACCTCGGGTTCCCTTTCATCATCTGGTCGGATGTGCCTTAGTCCTGGTGAGGAAACCCCATCAAGTGGTCCTTCCCTGCAGAGCTGTGGGAACAGTGAGCCTCTGACTGTGTGGGGTCATTCTCGATCCTCTGAAGACCTGGCTAGCCCTCTCCCTTCCTCAATGGCTTCAAACTCGTCAAAGCCTCAGGTGAAGAAACGCTTCTCCCTGAGCTCATTTGGGCGCTCAGTCCGAGGGATCTTCCAGTGGCAGGGAGCGGGTGACCCCCCCCCCTCTGTAGTGGGACCTTTGGACACCTCTGCCTCAGGGCTACCTGGCCTGGGTGGGGGTGGTAGCGCCAGTGAGGGGCCAACTAGCTGTGGGGCATCCCCTGGGGAAAGCTTTGAGATGCAGACATGAAGGAGGGCAGGGGGACCCTTAAAGGATGGGCAGAGACAGAGCACAGACAGGAGCTGCCCTTGGCACCTAGGGAGAGCCACGTGGACCTGCCTCAGGGGGCCTGTGGGGGCCTCTCAGACCATCCCTCAGCTTCTGTCTCCCCCAGCTCTGCCTCCACTGCTGCCTCCCATTATGACTCAATGGCAGTGATACCCTGCAAGGTGTCTCACTGATTCCCTATTAAAAAGGGGCCCCCAGTGGGGAAAACTAACCCCCCACCAGCCCCTAATGCTCCAGACACCACAGGTTCCTTCCTGTCTCAGGAGGAGGCAGATGGAGGTGATAGGGATGACCTCCTCTCAGAGTACCCTTGGTTCCATGGAACCATCCTTAGACTCTAAGCTGCTGAGCTAGTGCTTGAAGGGGGTGCTGCCAGCCATGGTGTCTACCTGGTACATAAAAGCAACATGAGGATAGGGCAGTATGTCCTCACATTCAACTTTGAGGGCAGAGTCCAGCACAGTTTTCTTACCCTGAATGACAATAGTCAGTGCCGGGTGCTACACCTCTTGTTCTCCACAGTCTGTGACATGCTGGCATATTTCAGTGTCCCACCCTATTCCCCTGGAGTCTGAGCCCTTCAGCCACGTTACCCTCACCCAATATGTTGAGGCCCCACGGTGGCCAAGAGGCAGGGAAGGGGCAGAGGGAGTGCCCAGGAAGATGGGGTCCACTCAGGAGCCATCAATAACTCCTTCCTATACGGAGGAATACACCCACATATCCAGGTCCCCCTTTCTCTCTGGCCCTGGGTCAGGACCCAGGATGCACCCTCCCCAGAGAGGTACAATTAGTCCCCTTGCCCCTGATTGTCTAGGGGATGGGCCTGTTGTTAGAAGAAGGACCAGAGCCCAGCCAGAACAAGGCAGAGTTAGAAGTAGAGGACAATACAGACCATGGGTTGAGGAGAGTCCCAACCTAAACTACACAGAGGAGACAAAGACAATATTTCCTTAGCTCTTTTGTCAGTCTCCTCTGGGTAAGTACCTTGGTTTCCTTTTTGGCAGTTGGTTTGAAATGGAAGGAAGCACTGTCATCCTATTTCTTTTCTCTTTGTGGAAGAGGTTAGCAACTGAAAAATCTAGGTAGGGCTATGGGACCGCTCATAAGGGTTCATCTCTTGCTTTTGCTGTACATTGTTGTGCCTGTCACACTTGAACTATAGTTACTGTTTTAAAAAGATGAACATTCTGTTATACTGTTATACTTGGCACTTTTTTTCTTACATTTCTTTTTCTTAAATGTTGCCCACCACTACAAGACCGTTTTCCTTGCTCTAAAATATTTATGTTATAAAGAAAAGACATTCTTCTGTTCAGAAATATTCAAATGTTATGTATATGATGGTAAAAAGAAAAATAATCTGGAATAAAGGTTTTGTAAAGATTTATCAGTTTAGTGTGGAATTGTGCCCTATCTCCCCCTCCTCACTTTTCTCAGCTTGTCCCCAAGCCTCATTAAAGAGTGATTGCCACACCTCATTTCATTATTGCATGAATTAATTATCCATTCACTTAGTGCTGTGCACAGGAGGGCTCAGTGGGAACAGTGCGTGCACCTAATGAGCCAAGTAGGTCAAACTCATTAGAACGAAAGAGAGAGGTGTATGCCCCAGAGACTCCGGTCTTCCGATTTGGCAGAAGCCTCAGACCTGCCTGCTTGGGAGTGTGCTACCCTCTCCCCTTCAGCCCACCACTCAGGGCTGACACTCTTCCCTCTCCACCACCCCGTCGCCCACACACCGTCTCTGCGGCCCCCGCGGCACTGAGCGGGGGGCGGGGGAACCACCCCGACTCCTGGCGCCCCATGCAGAACTACGGCCCGCACCAACTCCGCGGCTAGGGATTACTCCGCGTCCAGGAACCATCAGGAAATAGAGGCACGGCGGTCCCCTCCCCTGCCTGCTCACCTCCACTCCCCCACCGCCCCTGGTGCCCGCCAGAGGTGCTCGGTAGAGGTGCCCGCCAGACCTCCCCACGCAGGAATACGCCCCTCACCAACTCCGAGGTTGAGGACTACGCTCTGTCCAGGAACCCCAAAGTAGAGGCACGGTAGTCCCCCTCCGCTTCCCACCCCCAACGCCCCACGCACCCCACCCCTACCCTATCCTTCCCGCTGCCCGCCCGCGGTGCCCGCCAGAGGTGCCCAGCAGACCTCCCCACGCAGGAATACGCCCCTCACCAACTCCGAGGCTGAGGACTACGCTCTGTCCAGGAACCCCAAAGTAGAGGCACGGTAGTCCCCCTCCTCTTCCCACCCTTCCTCACCTCACTCCAAGAATTTTTAAGTTCTTGTACCTCTACTGAATCTTTTACAAGAAGCACGGCTGTCAACTTTTTTTTAATGTAAATCTGTAGAACTTTAAGCACAGTCCCATAAATCCGGGGGTTATACAAACTTTTCAATACAAAGAATTTGAGATATGACAGATTCTGACAATTTGGGGTTCATGCACAGAAATGAATGATTCAAATACAAATATATAGACGTGTTTGTGTCTGGTGGGAAACATCTCCGGGGTCGGGGGGGGGGATAGAGGAAAAAAGAAATTTACATGAAAACTTTGTGATAGAATTTAAAGGAATATCAAGCTATACATAATAGATCTCCAATTTTGTCTGCAGCGTCTTTTTGGCTTACTAAATTATGGAAATACATGTTTTATTGCCTAAATTCAAAAGAAAGACAATTTAGAGAAAATAAAAACAAACGACCTGTGAAGGGATATGATGAAAAGAAATGAGGGACATGGGGAGAACAGAACTTTTAGACCTCAGACTATATTATAAACCAGCAGTCATAAAAACTGGGGTATTAATAAAATGATAGAGAGATGAATCAATGGAATAGATTGCTCAAGGGAGATTCAGAAACAATAGAACTCAATAACCCAGTGTTTGATAAAGCTGTAATAGGGTACCTTGGGTAAAATTCCAGATTTGGTAACAACTGCTGAGAGAACCAGAAAGCAGTCAGGAAGGAAATTAGGGTTAGACGGCCATATTACACTGTACTCTACATTCTGAAAAGTATACAAGACCTTAGGGCGCAGCTAGGTGGTGCAGAGGATAAAGCACGGGCCCTGGCTTCAGGAGGACCTGAGTTCAAATCCTGCCTCAGATTCAATAAGTAATGCTAGATTATTGTTGGAATTTACTCAGAATGTTTGGGTACATTATTATGGTTTATTATTTTCTTTACATGAATGTACTTTCTTTTTGGCAGTGTTTACTTTCTGATATTACATAATGGGAATAGAAAAAAAACTGAATTTTGTAAGATTTTGAGGGGATTTAATCTTAAAGATCATCTATTTCAACCTCCTCATTTTATATTTGAAGACAGTGAAAACCTAAATAAGTGTGAACTAGAGTAATTTAAAAATAGTTGTCTAATCTTTGATCTGAATGATTTAGGAATTTAATGACTGAGCAATCTTCTTAGCCCACATTTCTAGGGCTCCAGGTCCCATAAAACCCTGTATCATGTTCTACCCTATACTGCTATATTGTTATATTGCTTTTAGAAAGGGGCTGGTTTGTTTAGCCTCTCATGGGATCAAGTGACAAGAACACTTTGAGCTGTGACCCTTGGTGAATACTTATAGGGGAGCCCATGTTATATCTCTAGAAAAGCTGAAAAAACTTACAATGACTAAAGACTTTACAAAATAATATTTTAAAATTTTGAAACTATTAAAAATAACTCAAATATCTCTGTTCCAGTCATTCAAGTGGCAATAGTTAATATCTATGTTATAAATACTGAACTACCCATTGAAGTCTGTTAGCAAATGATTAGTGGTATACCAGCTCAAAATCTTTTCCCAAAATATTTATTTTGGTAGTTCATTCCAAAATTGCAAATAACTCCAAGAATGACAGAAACACAAGTATTTCTACAAACTATTTTAAGATTTTGTAATGATTTAGACCACTCAAAAAGGGTTTATTGGATATCTACTACATGCTAGGCATTATATCAATTGCTGGGAATATAAAGAAAGAAAAATACAGTCTCTACCCTCGAGGAGTTCCCAATCCAAAAGTGGAGGCAAGTTGCTAATAAATACATATGAGAGATACACCATATGCATATATAAAACAAGAGAGGTAAGGCACTGGAATTAAGAAGGTTTGGGAAAGGTTTCCTGTAGAATATAGGATTTATCTAAAACTTTAAGAAAGGCAGAGTCCAGTCAGTGAAGATGAAGAGGGAGACCACTAGAGGCTTGGGGAAAAGGCAGAGAAAATGTCTGGAGCCAAGTGATGGAGTATCTTGTTCATGGAATAGGAAGGAGGCCAGTGTCACTGGGCCAAACAGTAAATGAGGGAGGAGTGTAAGGTAGAAGAAAATTGAAAAGGTAGGAAAGGACCTAGGTTATGAAGGAATTTCAGTTACAAACAGAGGATCTTATATTTGATACAGTAGGTGTTAGGAAACCAGTGGAATTTATTTAGTAAGAAGTCAATCGACTCTTTAGAAAACTGAACAGACAATGGACTTGACTGGGGAGAAATAGGTGTCAGGGAAACTAACCAGCAAGCTATTGCAATTTCCTAGGCATGAGGAGATAAGGGTTCACACCAGAATAGTGGTGGTATCAAAAGTGAGAAAGGACATATTTGTGGAATATTGCAGAGATGAAATCATGAGGCCGTTGCGGTTTTTGTTTTTGTTGTCCAGTCATTTTTCAGTAGTGTCCAACACTTCGTGATCCCATTTAGGGTTTTCTTGACAAAAGAATGGAGTGGTTTGCAATTTCCTTCTCCAGATCATTTGACAAATGAGGAAACTGAGGCAAACGGTGACTTGTTCAGGGTCACATAGCTACTAAGTGTCTGAGGGAAAATTTCAACTCAGGAAGATTCATCTTCCTGACTCTAGGGCTGAAACTATATCCACTGTACCACTTAGCTATCCATGTGCCACTTAGCTGCCCACAGATTGGATATGGGAAGTGAAAAATAATGTGAAATCAAGAATGACACCTAGGTTGTGAGCCCAAGGGACTAGGACTGGAAGGATGGTGGCACCCTCAACAGTAATTGTGAAGGGAATAAGCATTGGCATGGTACCTACTATGTACCACCGTGCTAAGGGCAGAAGTTAGAAGGGGGAAGATTTGGGAAGAAAGATATCAAGTTTAGTTTTTAACATGTTAAGTTCCAGGTGTCTGTTGGACATCTGCTTCGAAATAGATAACTGTTGGGTAGTTGGAGATGTGAGAATAGAAGTCAGCAGAGAGGTCAGGGCTGGATAAGTAATCTGAGAATCATCAACATAAAGATTATAATTTAATGGATGGCAGCTGAAGAGACCTAATCAGTGTGGCTACTGAAACTCCGTAACTTACTGTCATTTTGGAAAAAGTGCCTTTGAAAGTACATTTCAGGCTTTGCTTATAATCTTCATAGTCCTTTAAATAAAGCTTTGACTTTATCCTGATATTTATGCAATTATAAAGTCAGGGAATGTTAAACTTAGAAGGGATTTTGAAGATTATCTGTTCTACCCAACTCATTCTACAGAAGAAGAAAATAAAGCCCATAGAGATATGCCTTACTAAAGGTCACATGGCTAGTTAGTGCTTCTGGGAAGCAAGGTGCTTTGGTATTTAGTAATGTATAGTTTAGTAAAAAAATTCCCTGCTAACTTGCAGTTGGGAGACATGAGTGAGTCTTTCTTTTTTTAGAATTTTATTTTCCAAATTACATGTAAAAGCTAATTTTGACATCAATTTTTTTTAAACTTTGTGTTCCAACTTCTCTTCTTCCTTCCCTTCCCTTCCCTTCCCACCCCCCACCCCAAGAACTCAGATCATATCATCTTTAAATTCTTAAGGGCATGAAAAAGAGAACTCTCTGCTAGTATATTGCAAAAGCATCTTAATTTCTGTCAACAGCAAATTTATGTAACCATTCTGTAATTGCATCTTTTTTTTATGAGTGAGTCTTTGAAAGAAGATTCAGGATTGAAGTTGATTTGGGTTTGTGATGTATTAAGAATGGAAAAAAAAAAACATAAACTATAGAGAAGAGGATGTTTTGTCTTGAGCACAGATCTGCAGCATCCTAAAATGAGGGTTCCCGGGGCAACATGGAAGGAAAGTGTATAGAGTCAGTGAGCACATTAAATAAGGAGAATGCAAACAGCACAAAAAGTGAACAGGTCACAGAAAGACAAATGGGCAAATCATGATGAGCAACATTGTCTTCTTTTCAATATTGTTTTCATAAATTCACAGGATTTTGAGCTGGAAAGCACATTAGAGATCAGCTAATAAAACCCCTTCATTTTACAAGGTGGTAGTGGAGCAGAACGGAATTCCTGAAAGATTAAAATGACTTCCTCGGTGTGCAGACAGTAAATAAAAGAAACTGGATTCTAACCCAGGCCCTCTGATTTAAAATCCAAGGCTCCTTCTGCTCCACTCCACTGCCATATGCCTGGAGACATATAGTCACACTAGACACAGAAGGTACTTTCACTGCTATAAAAGCTCCCACACCAATAAAGTACTTGTGATACAGAACTATAACGATAGAAGATGGCAAACCAGGGCAAGGAAAATGCATCCAAACGTAGAACTGAAATGAAGTGTGGATCTCACTAAGGTACACATTTGGACATTGATGATGGAAAAGACTAACACAATTGTCTTCACAGTGAGTGACTTCCATTATGCTAAATAGGAATTTACACTGAATAAGCAAAGGGAAAGGATAGGTGATTAGTCTGGTTTTAAGCTTTGGGAAAAGAAAGATGTGCTTAATGCCCGCTAGCATAAACTGCTTTTACCCTCACTCTACTAGTAACTGGATAGCATTTATGAGTGATTTGTGGTTCTATTTTAGGAACAAGATCCTTATTAAGACTGAATAATGGGGGCGGCTAGATAGCACAGTGGATAAAGCACCGGCCCTGGATTCAGGAGTACCTGAGTTCAAATCCGGCCTCAGACACTTGACACTTACTAGCTGTGTGACCCTGGGCAAGTCACTTAACCCCCATTGCCCCACAAACAAAACAAAACAAAAAAAGGCTGAATAATGGGGCAGCTAGGTGGCACAGTGGATAGAGCACTGGCCCTGGAGTCAGGAGTACCTGAGTTCAAATCCGGCCTCAGACATTTAACACTTACTAGCTGTGTGGCCCTGGGCAAGTCACTTAACCCCAATTGCCTCACTAAAAAAAAAAAAAGAAAAAAGAAAAAAAGAAAGACTGAATAATATACTACTTAGCATTTTCTCCCTCCAAAATTAAAACACATGTGCCTCCCCCTCCCATACACAACTGGAGGCATTCGTTTATGTAATAGACAGACTTCAAAACCAGTGTTGAATCCAATTCAATTTTCAAACCTGCTATTGAGAATCTCAAATTGTTTCCTTGTGATCTGTTAAGTGAAACCCTCTTGCAATCATAGATCGTTTATCTAATGAAGATTTTCCATCAAAGGAGCTCAATAACTAGTCTTGATTCACATTTCATAACTTTCTAGTTGAGTTCTCTACCTAACAGGAAATTCCAGCTCATAAAGTTATAAAGTTGAGCCCGAATGAAGTTTAATCACTTTTCCTCATATTTATAACTCTAAGACATACTTCTCTCAACTTTTCTTAAGTCCCTTCATTGTACATAGAGGGATATAGAATTAAAAGTAGAGGGGTTCAGGGGCAGCTAGGTGTCGCAGTGTATAGAGCACCGGCCCTGGAGTCAGGAGGACCTGAGTTCAAATCTGGCCTCAGACACTTAACACTTACTAGCTGTGTGACCCTGGGCAAGTCACTTAACCCCAATTGCCTCACTAAAAAAAAAAGGTTGGAGGGGTTCCCAAGACCATTTGGTCCAACTCTTTCATTCTGCAGACTTAGGAACTGAAATCAGGGTGAATAAGTGCCTTGTCCAAGATCACATTTGGTATTAAGCACCAGTGGAGGGATTGTTTGCTTTTTTGTTTCCTTGTTCAAATAGGAGGGCTTCATAAATTTAGAGCTGGAAGGGACTTAGCAACAACCTACTTTGCCTTTTACCCTTTATTTTACACAGGTAGTTACTGAGGCTCCAAAAGGCTGTTGCTAGCCCAAGGTCACATAAACAAGGGAGATCTTGGATTTGAACCCAGATCCTCTGACTACACCAAGATGACCTTCTCTAATTGAGTCAAAGTAAGCACTCCCTACTCTGCCAGCAATACCACCACAACCATAAAAAAAGCGCTCCTCATGGAATATCTTCCTCTTTTCTATCCTTCATGGTACCTTTGACAGTATTAGCAGGTTTCAATTAGATTTTCCATTCTTGTTTCCAGACTCAAAAACTCAGAAGTAAAGATACCTCAGAGATTATTTGTCCCAGCCTCCACCTGAGCTGCAATATTTTTTTTGCCTGATTAATGATACAATCTCTGTATCTCAGTGCTTTATAATTCATTTCTTTTCACTTTTGGAAAGTTTATCTTAGGAAGGTATTCTGTTTACTAAACCAAAATATGCTTCTCTGGACCTCCCATTGGCCCTGATTCTACCCTTCATGGCCAATCTGACAAAAATCATGGAGCCTTTGAGTTGGAAAAGAGCCTTGAGGTCACCTAGTCCAAAACCCTCATTTTACAGATGAGAAAACAAGGTCAGAGAAAATAAGTGGTTTGCCCTGGAACACACATCTAATTTCTCTCCCAAGACATTCTTTCCAATATTTGACAATAGCTAACAAATTTCCCCTAAATTTTCTCTTCTCCATCCTAGTTATTTCCACCAAGACTTTCAGGCCATAGCATCAAGTCCCTTCACTTTCCTAGTTGCATTAAAGCCTGTCAGTGTCACTCCTATATTGTATATGGCAGCAGCCACAGGTATTTGTAAAAAAGAAAAGTGGCTCTTTGGGTGCTTTACTAAGAGATATAAGGGGGCAGCTAGGTGGTGCAGTGGATAAAGCACTGGCCCTGGATTCAGGAGGACCTGAGTTCAAATCTGGCCTCAGACACTTGACACTTACTAGCTGTGTGTCCCTGGGCAAGTCACTTAATCCTCAATGTCTCATGCAAAAAAAAAAAAGAGAGATATGAGAGAGAGAGAGAGAGAGAGAGAGAGAGAGAGAGAGAGAGAGAGAGAGAGAGAGAGAGAAGGAAGTGTGATATAGTAAACAGAAAGATAAATTTGGAATCAGAAAAAAATACATGGGTTGAAAATCTACCCCTGACACTAACTGAAAAAAGCCCAGTTAAGGCACTTGTCTTCAGTTCTACAAAATGAAGATTGATACCCACATTATGTGTGTCAGAGAATTGTCACATAAAATGCTTTGGAAATTTGAACATACTATATAAATGTATATCATGGTAGGTATACCATGATATAGTGAATATCACACATTTTCTACATGTGTTGGTTGAACAATCAGGCATACCAATTCCATTTGGGACCTCAGATTTTCAGGGTAACTATTTTAATAAAGTCAAGTTTAGCAATTCCTTCACACAAGCTTTTTCTGAGCTATATATCAACCTTTTTGAAACATCTGAGAAATCTGCCACAGATCCATCTCTCGAATGCATTCTTAGGATCACTATCTAACACCCCAAATTATGACCAAATTGTATAGTATGATTCTAATTAACCAGATTGTCTTTAACCAATCAAATCCAAAGCGATGAGAAGCTGAAGTACAAATGCACTTCCAACCTTATAAGCCCAGGCAAAAAGCCAGCCTTTTTAGAATATCTGTCACTAACAGAGCTGGAAGGCACCTTAAAGTTCATTTAGTCCAGCCTTTCTGTTTTATATAAAAGGAAGCTGAAGACTAAAGTTGTCATGTGACGTGGTTAAACAGTGTTGATTGTAAGTGGCAGAGCATCTACGAGGAGGAAGGCATGGCACACATGCACATCATTATAATACAAAATAATGCATCACAAATTTGTAAGAAAGATGATGAGTGAAGTCAGAGGGGCTCTGGGAAAGCTTCGTGGAGATGGGTGATTGCCAATAAGTCTGAAAAATAGGCAGAATTTCAACATAAGCCTGTGTATATATGAGAGAACCTCAACTGCCAGGGTTAAAGGTCACATGAGCATTACCTTCTTTTTTTGTGTGCGTGCACAGGTGCCCACGGGTACTTCTGGTCTAGAGAGGACTGCTGGATGGCCCTGGGTAATGCATTTGGAGCTTAGCTTTTTAAAAGACTAGTGGACAGCGCCATCTAGAGGACAAATTATTCTTAGAAAATTTAACAGGAACAAATTGCATTCCAATTTTCTCAGGTGAATGAGGGAGAAGGGAAACACTAGAAAGTAAACAAAAAGATCTGGATTGCATTCTGTCAAGTTATTTGGGGGGAAAGGAGGGAGAGGCAACATGTTCTGGAATCAATATCAAAAAGGCAACTGTGGCTGGGTAGGCCTCTTCCACTAGACTGCAGATTCATTTGGCTTGGAACCAAATGAAAACGGAACAAAGAGATTAATAATCCCTTTGTGTTTATCTTCCAATTCTATGTTTTGGGATCATTGGGATCTCCTCCTTCTTCCTGTGTTTACCTATGTGCCTGCCAATCTCCAAGTAAATTACTGTGTTTTCAAGTTACAGTGAATGTGTCACTTAATCAGAAGTCAACTTTGTAGTAATCTCAGCTATGAGGAGACCATGGTGTTGTGGTAGTAGTGCTGGATCTGGAATTGGATACCCTGAGTCCAATGCCTGCCTCTGTGGCTAATTGGGTGATAGGTAGTGTCGCGTCATAATAGATAGTTACTAGATTGAAGTCAGGAAAACCTGAGTTTAAATCTTATGCCTCACACTTATCAGCTGTATGTCTTTAAGCAAATAACTTAATCTCTCTAAAGTTGACTTCTCAGCAACACAGTGATCCAAGACAATCTGAAAGGACTCAAGATGAAACATGCTATCTGCCTCCCGAGAAAGAAATGATATTGTCTGAATACAGACTGAAGCATACTATTTCTTTCTTCCTCTTTCTCTCATTCTCTCTTTCTTTCTCTCTTTCTTTCTTTCTTTCTTTCTTTCTTTCTTTCTTTCTTTCTTTCTTTCTTTCTTTCTTTCTTTCTTTCTTTCTTTCTTTCTCCTTCCTTCCTTCCTTCTTTTCTTTCTTCCTTTCTCTACATAAGGAAGACAACTCCTGGCATAGCATCGCTCTGGGTTCTCAGCTGCACCTGGAAATGTGATCCTCTTCTATGGGTGAGTACAATTCGAAGGATACCCCTTCTAAAAAGGAGGGCACAAGTGAGGAAAGGTGGAAAGGGAGGGCCAGAACTTATCAGAGGAAAGCTGCTGGATGATTGGCAGTAACTGGAAACAGCAGTGGAAAAGGTACATAAAGTTGGGGAGAGTCAGGCAGGACTTCAGATCCTGTCCTAGACATTTGTTAATTGTGTAGCCTTGGGCAGTCACTTAATCTCTTATCTTTGGTTTCCCCATTTAGGAAATGGATATGATTATAGAATTTACTTCCCAGAGTTGTGAAGATCAAATGAGATAATCTATTTAAAGCATTTTGCACACCTTAAAACCCATCTGAATGTTAGGATTATTATTATTTATTATTAATAATATTAATATTTAGGCCTAATTTTGTCAGTCATTAGCTTTGTGACCTTGAGCAAGTGCTTTCTTTGGACCATAGTTTCCTCATCTGTTCAAGGGGGCAATGTTTAAAAGGGTTAAATTGTTAATGTTAAATGTTAAAAGGATTTGGGGGGGGGCAGGGCAATGAGGGTTAGGTGACACAGCTAGTAAGTGTCAAGTGTCTGAGGCCAAATTTGAATTCAGGTCCTCCTGAATCCAGGGCCAGTGCATTATCACTGCTCCACCACCACCACCACCCCCTTCCCTCCCCCATTAATAATAGCTTCTTTGGAGTATAAGCTCAGTAACAGTCTTTAGTTCATAGAGTATGGACATTTTAATAACTTTATTTATATAATTCCAAATTGCTTTCCAAGAGCCACTTTTAATATTTCATGATTCCAAACTTTTTCTATGAGTTCTGAGAAGGGAGAAATCATTATGTGTTGAAATGGACTGGAGGAAGGATTTGAAATAGGTCGTAAATAGGTCTTAAAGCCCTTCTAAGAGCTAGATAAAGTGTGGGGGGGGGAACTCACTTTGGGAGAATGGAAGCAGAGTGGCCCTAGGGAAATAATATTTTAGAAAAATTAAATTTCCAGGTTTAGTAAAGATGGAGGGAGACAGAGATGGGTGGCAGATAGGGAACCTTTAAGGGAGGAGCAAAAGATACCATTGAGATTTTGATTTTTGATTTTTGATCATTTTTGGTTGGGGAGGTGGTGGTGGTAAAGGGTTCCAAAGGGAGATCTTGAGGCAGCTTTGGGGAAAGGGGAAAATAAGTTTAGTTTAATACACAATGAACTTGAGCCAATGGGACATCCAATGAAGATGTCCTCCAATGGGCCACTGGAGATTCGGAAAGAATATTTGAGACAGACCCTGAGATAAAAGATGTCAGATCTAGCTACAGTAGAGATGATGGCAATGGTTATCATCTCTAAAGCTGAGATTATAGAGAGGAAAGAACAGGAAGTATAAATCTTATAGGAGTTCCACGTTTGGAGAGTGAGAATTTATAGACAATGCATACTCATTTTTTCTCCCAGTTTGTTGCAAACACACACACACACACACACACACACACATTGTGATGACTATCTTCGGGCTTTCTCCCCCTCCCCTTGAGATTTCTAGATAAAAGTTTCATGAATTGAAAATTACATTATGAACTTTAATCATCAAGAAACACATTCAGGCATATGAAGAACAAAAGGATGACATATAAAACAAAATAGTTTATAAAAGATTCGATTCAACAAACTTGTGTCCATTCTAAATTATTTTATTTTCATTTGAATAAGAAGTTTGAATAAAGAAAAAGAAAATAATAAAGAAAAATATTTTTAATAAAGAAGTCTTTTTAATTTTTAGGATTTCTGTCACTTTCTACCAACTCACCAATAATCAAGGAAAAACAAATCAATACATGTTTCATTTAATTTTTTTGTTCATTACATATTTTTTTTCTTTTTAGTTAGAATAAGGTGGTAGTTTATTTAGGGGCAAGGGAAGGGAAGGGGGGGAGGGAAGGGAAACCATGAAAGAAATCCTTGGACTTCTCATGGGGAGATAGGCACAAAGCACGTGGCTCAGAGGTACCAATCTCCTTGTTCACTACATCTTACATAGTACATTTACATCTTATATATTTTATATATTTATACAGTCCAACTTAACCATTCATCAGTCGATATGTATGTCACCTTGTCTCCTCTGATGCTGTTACCATTCTAATGTGGGGTCTAATGTCTTCATGCTTGTGGGTCAGCCTGCCACAGATCCTTCATCCATCCAAAATATTTTTCCTAAAGCACAGGACCAACCAGGTCACCCCTCCATTGAGTAAAAAATGGCTTCTCTATCATCTTTAGCATCACTTTTTGTGGTTCTTTTCTTTTGGCCTGATTCTGTTATAACATGACTAAATGTTTTACATGATTCCTAACCATTCTAGGAAGGGGGTGGCAAAAAGAGGAGGGAGATAATCTGGGACTCCAAAATTTTAGATGCATGTTAAAAATTATATTTACACGTAACTGGAAAAATACTATTAAAATATACTGCTTTAACTTCTCCATTTATAATTTCATCCACCTGCTATTCTGAGTATTTTCCTAATGAGCCCGTTATTTTTATGCAGGTCATCTGACTTAAAGTCAGTTGCATTCATTTGGCACTGCCTGAAATCCCCACATCTGGAGAAGAGCAAAGCCAGCAGAAGTAGTAAAGTGATTGCCAAAGGTAGATCCCTCAACATAGAAATGTTCTTATCTTAGGACAATCTGTAATTGTTTAAAATCACCTTGTAAATAGTTTGGCATATGGTTTTTTGGTTTTATTTCTTTTCATTCAAATAATAGTATTAATTATATACTAGGCTATTCTGAGATTCTGGAGATACAAAGGTAAAATAGGGCATGTCTGTTTCACTCTAGGAATTTACAATTTAGTTGGAGTTAAGATATTTACAGAGCAGATTAGCATATAGCTTAGAATATCAAGCACTCACCATGTACAAAAAGAATTGATTATCTCCTTGACTCCTAAAGTCATACCTCTTGCAAACACCACCATTCTGTTGAAGGCAACACCATCCTCCCAGCTTCATAACTCTGGAGTCATCTTAAATTCTTTCCTATTTCTCAGCGACCACCTCATTGCTCCCACCACATAGTAGGCAATCAGTTGACACAAGTAGTGAGGCAGCTAGGTGGTCTGGTTAAAAAAGTGTTAGATCTGGAGTAAGGAATACCTGAGTCCCAATACCTCCTGTAACTCTTACTAGCTTTTATAACTCTGGGCGAATCACTTAGTCTCTGTTTGCCTTTGTTTCCTTATATGTAAAATGAGAATAAGGTTTATTCAAGGTTTATTGTTAGATTCAAATGAAATATTTATAAATTGCTTTGTAAGCCTTAAAGCTCTCCGTATTGTTGTTTGTTCTTGTTTTGAAGAGGACCAATGACATCATGGGGTGATGTCTTAACTCACATTAATTGGAGTTAAGTGAGACAAAGTTGCACAAAGTTGTCAGCCTCACTCTATTCGAGTCACTGAAGTCCAGTGGCAAGACAAAAGTAAGGATGACTGGCAATGGTCTGGGATGCAGTGGATGACCTTGGTTAATCAAGCTCTAAGTGCTCTACAGCACCTGCTTCAGCTCCCTTCATGGTCATTGGAACAAACTGTTCTCATCTGTCCATTCCAGCAGGGGAAGTCTTCACATGCTTGGGGGTAGACATCTGCCGAACTCCCTGACTGGTTTGAGGCCTGTTTGTTACCCTCAACCTAGTTTAGACTGTTTGCTGAGGTGGGTTTTATGGGTTGTGGCTATTGCACATGCTACAGCTTCTTTGAGCCACAGGTGAAAGTTGGGCGAAGGTAGACACCAGAGGTGGATGAGCAGCCATGAAAAGGGCTTGACAAATTCTCATACCAGAGGTGCCAGTACTCTCTGAACATCCCATATACCCCAAAGCTCTGTCTAAATGCTCTTATAATTTAAATGTTCTTCTCCACTCAAAAGGTGAATATCCTTGGTGGCTTTCACTTGGAATACTGTAATAGCCTCCTATTCTATCCCTTTGTCCAGTCTTATCCTTCTCACATTCATTTTCCACTAGGCAAAATAATCTGCCTAAGGCAGATGTGACCACATTGGGGGGGAGTTAGGTGGCACAGTGGATAAAGCACCCGCTCTGGATTCAGGAGGACCTGAGTTCAAATTCAGCTTCAGACACTTGACACTTACTAGCTGTGTGACCCTGGGCAAGTCACTTAAGAGTCATTGCCTCACCAAAAAAATTGTAACCACATCAATTCCTTGCTCCCCAAAACTTCAATCCCCATTTGGGCCTCTAGTATAAAATGTCATACTCCACTGCCTAACATTTAAGGACCTCCACAGTCTGACTCTCATCTAACTTTCCAGCTTTATTTCACATTCTTCTTCACACAATCTCCCCACCTCCCCACCCCAGTTTTCTCTTCTCTGGTCTTCACATTCTATCTTCTACCTTCACTCCAATTTACGCAAACTGCCCTTCATGCTTGGAATTCACACCAGCTCTGGGAATCCTCTTCCTTCAGCACTTTGCTCAGAAGCCACACCTTCCCTGACATCTCTTCCCCAGGATTCCAGAGCTCTCCTCTGTCTTCAGTCATTTTTGGTTTTGCTTAATGGTTTACACATAGGAAGCACTTAATAAATGCTGACTCATTCAAGGTTGGATTTTTTTATCAATGCTAATGTAGAACTCACCACTTTTTGTATATATTGCGTAGGGAAGACATGTTCCATGTTCAGATACCAATTAGACTAGATGACTTTTTTTTGCAGGGCAATGGGGGTTAAGTGACTTGCTCAGGGTCACACAGCTAGTAAGTGTCAAGTGCCTGAGGCTGGATCTGAACTCAGGTACTCCCAAATTCAGGGCCAGTGTTTTATCCACTGCATCACCCAGATGCCCCACTACATGACTTCTAAAGTTCTTTTTGACTGAAGGAATTAGTTGGGTGGTTCTCTTTTAGGTGTCACATACAAGGTTCAGTGTTAGGAACATAGAGATGACAAATGACATAGTTCCTGCCCTGGAGGAGATGACAACTTATTAGAGGTTACATGGTGTATACTAAATGTGGTATAAGCACATGTGTAATCTGGAAGAAATGAAGAGAAAGATACAGACCAAATGTTCTCGGAACATATCAGAAGAGAGAAAGCATTTTAATCTGAGCACAGAGGAAAGGACTAAGGAAAGAATAATTTAAAAAACTGAATTCCTTACTTTTTTGTAAGGCATTTCTACAATGCCTCATTCAATGTATTTGTGCAACCTGAACATTGAAAGCTTTAAATATCATGATATGGGAATAGGAACTGGGTCTTTCATTTAATTGATTAAGGGTTATCTCCTTATGTGGAAATTTCCTCTGCCAATGCAACCTGGCACCTTCTCTACAACTTATAGTTTTCAGAGTTACTTAAAGCTGTGAGGTTAATGACTTGCAAAGGATCACATGGCCAGTATGGATCAGAGGTAGAATATGAACCCAGGTCTTCCTGATTCTTTGAGGCTGCCTCTTTACCTACTACTCCACATTGCCTTTGAATTTTAATTGACTTAACTAAAATTTTTGTTTTTCAAACTAATACAAGGTGAAAAATTACCTTAAAGTAATATTTTCAGCACTAGAAGTAGTTGTTAACTTTATGCCTCATCTTTGTCAGCTTTTTCCTTTATTTTATTCCTTACCTCCCCCCGCCCCGCCCCCGCCAAGATGTCCTGTTATTCTACAGTGGAAAGAGTGCTGGAGATAGTGTCTGAAAACTTAGATTGAAATCCTTCTTCTGCTACTCACTACCTGTGTGACCTCAGCCAAGTAAGTCACTTGACCTCTGCTTGATTTCACTTTCCTCATGTATAAAGTGAAAAGTTTAAAAAAGGTCACTGAATTCTGCACACCCTTTGACTCAATGATACCACTAATTGACATATAACACAATGAAGACAAATGTATAAAGAAAGGTCCCGTGTGGAGGGGGAGGTGCATGACCATGTGTGTGCATGCACAGACACACACACATTCATTAGTGTGGTCAAGAATTAGAAACAAAGTGAGTTCCCATTAATAGGGGAACAGGAGACTGAAATATGGTATGCCAACATAATGGAATACTAACAAAAGATAAATTCATAAAAACTTTGGAAGACTTGTATGGACTGAGATAGAGTGAAATAAAGAGTACCAGAGGATAATCTACAGAATGAATATAATAACAGAAAAACTAAGAATTCTGCAAGAATTCCAGATTTTTTTCTGCAGTGATCAATCATGACTTCAGAAGAATGAACATTAGATTGTAAGCTCCTTAAGGTTAGGGACTGTCTTTTGTCACTTTTTATGCCCCCTAACCCCAGTGCCTATAAGATAGTAGGCACTTAATAAATATTGATTGATTAGTCATACCTCCCATCTCTTGGTAGAAAAGAGATGGAATGGATATGTAAATAAGGACATGTCCAACATATTAAAATATTTTGTTTGCTTTTCCTTGCTTATTACAAAAGATAATTTGGAAGATGGTGGAGGAAAGGCAATGAGCTCCCGTACTCATGACACGATCACTCCAAAAAACATCCAATTAAGGTCGTAGGAAAATGCCCGGAGCAGCAAAACTCACAGAAGAATGTGCTGAAATCATCTTCTAACCAAGAACATCTTGGAAAGTCAGAAGGAGGGAGCTGCTGTGCTGATATAGGAGTCGGGCCCAACCCCACAGTCACCCTGACACAGATCTAGTCCCAGGAAGTCCTCACCAGAGAAGGAGACCCCCAGAGCCTCTGAATCAGCTGAAGCACCAGTGTCATCTGGAACTAAGCTCACAGTCTGGTGAGTGGGCTGAGCCCTGGGCAGGGAATAGACTACAGGGGTCTATGCTGGTACTAAAGCAGAACTTGGATTTTACACTCCTACTGAGAACCAGGTGGTAGGCTCGAGTAGAAGTGGCCCGGGTGGGGGAGGGGCACAGGCTCATCGAGCTATCAACCACAACACACAAAGCTGGTTGATTGGCAGGTTGGTCTGGGGTCATCTAGGACCAGGAAACAGGCTGGGCGAGGGAAGAACCTGATTCTCCTTAATTCATACCACCTGGGACTTCTTAAGCTTGGGATACTGCAGCCTGGAAACAGTGCCCCACTTTAAGGAGCTAAAAGTCTAGTAAAAGAAAGGCAAGATGAGCCGACAGAGAAAGGTGAGGAACAAGTATCTCATCTTGTTCCATTATCAGATACAAATTACCATGCTCAATATACCACTAATAAACTCCAAAGAAGAACAAGAGTAAAGGAAGCCATCAAAGAATTGTAGGATGGAAAAAGAAGATGGACTATCCCATGGCAAATAGGAGGGATGATGGGTAGGCTGAACCAGAGTGTTCCACTGGTACCCTAGCAATGTCTAGAAAAGTCAAGGAAGGTCAGATGATGTCATGCCTCCCTCTCTCCGTCATGGGGAGCTGAAATAAAAAATGATTGACCACTGAGCCAGGAAGAGCCACCCACTCAGGGTAACTAGGCCATCTAATGGTTTCTTTCTAGTCTGTGTGTGGGTAATCTATGAGACTCTTGAAGTTCTCATGGGGAAAAATTGGAAGGTTTCCTTCCCTACCACTGAAACTATGTCAGCCTCATAGCATCAAGAACACGTGCATTGTAAAAAAAAAAATGATGAAGGGGATGGTTTTGAAAAACTTGAGAAGATTTATATGAATTGATGCAGTCAGGTGAGTGGAATCAAGAGAACAATTTATGCGATAATGACAAGATTGTAAAGACAAACAACTTTGAAAGACTTAGGAACCCTGATCAGTAACATAATGACTAACCACAATTCTAGAGTAATCATGATGAATATACTACCCACATCCTGATAGAGAAGTGATGAACTCAAAGTAGAGATTGAGGTTTCTTTGGACATGGCTAATGCCTAGAGGACCCTAAGTGGCACAGTAAATAGAGTGCTGGGACTGGAATAAGGAATACCTGTGTTTAAGTTCTCCTTCAGACACTTACTAATTCTGTAACCCTGGGCAAATAACCTTGTCTTGAGTTTCCTCCACTGTAACATGGAGATAATAATAGCACCTACCTTCCAGGGTAGTTGTGAGGATCAAGTAAAATAATATTTATAAAGCTCCTGGCACATAGTAGGTCCTTAATAAATGCTTGTTTCCTTCCTTCCAAATTCATGAATGTTTTGTTTGACTATGCATGTTTGTAATGGGTAATTTGTTTTCTTGTTTTATTTGTTCGGGGAGGGGAGGAAGAGATGGAGGAGAGGGAATTGAGATCTAAATAAAAATTAAAATTTTATTAAAAAAAGATAATTTGTATTTGGGTGCATACATGTGTGGGGAGGAGGGTAAAGTTACAGGTTAGTGATTGAGGTGCAAAGAAAAGGAAAAGAATATCAATGTCACATTTTAAAAGTATGCATAAAACAAAAAGTTGACAAGGAAACAAACAGGGAAACTGTTACTATTTATTGTGTTAAACTATACACACATATCCACAACCAATTGGATATAACAGGTGTTTGGTTTCATGAACCATCCTCTTTCTGTTCTTCAGCTAAGGAGCTGCTAATGCTTATAAATAAGTTTATAATAAAAATGAAAGTATAAATAAAAAAAAATTAGGGCCATGGGTCAGATGACATCTTTGATTCCTTACAGTTCTAAATCTTTGACTTAAATTCTATTTTGTATCTAAGAACTTAACTCTGCTTGGGTTTAATCATTTGCTTTAATGTCTATTTAGCAACTCATCTTTGTCCAGTATTTTTCCTTTCTCCTATTGCTTTCTACATTTCCTTCCCTTTTGTGTAAGAAGCAGAAAGTCTTGTTTTGCCACAATTCAATTTCCTGAAACTCTTGGGTTCCACAAGTAATTTGTCTCAATTTTAGAAGATGACGCTGTTTGTATTTCTTCACCTGGACTGCTTTGAATGACGTTTGTTGGAAACTCAACTGGTTTATCTAATAAGTCAAGCCTTTTAAAGCTTCATTGTTGGCTCTAGGAAAGGGGACTCTATAGTTAGGATACTTCTAAAGGAACATGAATAGGCTCATACTCAGCAGTTTTCAAAAGGATGGTTTGAAAGAATTTGTCTATTTTATGACTTCCTAGCATGTTGGAAGGAGATAAGCTTTTGACATGGAAAAATTTCCTAAAATGTATTTTAATTTTTGATGTCAAATATTCTGTACTTTCAGTGAGAGGAATGTATGCCCTTTAATGGAACTCAGAATACAGGACCTCATTTTTTGTTACTTAGCAGTTTTAGTTTATAGACAACTCTGGGGCTGACGTAACACAAATAATGGGAGATGGGAATGGCATCTCCAGGAAGGTGATATAATTTGTTATTTTTAATGACTTAAATGAATTCAAAAGGTTTCAGGGGCCACTGTACCAATTGTAGGAAGAACTTTCTGTTCCTTGAGAAGCAAAAAAGAACCCTTCCAGTTTTAGCTACCAGAACTTCTAAAACAATACAGGGAAAGAAAGAAGAATAAATTTTTTTAAATGGGCTCTCTCTTTGGCCTGGCCTATCAACAGATGGAATTTAAGTTCCTGAAGTGATGGTAAGTATTTATTTTTCTTTCAAAAGATAAAAAGTTATTTTTCTCCTAGTAGCTTCAGGTTGCCTGTTTCTTCTTCCCACCCCCCGCCCGCCCCATCCAAGCCCACCAAGATCTTTCATAGCATCTGTCAGAGGCACGTTTGTCGCTTTCTTAGTAGATCCTGGTCTCACATTGTACATGTTTCCTTTTCCAAGTTTTATTCATGTGATATGATGCAATCAATGCTTTGTTGAATATGAAATAAATTCATTTTCATTTTGAGAAGGAGCCTGAAGGCAGGAGGTCAGCAAAGTGCCTTTATTTTCCCTAAAGCCATGATAAGAGAGAAATTGAAAATGAAATATCTATCTATCTCAAGTATAGGTTGTGACTCTCTTGGTCCAATAGAAGACATGAGTGCTAAGGGTATTTTCATTTCTTTTAAATGTTGTTTTTAGGTTTTGGAAGGCAGGAGACCTTCTGGCTATACAACTTTCTAGCTGTGTGACCACCAGTGAATCCCTTCACCTCTCTATTCGGTCTAAACCAATCCAGATCAACAATCACTGTATGTATACCTATCTATTGCCTTCAAGTGCTGGGATAGATGTAGGAAATAAAGGGAAATTGAAAAACAGTTCTGGCTTTCACAGAGTTTGCATTCTGGTGATATGGTCTATGGACAATATGTCTTATCCTCCTTGCATATAAAATGAGTGTTTAAGCTAGATAATTTTCAAAGTTGCTCTCAGATCTGGCAGTCTAAAATTCTGATCTATACTTTTCTAAATTTCAAAACACTTTCCTTTTAAAACAAATTTAATGTATTTTATGTGCAAATCTAATCAATCTCTGTTACTGCCCTCCAAATGAACAACCAAAAGTCCCTCTATTCAATACTTGTAAAATCATTGTATCATATTTAGAAATGCCTTAATTTGCTTGCTATAATTTTTTTTTTTTGGTGAGGCAATTGGGGTTAAGTGATTTGCCCAGGGTCACACAGCTAGTAAGTGTTAAGTGTCTGAGGTCGGATTTGAACTCAGGTCCTCTTGAATCCAGGGCCAGTGCTCTATCCACTGCGCCACCTAGTTGCCCCCCCCTTAATTTGCTTGAATCAATTGTTTCTATAAAGCAAGAGTTATGTATTAAATGGGAGTAATTTCATGAAAAGAACAAAATACATTATTAGTCTTACAGCTTTCTTGGGTGTATTATCTTTTGAAATAGTGTGTTATATGTATAAATGAATTTTAGTCTAGGTCACAAGCTTGACACAGTATCATTTTCTTTGTTGTCAGGAGCCTTAACCTAAATTATGTCAGATTTCCCAACATCTTTAAATCAGAACTATCACTGGAAACGCACACACACACACACACACACACACATATGATATTTTTTATCACATATACACACATGCTACACACATTTTCCCCAGGGCTTTTTTGTTTGAGATCAATAATCCTCTTGTACTGATTACTGCTGACTGTTAAGGTCATGCAAACTAGCATGTGAAATGAATAGCATTTGCTTAAATGGCTAGATTTGGGGAGCATGGGGGATTGGCGAAATCCTGTGCCTCAGAAACTCTTGCCAGTTTCAAAGATCTGCTCACTGAGTCAGCATGGTTTAGGTTGATTCAGCTTCTTTATTGGAAAGGATGACAGATTGGCCCTCCTTAAACCTATAGTAAGGGGAGGTATGTATGTGCGCGAGGAACTCAACCATTGATAATTTCCGTTATTGCTCTTCAGAGGTTCAGAAGTGATAAAGAATTTTAGAGAAGTTATAATCCCTTCCCTCATGGAATTCACATTTTGGTAGATTCATAGCCTAAAATGTTTTAGACCTTAGTGATATCTAGTCCAATGACTTTTTTCAAAAGAAAAGGAAACTGAAGTACTTTGATCTTAAAGTTTGGTATAATCTTTTCTCTTTGTGTTATAGATATATGACATGACCTGTTTCAGTTGTGTCTGACTCTTCATAAATACCAATACTGTCCATGGGGTTTTCTTGGCAAAGGTACTGGAGTATTTTGCCATTTCCTTCTCCAGTAGATTAAGGCAAACAGAGAGGGTAAGTGACTTGCTCAGAGTCACACACCTAATAAGTGTCAGAGGCCAAATTTGACCTTGGGTCTTCTTGACTCCAAGCCCAGTGCTCTATCCACTGAGTCTTCTAGCTTCATTTTATATGACATAACAAATATCTCTCAATTCCTTGATGTCCATCAGACATAATAACAAAAGCAGACTTGTAATGAAAGCCACTAGTGGGCATGAGTTGAAGCATGTACATATCTTTGTATGGAAAAAGACTTTAAGAAAAGTATAAATAAAAGAAGTGACTTGTTTAAAAGATTCCAATAGAACGTACAGAGAATATCTCATTATTGTCTTCATATCTACAGCACCTACCATGGTGCCTGACAGATAAGAGGTAGTTAATATGGATTTGTTGGAATACAGTTGGAAATTTTTAACTAAATATAAAAAACATAAATTGCATGTCTTGAATTCTGATTTTTTTTTCATTTTAATGAAGAGAGTTTGTAGAAATTCATTTTGTTTTGGCTGAGCAACAATGCGATTTATTAGAAAGAATGCTGGGCTTTGCATCAAAAGACATGGATTTAAGTCTCAGTGATGCCATTTACTAGCTGTGTGCCCTCTGGCCATTCAGTTCACTTTTCTCTCAGGCTCCAATTGTAAAATAGGGATGATAAAGCCTTTGCTACTTCCAGTGCAAACTATAAAGAGCCACGTAGATTGGCCCAATTGTGAGTGAACGTATTCTGAAGTTCTCTCCAGTCATGTTGCTATAGCTAAACATGGTAAGGCAATTAACATCTTTCCCAATTATGGGAGTAACTTCTTTCCATGGGTGGCTAATGTATTTTTGAATTTGTGGGTTCTATTTTTGGTTGTGAAATCATGCAGGGGAAAGAGACCTCGACATTGGACAAGTCCTTACTGTTCCTTTGAAAGGGCCTATATTTCAGAGAGGATAACAAGATATACAGTTATACATTTGGAAAATATGCAAAGAAGATGATCTAAGTGCCTTAGCTTAACCACCTTCAATGTCTGCCATTATTCTCAGGTAGAATCTATTTCTACTCCTCCCACCCCTCCCCGACATTTGCCCCAGACATCTTCTTTATAATGATCCTTCATGTACTCCTAAAATAGTTAACATTTATCAAGTTCCTGCAATAGCTAGAAGATGCCTTTAACAGTTTGCAAGGAACAATCTTTTCCCTTGGGGAGCCATTATCCTAGAAATTTCACAACTGGAGAAACATAGCAAATGAGGCTCTAGTTGAGCCACTAGAGTCAATTAATATATTTAAGTAGTCAGAAGAACTCAAACTTTCTCAATATACTTAGGTCTTTCAGTGTAGTGGAAAGAGCTGGAGCTGGGGTCTGGAAAGACTTGGGTTGAAATGCTGCCTTGGTGAATCACTTAATCTCCTTCAGTCTCAGTATACTCACCTGTAAAATGGGAGTAATCATACCTACAGTATTTCTCAAGGTCATTGTAAGGATCAAATAGGGTACAGTATATGAAATGCTCCTTAAACCTCAAAATGTTATATAAATAACATCCCCCTTCACCCACATAGAAAGTAAAATCCTTGTAGTAAGGGGCAATTTTAATTTTTGTCATCATATTTTGGTAGTGTTTGTGGGAGAGCTGGGCTTTTCTACATCCTTTCATAATACCATCTTTTTTGGGGGGAGGCAATAGGGGTTAAGTGACTTGCCCGGGGTCACACAGCTAGTAACTGTCAAGGGTCTGAGGCCGGATTTGAACTCAGGTACTCCTGAATCCAGGGCCAGTGCTTTATCCACTGTGCCACCTAGCCGCCCCCACAATGCCATCTTAAATAGAAGGCCTCTCCTGTTTGTTGGTTGACTATATTGCAATAGTGTTTAATTAACGTTTCTTGAATTTTGTATATTAAGCAAAATGAAACCATTTATCAAGTTAAGCAGAAGTTTGTAGGACATCAAACTAAATGATTCAAAGAGAAGAAAAGGACTATTTAGAGCTTTTATTATTCAGTTTAGCTTTGTATGTTGGACATATTAATTGGATCATTACCTGGTATTTACTTTATGTTGTACAGAAAAAACTAGTGAATGGCCTGGTTAGTCTAAGTCTGCAAACCATATACCATATTGATTTATTCACTAAATACATAAATGTATCCGTAATAAAAGAAGCTGCAAGAATTTGAATTGATATTCTGGATTAAGACTATTATTATTATTCTAAATATCTTGGTGTTCATATTTTTTCAGTTTTATGCTATTTAGGGGCAACAGGGACATCAAATTAGCGATCATAGAATAATTTTGTATCTACATACACTCAGGCTTGTCCTGTTAAAATTCCAAGCAAAACTAAATGGGATGGGGAGGGGTGGATAAAATATCATGACATTTGTTTTGGTTTTGGTTTTGGTTTTGGTTTTTTGGTGAGGCAATCGGGGTTAAGTAATTTGCCCAGGGTCACACAGCTAGTAAGTGTCAAGTGTCAGAGGCCAGATTTGAACTCAAGTCCTCCTGAATCCAGGGCTGGTGCTCTATCCACTACACCACCTAGCTGCCCCAATATTGTGACATTTTAGAAGAAAATTAAATCCTACAGTCTTCACTAAATTTATAGACTCATCATTCACCATAGTTCAGGCCAACTGGTCTCACAACCCTGCTATTTTTATCCCTATTTTGTAGATGAGAGGTTAAGTGACTTGCTCAGAGCCACACAGCTAGAAAGTGTCTGGGGCTAGATTGGAGCTCAAGTCTTCCTGACTCCAGGTCCAGTGCTCTATCAATTTTAAGGTCTCTACAATTGAATGCCTCTGTTTGGGCCTATGGGAATTATAGATTTCAAGCTTAAAAGAATCTTAGACAGATCATCTAGTTCAAACTCACTTATTTTACAGATGAGAACATTAAGACATACAGGTGAAATGCCAGCTCAGTTACCCAAGTAGCAAATAGATCCCTTCTAACTACTGAACCTAGACCCCTTCTGCCGCACCTGCTCCTAACCAAGAATAATCATTCTCAAATGATAGTAGCCCACAATTTCAAAAATACAAGCACAATCAAAGATAAAAATGAACACCCAGATCTTAGATAACAATTCATTTACACAATTTTTGTACTACCTCTGATCCTGTCTGAAAGCATGGGTAGATGTGGACCCAACTGTGCAAAAACAGCAACCCCTTCTAGCACACTCCCATCATATCATAGATGCAGATGCAAATCTATGCTTGCCTTATGAAACTTGGGAAATTTCTATGTCATAAAAATAAATGCAATGGCTTTTTCCAGTACTTTTGTATGATTTCCGTGTTTTGCAATGAGATCTGAGGTTTTCTCTGCTGGCAATTTGTATTTGTCATTTTTTCATTATTTTATATTTATGTTTTTGTGTCATAATACTTGTATCTCATAGTTTTTTAAATTGTAAAAAAAAAAAGGAGAAATAAAATTCTGGACACTGAGTCATCCTTCCTCTTATGGAGTAAACATTTAAAGTCATTGACTTTGAGTTCAGCTCATTCTTATAAGGCTGAATTCTCAGTCCTGTAAGCATCTCTCTTGAAAAAGGTTGTCACTGGGACTTCATGGGCTTTTCTTATGAAAAATTATCCCCTCTCTCCATACAAAGAAATACGGGGAGCCTTTTTCAGTGGAAATGCACACACACACACACATGTGTGTATTCACACATATACATATATCTAAAATGACTGAATAACATATATATTTTTATCTGTATATATTGCTGTGAGACAGATGATAGACCCCATTTCTTTACTTTCAATTCATTTATTAGTGATACAAATGTCAAATTAAGGGAAGGTTGGGAAAACTCCTCATTTGGAAACTCCCTTCTACAAATGGAAATCTCTGCATCTTGGCTAAGGATCACAAATTTAAAGCCAGAGGAAACCTTTTAAATCATGTCCAGCTGGGGCAGCTAGGTGGCGCAGTGGATAGAGCACCAGCCCTGGAGTCAGGAGTACCTGAGTTCAAATCCGGCCTCAGACACTTAACACTTACTAGCTGTGTGACCCTGGGCAAGTCACTTAACCCCAATTGCCTCACTTAAAAAAAAAATTAAATCATGTCCAGCTCCCTTATTTTATAGATGAGGAAAATGAATACCAGAAAGGTAGAGTGATGTAATAATAATAGTAATAGCCAGCGCGCGCGCGCACACACACACACACACACACACACACACACATATTGCTTTAAGAATTGCAAAATACTTTAATTTATTATCTCAGTTTATCCTCACAACAACCCTTTGAGGTACATACTGTCATGCTTATTTTACAGATGAGAAAACTGAGACAGGTTAAGTGACTTGCAGAGATCACGAGCTAATAAGTATTTGAGGTAGGATTTGAATTTGGGTCTTCCTGACTCCAGGTCCAGTGATCTGTCTCCTGTACCACTTAAGAGCTTTGTTCAAGATCACATGAGTAACCAAGTGTAAGAGTCAGAATTTGAATCCGGGTCCTTGGACTCCAAATCTAAATTCCATCCCCCTTCACCATGATACCTTCCTAGTCGGGCATGATATTCTCTAACTGAAACCAGGTTTACTTTCTTTCACAGGAGGCACTTGAAGTATTCTGTAGGTCTTCATTGTGAATTCTACCAGGTTGCCTGGAAGTCAGACACAGAATCATGACAGGTTACATAAACTAGTGTAACGATTGGAATGACGCCACCTGCTGGAGACTTACTGTAGAAGAGTTCCGCCCATGAAGCGAAGGTCTTTGAGGGCAAGACCAGGAGTCTTTTCTTTGGAAAAGGAAGTGACCCGGGCTAGTGGGAGGAGGAAGGAAGAGACTGGCGCTTGGTCTCAGGCTCTTTCCTCTGGACTCTGGTGGAGAGCGGAGCTAGAAATGTGCTCCCCCTTTAATAGATAGGGATCTAGGCCTTTCTCTCTCTCTTTACCAAATTCTTATTCTCCTTAATAAATGCTTAAAAGTCTAACTCTTGCTCAAGCTTGTAATTTATTGGCGACCACTCATTGGATATTTTAGACAGACTAGCTAGAATTTTAGCCCTTAACACTAGTAAGTGTTATAGGCTGGATTGGAACCCAGATCTTCCTAACTCTAAGTCTACTACTCTGTCCACAAGGCCAGGCTGCTCATATTAGTGAAGTGGTGATTGTTTGAAATTGTCCATGGACTCTGGAAAATGATGCGGAATTCCCCCAACCCTTTTTTATGTGGAAAATGTTTATCACTTATAATTTCTTTTTCCATTCAAAATTATTTGGTATTTGGAGTAAAACTCTAGGACCAGTGGGAAGTTTGTTAAGAAATGATGGTATAGGGGCAGCTAGGTGGCGCAGGGGATAGAGCACGGGCCCTGGAGTCAGGAGTACCTGAGTTCAAATCCAGCCTTGGACACTTAAATACTTAACTAGCTGTGTGACCCTGGGCAAGTCACTTAACCCCAATTGCCTCACTAAAAAAAAAAAAAAAAAAAGGAAAAAAAAAAGAAATGATGGTATAAAGCCCTAACTTGTTCATGTGGTATTGAAAAAATATATGCCATTTAAGTGAACTTTCAGGCAACTGAACCTCATCCCAACAAGCAAGACACTAAACTGTTGAAATTAAATTCCAACACTGCCACTTACAAGCTTTGTAATCTTGAGCAAGACACTTCTCCTTTGTAGGCCTCACTCTTATCTTCTGAAAAATGGAGGCAAGAGTACCACTAGCATCTAGAAGTTGGAGACTCACAGCAGTACACATGCTATTATTTTGTTGTCTCCAAAGAGGTGAAAGCACTGGAGTTAAGGGCATGGGATAAAATAGAAGCTCATCTGGGCTTCTAACTACCTCAGTGAGCTTGGCTAAGCCACTCTCTTTTCTAGGGCTCAGCCTCCTCTATAAACTGAAGGGGTTGTACCAAATAATTTTATTAGGTCCTGGTTTCTTCTAAATGCTAGCTAACTAGTTTTTTGTATTCTTAAACAATGAATTAGGAACATAATTTAGCTTTTTTTTATTTAGAGTTTTATTTTTTTCAAATTACATGTAAAAACAATTTTTAACATCAATTTTTAAAGCTTTGTGTTCTAAATTCCCTTCTTCCCTCACTCCCCACCCCCTTTAGGAACTTAAGTAATTCCATATAAGTAATGCAAAACATTTCCACATTAGTCAGATTATGAAAGAAAACAGACAAAAAAAACTTTAGAAGGAACTAACAAAAAATCATGCTTCAATCTGTATTCAGATACCATCAGTTCTTTCTCTGTAGATGGACTGCATTTTTCATAAGTTCTTCAGAGTCATTTTGGATCATTGTGTTGCTGAAAATAACTAAGTCATTCACAGCAGATCATCTTACAATATTGCTGTTATTTTGTATACAGTACATTTCACGTTACATCAGCTCATGTAAGTCTTTCCAGGTTTTTCTGATAGCATCCAGCTCATCATTTCTTATAGCACTATCTCTCATCCCACAATTTGTTCATCTATTCCCCAGTTAATGGGCATCTCCCCAATTTTGAATTAAACTTTTAAAAATCTTTTTGTTTTTGGTTTTTGGTTTGTTTTTGTTGTTGTTGTTTTGTTTGTTTTTTGCGGGGCAAGGAGGGTTAAGTGATTTGTCTAGGGTCACACATCTGGTAAGTGTCAAGTGTCTGAGAACAGATTTGAACTCGGGTCCTCCTGAATCCAGGGCCCATGCTTTATCCACTGCACCACCTAGCTGCCCCCTAAAATCTCTTTTTGGATACCAATTTAGTATTGCTAGGTCAGAGTATGCATGGTTGGCCATAGTTCCAAATTGCTGTACAGAATGTTTTAATCAGTTTACAACTTTACCAAGAGTGTATTAATGTCTCATTTTCCCCATACCACCCAGAACATTTGTCATTTCCCTCTGCGGTCCTATTATCCAATCCAATGGGTATGAGGTGGTACCCAAAATTGTTTTGACTTGAATCTCTCCAATCAATAGTCAATTAGAATATTTGATAGCTTTGATTATTTCATCTGAAAACTTCATGTCTTTTGATCATCTAACAATTGGGGAATGGTTCTTATTTAATAAATTTGATTCAGTTCCATATCTGCTTGAGAACTGAGGCCTATCAAACAAACTTGCTTCAAATTTTCACAGTTACTATTTCTAACTGTACTTCCTTCCATTCTATTCCCTCCCCCATGACATTTACTCTATTTTCTATCTTCTTTCATCCTATCCCTCCTCCAAAGTGTTTTGCTTTTGACTACCCCCTCCTGCAGTCTGCCCTCCATTCTTTCTTTGAGCCCATTTTGATGAGAGTAAGACTCCCTCCCCCATATATCCCCCATCTTCCCCTCCACTCCATAAGCTTTTTCTTGCTTCTTTTATGTGAGATACAGTACCTCATTCCACCTCTCCCTTTCCCTTTCTTCCAGTGCATTCTTCTCATCCCTTAATTTAATTTTTTTTTTTGGTGAGGCAATTGGGGTTAAGTGACTTGCCCAGGGTCACACAGCTAGTAAGTGTTAAGTGTCTGAGGCCGGATTTGAACTCAGGTCCTCCTGACTCCAGGGCCAGTGCTCTATCCACTGCGCCATCTAGCCGCCCCCCTTAATTTAATTTTTTAAAGATATCATCCAGGGGCAGCTAGGTGGCGCAGCGGATAAAGCACTGGCCTTGGACACCTAACTAGCTGTGTGACCCTGGGCAAGTCACTTAACCCTCATTGCCCTGCAAAAAGTTTAAAAAAATTTTAAATTAAAAAAAATATATCATCACTTCATATTCAACTAACACCTGTGCTCTCTAACTATACTTCATTCAGCTACCCTAATAATGATAAAGTTCCTATGAGTTACAAGTATCATCTTCCCATGTAGAAATCTAAACAGTTTAACCTTTTAATACCCCTTATGATTTCTTTTTTCCTGTTTGCCTTTTTATACTTCTCTAGGTCCTTATATTTGAAAGCCAAATTTTCTATTCAGCTCAGGTCTTTTCATCAAGAATACCTGAAAGTCCTCTCTTTCATTCAATTCCCATTTAACCCCCTGAAGGATTATACTCAGTTTTGCTGGGTAGGTGATTCTTGGTTGTAATCCCAGTTCCTTTCCCTTCTGGAATATCACATTCCAAGCCCTCCAATCCTTTTATGTAGAAATTGCTAGGTCTTGTTAACAAGACTGTGGCTCCACAATACTTGAATTGTTTCTTTCTGGGTGCTTGCAATATTTTCTCATTGACCTAGGAGTTCTGGAATTTGACCACAATATTTCCTAGAGGTTTTCATTTTGGGATCTCTTTCAGGAGGTGATCAATGGATTCTTTCGATTTCTATTTTATTCTATTTTATTAGGGCAATTTTCCCTGACACTCTTTTGGAAGATGATGTCCAGGCTCTTTTTTTAATCATGGATTTCAGGTAGTCTAATAATTTTCAAATTATTTCAAATTATCTCTCCTGCATCTATTTTCCAGGTCAGTTGTTTTTCCAATTGTCCTCTTTTTTTCATTCTTTCGGTTTTGCTTTATTGCGTCTTGATTTCTCATAAAGTCATTAACTTCAATTTGTACAATCCTAATTCTTAAGCAATTATTTTCTTCAGAGAGCTTTTGTACCTCCTTTTCCATTTGGCCAATTTGGCTTTTCGAGCTGTTGACTTTTTTTTCATGACTTTCCTGCATCACTCTCATTTCTCTTTCCATTTTTCTTTCTAACTCTCTTACTTTACCTTCAAAGTCCTTTTTGAGTACTTCCATAGCCTGAGACTAATTCATATTTTTCTTATAAGCTTTGGATGTAGGAGCTTTGACTTTGTTTTCTTTTGAATGTATATTTCAATCTTCCTTGTCACCATAGAAGCATTCTAGGGTCAGCATTTTTTTTCCTGTTTGCTCATTTTACCAGCGTATTTCTTGACTTTTAACTTCTTCTTAAAGTGGGGCACTGCTTCCAGGGTGGACAGTTCACTATCCTTGCCTCTATTTTTAGTGGCCTCAGCCCCTTGTGCTACCCTGGTCCTATTCCTACTTTTTAATTTCTGTTGACTTTTCTTTCATGTTTATTTGTAACTTTTTTGCTTTTGGCATTATTCCTGCCTCTAATAGTTTTTCTTCTCCCAGGATCACCATCCCTACCCTGGTTGTTGATATAAATATGCTATGGTTTGAGAAACCTTGTTATCTTCTTCTGAGGGTGTCTTTTGATCTTCCTTGTCACCGAAAAAACTTTTTAGGATCAGTATTTTTTGTGTTGGCTCATTTTACTAGCCTATTTCTTGACTTTTAACTCCTTCTGATCTAGGTTATACATGTGCAATCCATATTAGTCATATTGTATAAAAAAGAGATATCTACAGAGTCTGGGCATCCACTGATGAGGTATGCTGTCAAGAGGATTCCTGTTTAGGGATGGTTTGGATCGGATTCCTTTGAGCTTCTGTGATTCTGTTTTTCTGCTCCACACTATTCTGACTACTATGTGACCATGGGCGAGTCACTGCCCTTCTCTGAACCCATTTCTTCCACTTTAAGGGGCTGTTTGAACTAGTATGCAAATTTCTTTTCAGTTTTCAGTGGATTACCCAAAGTATCATTAAATTGAAGAATTAAAATGGGGGAAAAGGATGTCTGAGGTCAGCTGGTCTGACTGCTACTTGAATAAGAATATACTTTACAGAAACTTGGACAAAACCTTCAACCTGTTTCAAAACTTCTGGTAGAAAGGAACTAAACAACCCCTGAGATCCCTCAAATCTATTTTTTTCCAAGACACTCATGCTAAAAAATTTCCCCTACTTCTGTACTAGTTTTACCCTTATTCAAGAACTGAGACCCAGAACAAGTCCTATGACTTTCATTATTAGTGATTCCCTCCCCCCATAAACCATCTGTATTAACATGTATTAGGGAAATTACACGTGTGCTGATAAAGGAAATTAATTTAAAATATTCATTATTTTCAAGTGGTCAAGAAGGCCATTTGTCACTGTTAAAATTCACATATAGCACAGAAGACAACTGGGTCTTGGTGAAAAAAAAAAACAACAACTACCCATGAATCATCCATTCATTCCCTTAGTATAGTATATTAAAAGCAGCCATAGTATCAGGGTGTGTGGAGCAAGAAACAGAAACCTGGTAACAATGGGCAAACCTTCTTCTGATGATTAGACTGCTTCTGGTTCCTTTTCTTCTTTCCTCTGCCCATTTATGAATTAAATAACTAAAGAGCTCATACATCAGTTGTCAGAACAGTGTTCAACAAAAGCTAGAAGAGGGATTTGAAGATCAGTTCATGTTCAGGAGAAAAATTGTAAAGGAACTAAAAGCCCAGTATAGAAAAGTAGAGAGGATGTTCTGTTGTCTCTCGTTCCTTTAAGAGACAAACTTTCATTAGCTCCCTGAGGTTGAGCAAAGAAGTAAAAGTAAAACACAGCCTACAGTTAGATATACAGTGAAAATTTTCTTTTTTTTCCCTTCCTAGAATTCACTGAACTCTGGAATGAACTTAAGAATCTTCCTACTTTATTTTTATCGTTTATATTTCTACATCATTTTACATCTTACAAAATGCTTTCTTCCCAAAAGCCCTGTTGTCATTCCCATTTAGTAAGATATCAGTTTAGTGGAAGAGGACATCTAGATATTGATAAAAAGCCCTCTGTTTGAAATCATGGTACCTAGGTTTGAATCTCAGTCCTGGTACCTATTTCCTGAGTCACCGTGTAAAAATTACTTTGGATTACAAGGTCTGCACTGTTAGAATGCAGAAGTCAGACTGTTTAATCACTTAAATTTCCTTCCAGCTCTAAACCTTTTGAGAATATAAGGAAACTGAACCTCACGAAAGTTCTGTGAAGGTCATAAGCTTAAGTCAGTGATCAAGTGAGAACATGAACACAGGTCTTTGGATTCTGAGTATTTAATCTTTCCATTATACCATTGTTGCCTCTCTTTTAACATATATGTGTCGAACATGTGATTTCTACTTTTTTGGTTTTCTTTTTTGAGGTTTTTCCCTTTTGCTCTGATTCTTCTTTAGCAGCAGGCAGCAGCAACAGCAATGCAGAAATATATTTAATGTTATATAACCTATATCAGATTGCTTGCTGTCTTAGGGAGAGGGAAGGGAGAGGAGGAAATCCTATAAAAACAAATGTTGAAAACTATCTCTACATGTAACTAGAAAATAATAATAAAAAAGGCATTGGTTTCATTCATTACAGCTAAGTAGCAACGTGAGCCCCTAAGTCCTTTTAGATACATCTTATCCCTGAATACTATTGTGCTGTAAGAAACGCTGAGCAGGCAGATTTCAGAGAAACATGGAAGGACTTGCATGAATTGATGCTGAGTGAGATGAGCAGAACCAGGAGAACATTGTACACAAATCTAGATAATCTAGATTTTATGCCATGTTTTGGCCTGTGATGCCATGTCTTTGTGTCCTGGCGTGTCTTCGTGTCTTGGTGTGCCTTGGTGAGTCTTGTGTCTTGGAATGTATCATGTCTTGGCATGTCTGTGTTTGGGCGTGTTTCATGTTTGGGCCAGTCTTTGTGTCTTGGCATGTCTCGTGCCTTGGCGTGTCTCATGTCTGGGCATGGTTTCATGTTTGGGAGTGTCTCCGTGATTTGGCATGTTTTGTGTGTCTGGATGTGTCTCTGTGTTTGGACATGTCCCTGTGATTGGGCGTGTCTCTGTGTTTGGCCTTGTTTCATGTTTGAGCATGTGGAAATTTATTTTGACTTGGGGACTGTACATTTGGGCTGAGATTAGAAAGCCTTAGGCCCTCAGGGTCTCTTCTATGTGGGAGGTGTTGGTGCCCCTCCCCCTCTGCTTCAGCCGAGCCAAAAAGCCTCATGGGCTGTACAAGACGCCAGGTCAGACAGCTGGGGGAGGGATCCCAAGCTCCCTCCACCCTGAGGGGAGCTATCCGGGAGATACTGGGCTCGTCCAGGCGTGGCTCTGGCATAGCCCATGCCGAGGTCCCAGGTGCACAGCAGGAGCACAGGCCCCTGGAGCCCTGGGTGTGGTATGCATGGGAGGCTCGAGCGTACCCCCACCCCTCCAGCCACAGCCATGGCTGGCAGATTAGCTTGGTGTGTATGGGGGCACAAAAAGCCCTGAGATTTGAGTGGGGAGAAGAAAGATGTATCTAGACCTGGGAGTTAGATGGGAAGAGAGGCTGGTGGACAAGATTAAGGGGGGCTGACGAGATTCAGAGAGCAGAAAGGCTGGAGCACTAAGAGACAGGGGAAGGAGAAAAAGCTAAGAGCAAGAAGGGACAGAGGCCAATACAGAGCAGGGGGGCTGATGAGACAAAAAGAACAGAGAAGGACAGTGGAGCACTAGGAGAATGGAAGGAGAGGTCGGTGAGAGAGAAACACAGGGGTTCAGCGGTGGCAGTAAGGAGAGCAAAGTTAGAAGCAGGGGGATACACAAAGTGAAAGGGGCTCAGAGTTAGAATAAATGACCTGAGTAGTGAAAGTGGAACATACCCTAAGGCAAGAGGTGGCAATGGCCCTTACTGTATTCAAAAAGTTCTAGGCCCAAAAGGTGGGACGAGACCATAGGAACACAGTCAGGTTGGGCATTTTATTTCCCTGTATTCATAATTTTAAATAGTATCTCATAAATAAACTCTGCTTTGATTATTTAGTTAAGTGGCTTCTTAATCCTTTGCTTACCAACTTGGGGAGTGGAGCAGTGTGGTGGAACTTTATAAATGGCCCATGCTAAATTAATAGCAGTCAGATAGCCAGTTAGTCAAAAGTCCCCAGATTAGTCCTCCAGTCACTTTAAGCCCTCCAAATTAGCCCTAGTCATTTAAAATATTTTACATTTGAATGGCGACCCAGATGGGATTTACAGCCCAATTGTAATTTTTCTAAACTTATAATTTTTCTTATAATTATAATTTTTCATAAGTCCAGATATATAAAATTTTCAGACTAGATTAAATAGCTAATAATTAATTAATTTTTTTTACAGGTGTGTTTCCTGTTTGGGCGCCTTTCGTGATTGGGTGTGTCTCTGTTTGGGCATGTTTTGTGTCTTGGCGTGTCTTGTGTCTGGGCCTGTTTTCGTATCTGGGTGTGTCTTGTGTTTGGCCCTGTTTCCGTGTTTGGGTGTGTTTCTGTGTCAATGGGTGTCTTCATGTCTTGGCGTTCCTTCATGCCTTGGTGTGCATTGGCATGCCTTTGCATATCTTGTGTCTTGGTGTGTTTTCATGTATGGGCATGTTTTTGTGTTTGGCCATCTCACTTTGGGTGTGTCTCTGTGGGTGTGTTTAAGTGTTTGGGCGTGTTTTGTGTCTTGGCTTGTTTTCGTGTCTGGGTGTGTCTCTGGGCGTGTTTCTGTGGTTTGGTGTGTCTCCATGTCTGGGCGTGTTTCATGTTTCGGTGTGTTACATGTTTCGGAGTGTCTCTTGTTTGGGCGTGTCTTCATGTATTGGTGTGCGTTGGTGTGTCTCATGTCTTGCATTTGGGTGTGTCTCTGTGTTTGGGCATGTTTTGTGTCTTGGCATGTCTCCTGTCTGGGCGTGTTTTCCTATCTAGGTGTGTCTCGTGTTTAGATGTGTCTCTGTGTTCGGGCGTGTCTCCTGTTTGGGTGTGTCTCTGTGTTTGTGCATGTCTCTGTGTTTGGGCGTGTCTCTGTGTTTGGGTGTGTTTCCGTGTTTGGTCATGTCTCTGTGTTTGCGCGTGTTTTTATGTTTCGGTGTGTTTTTGTGTGTGGTGGCATATGGTTGTGTGTTTTGCCGTGTGATGGCTAGTCTTTGCACCGGATGACTATCCTCTCTGCCTCTTAGAATTCCTGGCTTCTTTCCAGACTCAGTTCAAATATTATCTTCTCCAAAGACCTTTCCTTGTTTTTTTCCCCTTTCCCCTCCCAGCTGCTAGCAATGTATCCTATATGTCTATTTTCCATCTGCCCTATATGTAGCACACATATTTAACATGTCTCATAATAATAATAGCTAACATTTATATAGCAATTACTACATGCCAGGCATTGTGCTAATCGCTTTACAATTATTATCTCATTTGAACCTAACAACAATCCTGAGAGGTAGGTACTATTCTTATCCTCATTTTATAGATGAGGAAATTGAGGCAAACAAATATTAAATGGCTTGCCCAGGGTCACACTAATGTCTAGTAAGTAACTAGCCTAGTAAGTGTCCTACTAGTCTAATAAGTGTCTGAGGGCAAATTTGAACTCAGAGTTTCCTGACTCTAAGACTTGGCACTCTATCCATTGTCCCACTATAACTCTTTCACTAGAATAGAAGCTTTTTCTTGATGTTTTGCTTTTTCTTGAATCTCTAGTACTTTGCACAGAGACTGGAAATGAGCAAGCATTTAATGTATACTTGTTGACTGACTGATTTCTCAACCATTTCATCCCCTGACATGAGGCCAAGTCAAAGAGCGTTTATTAATCACTTACTATGTATCAAAAACTTTTCTAAGACCAGGGAATAGGATGAAAGACCGAAACCCCAATAGTTCCCATATTATAATGGGAGAGGCGACATGTAAATAAACAGGTAGAGTCAATGTCCGGTGATCCCAGAGGAAAAGCCACTGGTCTGTAGGGAAAGTGGAGGGAGGGTATTATAGCTCCTATCAGCCAGATGTGGTGTCATATGAGAGAAACGTGGAGTAGATTGGCATAACAGGATCATAGAGTATGTGGAAAGGAATAAAGTGTAAGAAAAACTTCAACTTTAGACAGGAAGGGCCTAGGCTATTACAAGCTTTAAAAGCCAAACAGAGAACTATCTATTTGATGTTGGAGCTCATAAGAAGCCACTTGGGGATGGTCAAGTCTACATTTTATAAAAATAAATTTGAAAACTTGGGAGAAGATGTATTAAAATGAGGAGAAATTCAGAAAGCTTCTGTATATCATATACTTTGTTAACCCCTTACAATTCCCTGATAACTCAAGCATTCTTTAATCTCACACTCTAAAAATGAATACATAAGAACTCCTAGTTCTCCCTTTCTTTTGGCCTGACAATAGATCTTAAAGGTTAGGATGTGCAGAGGGAAGACTCAAAAGGCTGAACGATGAAGAAATTTCTGAGAGGAAACAGATTGTTTGGAGCTACAGTCACGAGGTACCAGGGTTCAATTCTTGGCATGAGGTTCATCAAGGTTAGGTAGTACCTTCAGTGTGATGTTGCTATTAAATATCAGAGGCAGGATTCGAATCCAGGTTTTTCTCATTCAAAATCAAGTACTCCATCCACTGTCCACCACCATACTACTTCTATGACCAGTATCAAAACAAAAAGACCCTTTCCTCCATTGAAAAGGAAATTGCTTGAGGACCATATTAGACTGAGATGCTAAAATGGCTAAATGATGTCCCCTTTGTCATTTCGGTTTACATACCCATTCTTCCCACTACCCGTCTGTCTATCAAAATCCTACCCACATTATTGTCACTTGAGATGGAACTGATCTATTCAGCTTACAAACTTTCAAAACAATTTTTGTACCAAACACAATGACATGTATTTCATATTTCCTGGTATATGGAAATTATGCATTCATTTGATATTGCCTTACCCTCCTCTACTGCCCCCAGTTACAGTATAAACTCTCCGACATATAGGTACTAGGCTTTATTCTCCATACTTAGAGCTCCTAACATCTATCACAGTTCTCTCTACATAGAAAATGTTCAATAAATATAAGTTTGCGACCTGAGCAAGTCACTTAACCCTCATTGCCCTGCAAGAAAGGAGGCAAAAAAGTATACCAGACCTTAATATTTAAGACCTCACCATGAAAAAATGAAAAGACAAACAGATCATGTATCTCTCATGGCCAAGGGTTGGGAAATGTGCTCTTAGCCAGACAAGTTGCTGCTGAGTCGTTTCCCTTGGGTCTGACTCCACAGGGCACATGACCCCATTTAGGGTTTTCTTGGCAAAGACACTGGAGGGGTTCACCATTTCCTTCTCCAGATCATTGTACAGATGAGAAACTGAGGCAAACAGGGTGAAGGGACTTGCCCAGGGTTAAATAACAGCTAGTAAGTGTCTAAGAAAAGACAATTACATTGTACAAACAGAAGCAATGCATCCAAAATTGGAAGGGAGGCAGAAAGCTGGGAAACAATTTTTGAGGCCAGTGCTTGTGATAAAGGCCTCATCTCTAAAATATATAGGGAATTAAATCAAGTTTATAAGAATCCCAGTCATTCCCCAATTGAGAAATGGTCAAAGGATATGAACAGGCAGTTTTCTGATGAAGAAACCTAAGCTATCTATTCCCATATGAAAAAATGCTCTAAATCTCTAATGATTAGAGAGATGCAAATTAAAACAACTCTGAGGTACCACCTGACACCTATCAGATTGGCTAAAATGACAAAAAAGGAAGATAATAAATGTTGGAGAGGCTGTGGGAAAATTGGAACACTAATGAATTGTTGGTGGAGCTGTGAGCTGATCCAACCATTCTGGAGAGCAATTTGGAATTATGCCCAAAGGGCGATAAACCTGTGCATACCCTTTGACCCAGCAATCCCACTTTTGGGTCTTTTGCCCAAAGAAATCATGGAAGGGGGAAAGGGACCCACATGTACAAAAATATTTATAGCTGCTCTTTACATGGTAGCAAGGAATTGGAAGTTGAGGGGGTGCCCATCCATTGGGGAATGGCTGGACAAGTTGTGGTATATGAATACAATGGAATACTATTGTGCTGTAAGAAATGATGAGCAGGAAGAGTTCAGAGAAACCTGGAGGGTCTTACGTGAGCTGATGATGAGTGAGATGAGCAGAACCAGAAGAACATTGTACACAGTATCATCAACATTGAGTGTTGACCTACTGTGACGGACTATATTCTTCTCACCAATGCAATGGTACAGAAGAGTTCCAGGGAACTCATGATAGAAGAGGATCTCCAAATCCAAGAAAAAAAAAAGATAGAAAGAACTGTGGAGTATAGATGCTGATTGAACCATATTATTTCTTTTGTTTTGGGTGCTGTTGGTTTTTTTTTCTATTTTGAGGTTTTGCATCACTGCTCTGATTCTTTCTCTTGTAACAGGATTAATGCAGAAATAGGATTAATGTTATTATGTGTATATATATGTGTGTGTGTGTATATATATATCTATATCTATATGTATATGTATAGAGATATATAGATATAACCTATATCAGATTACCTGCTGTCTAGGGGAGGGGGGGAGGGAGGGGAGGGAGGGGAGGGAGGGAGAAAAATCTGAAATTGTAAAGCATGTATAAACAAAAGTTGAGAACTATCTTTACATGTAACGGAAAAAATAAAATACCTCATATATTAAAAAAAAGACAATTACAAAAATAAAATTTAAAACTTAGATTACATGAAAATGAAAAAGTACTGCCCAGACAACATAAATTCAGTCAGGATAAGAAAGCAAGCGACTCAAGGGGGGTGGGGGGGCAGGGAACCTTGGCATGAAGTTTCTCTGATCAGTTTTGTAAAAATTCTCCAAATGACGAATAAAACACTTAAGTTTCATCTCATACTCTGCAAATTGTCAAAAATGGCAAAAAAAAAAAACAAAACAAAAAAAAAACAACCCTGCAAAAGTCCATGTTGGAGAGGTTGTGGGAGAAATAGTAGAAGATCATAAAGATCTGAGCTCAAATCCTACCTCAGACACTTTACTAGCTAGGTGACACTGAACTGTGAAGTAAAGATAAAAAGTGCACCTACCTCACAAGGCTATAGTAATGATTATCATCAGGGGATTGTGGGGAAGACAAAGATCATTCCATTTTGTCTGTGTTAAAATTCTTGGCCTTTGAACCTAATGTCTCCTTCGGTAGTTCCCTTCCCCTTATGGGAAAAGAAAACTCTCAGCCTTTCCAGGAAGGCCTTTTTCTTTATCCTCTCCAACAAGGGAAGTACTGCACCTTAAACAAATACTAATTCACTAATAGATGGATAAAGAAGATACTGTTTTCCTACAAACTGCAGGTCTAAAGGTATTTGAACACTTGGAGCTCCTCTTTTGAAAACAGGCACCATTTCTGTAGCATTTTCCCCCTTGAGGGCCCCACTTGGTCGTATACAAAATTGGAGGAGGTGATATGGTAGTGCCATGGTGGAGACAGTGCTGGGCTTAGACCCGAGTTCAAATCTTGCCTTAGACTATTACTAGCTGTGTGACCCTAGGCAAGTCACTTAACCCTATTTGACTCAGTTTCCTTATCTGTAAAATGGGCTGGAGAAGGAAATGCCAAACCATTTCGGTATCATTGCAAAGAAAACCCCAAAGTGAGAGACAGAGGACGGAGGACAGAGGATGAGAGCAGGACAGTGTTGTTATTACTGTATCCAATTCCATGCCTACTTTTGTAAAGACATGATCCGTTAGTCCTTACTAACCTTTATTGCCAGCTTCATAGACAATCCTCTGGGTCTACGGAGACGGCCTCAAATGATGATCTTGGTCAAGTTTGTGGCTGAGGTGCATGCCCCTGCCCTGGGGTTCTGTAGCTCCCAGGGGCCATTCTCTCTGGCTCTCTGGTCTTCTCAAAGCTGAGGAGGGCAGGCAGAAGGATGTCGGAGGGGATGAGTTCTTTTCTCCTTCCCTGTAGGCAGGAGGATTTCCAATAACCAGAAGCTGGAATTGACAAAGTCTGGCCACTCCAGGAAATTGATTGGCCCTGGAATGGAGAATAGGAATAGAATCTGTCAGCTGTGAGGAAATTGGGTTTGTCAAGGAGGAAGTAATTCGGGGCAGTCTTAGAAATGAAGATGGTTCCAACCTCTCTTCCTCCTTCTCTTCTGCCCCCCTCCATTCTCCCATCCTCCTAAGGAGCAGAAGGGGCTTGGGCTCCCACATGGGATGAGACCTTCCTGAGGCATAGCTCTCTCTCCAACTGGTACTCTGACTTCCCTGCATCTCCTCTCCCTGGCTCCCACAGACACAGAATCTGGATCAGAGACTGCTTGATCTAAGAGGGAGGGGAGCAAGGGAAGGCTGAGGATGGGAAGGGCTCTGGGATGGGGCTGCCACGAAGGGGCCTGGGGGCAGGGGAGCAGGGCAACAGGGGCTTTGGTGCCTGGGTCCAAGGGGGGAGGGGGAGGGGGAGGTCCTAGGGGCAGGCAGGCTAGACTCCTGAATCCCTCAAGGCTGTGATAAAATTGCATCTTGCTGTGGTCATGTGATCGCCCCTCCCCTTCTAATAAAGAAGTTTTAGCAGATGTGAGATATTACATTTCACTCTTTAATAACTAATTAATGTGTGAGGACAAACATTTTTCCTCTCTTCTACTTCCTTATCCGGAAACAAACCAGTATTGGAAATCTTTAAGAGAGATTTCTCCAGGACAAGATCAGGCAGTAAAAGACATGATAAGTTTGGGCTAATGGGTATAATCCTGCTGATTGTGTTTGCTCTGACACTCTTGGGGAAAGGCTGATTCTGCTTATTATCAAGGCAGATGATACGGAAACGGATGTCTCTTTGACCAAGTTTTGAGCTACCTATTACCCCAGATGATCCCAAAGCCTTCATTTAGTGTTTAGTGTTGCCAGCTCTCGTGAACACCTCCTCTTCGAAGGGCATATGTACTGTGACCCCAGCGCCATAAGCGGTCTTTGGACCAAGAGACACGGCCAAACGATCGTTTAATAAAACGGTTAATAAAACCGTTTAATAAAACGGTTAATGGTGACACAGGAAATAGGATCGCCACAGGGGACCTGTCTGTCCTGTCCAAAATGTTCCAAAGACCAAAGGAGCAGGACTTACCCATTGTATGAGGAAGGAACTGCATTTCACATCCTGGTAATGTGGTCCTGTAGGTGCTGCCAGGAGACCCGCCCAGCTCCAGAGCAGAAGGAAACCCAGAGGGGCACCTCGCTTTGGGGTGTCCATGGTCTAGCCCCAAGGTGGCACAGAAAGGAGCTGGTCTCTTCCCCAAAACCCTAAATGAGGGGATCTCAAATGCTCCCACCCACCCCGGGTTCACACAGCCCCAAGTTCCCAGGGGAGGGGGAGGAAGCTCCCTGCCTTTGCCCCTTCCACACCCCTCCCTTCACCATCCCAGAGACCTCTGAGGAATTGTGCCTCTCTACCCCTCCTCACTTTTCTCAGCTTGTTCTCAAGCCGCACTAAAGCATGATTGCCACCCCCTTACCCCTGCCCCCATTTCATTATTACATAAATTAAATATCCATTCACTTAGTGCTATACGCAGGAGGCTGAGGGCGAACACTGTGTGCCAGTGTGTAGGTCAAACTTTTATTCAAAGAGAGAGGTGTACACCTGAGAGACTCTGGTCTTACAATTTCCCAGAAGTCTCAGTCCCGCCTGCTTGGGGTGGGGGCGGGATGGACACTGCTGCTCACACCCCTCAGGGCTGGCACTAGTCCCTCTCTGTTCTCAGAGCTCTCCCAGGCCCTGCCCCCTCCTCTTGAGTCCTAGGGTCCCTTCTAGCCTCTTTCCTCCATGGAGCCAAGGAGGAAATGTTGGTCAGAGGAGCTTGTGTCTGAGTTCCGGCCTCCTGGGGGAAAGAAAAGGGGCTGGGGGGGGCAGGTTTTGCAAGATGTTTTTTGGCCACAACAGTCTTGGTGACAAAAGAAGTCTCTTCTCCTAGCGTTCGCGCGCACACACACACACACACACACTTTTTAAATGAATATCTTGGAGGCTTTTTATGATCCTATTGGTGATTTCATATCAGTTTCTTCATCAGCCTAAGAATTCTCTTCCCCAATATTCACTAGTAGGGCATGTCCTCTAAGCCAGCCACTCTGGAGATCACTTTATACTAGACCCTTGCAGACCCAAGATTTCCAGTGACTGTCCAGTTACATTAGGTGTTTGGCTCCTTTTAAAAAATATTTACTTTTATTTGTTTTGGAAAATATTTGCATTCTCAGAACCCTGCAGAATTTCTAAGATTCAGTCTAAGAAATGATTACCAAATTCACACAGCTTGCTTCAAATGCCTAAGCCTCAGTTTCCCTAAATAAGCACTGGAGCTGATTAGATTCTAAAGCCACTAAAGGCCCCCTCAGATTTTCTGCTTGGGCATTGTTACTGTTGTCACATAGATCTCACTACTCATACCACTCCATTTTGCTACTTAGGAGTCAGTTTTCCCCCTCTAGTTCCCATTATGGTTTTAGATATTTTAAAACATTTTTTTTTCATTTAGTTGTTTTGTTGGGCTCTTTGTGGGCCAATGAGGGTTAAGTGGCTTGCCCAGGGTAGCACAGCTAGTAAGTGTCAAGTGTCTGAAGCTGGATTTGAATTCAGGTCTCCCTGAATCCAAGGCTGGTGCTTTTATCCACTCCCCCACCTAGCTGTCCCTCATTTCATTTTTTGGGTTTTGGGGTTTTTTGTGGGGCAAGGAGGGTTAAGTGACTTGCCCAGGGTCACACTGCTAGTAAGTGTCAAGTGTCTGAGACAGGATTTGAACTCAGGTCTTCCTGAATCCAGGGCTGGTGCTTTATCCACTGTGCCACCTGGCTGCCCCCACCCCTCATTTAGTTGTTTTGGGGGTTTTTTGCGGGGCAATAGGGGTTAAGTGACTTGCCCAGGGTCACACAGCTAGCAAGTATCAAGTGTCTGAGTCTGGATTTGAACTCAGGTACTCTTGAATCCAGGACCGGTGCTTCATCCACTGTGCCACCTAGCTGTCCCGCCCCCCCCCCCACCTCATTTAGTTTTAAAGGGTTTGGATACTAAGTACACTGCAGGCCTTAAATTTAGTCTTAGACTTTTGGGGGGGAATAAACATTTTATTGTACAGTATTGGGTTCCAAATGTTATCCTTCTTTCCCTCCCGCCCCTCACACCTCCCAGAGGTGACAAGCAATGGGAATTGGGTTACGGATGATTATGTAAAACATGACCATATTTGTCACTTTGTACAAGCAAACATGATTAAAAGGGAAAAATTAAAGTGACAAATAGCATGCCTCAGTCTGTGTTCCATCGATATCAGGTGGATACTATGTTTCATCCACAGACCTATGGGATTGTCTTGGATCATTGTATTGTTGAGAATAGTGAAGTCATTCACAGTTCTGCCTCAAACCCTATTGCTGTCTCTGTGCACGATGTTCCCCTGGTTCTGCTCACTTCACTAGACATCATTTCGTACATGTCTTGCCAGGCCTTTCTGAAGTCATCCTGCTTGTCATTTCTTGTAGCACAATAGTATTTCATACCCATCATATGCCACACTTTGTTTAGCCATTCCCCAGTGGATGGGCATTCCTTTGATCTCCAATTCTTATCCAACACAAAAAGAGCTGCTAGAAATATTTTTCTACAAATAGATCTTTTCTCTCTTTTGGCTGATGTCTTTGGGATATAGACCTAGTGGTGGTATTGCTGGAACAAAGGGTAGGCACAGTTTTATAACCATTTGGCTAAATCTATTTTAAGGGAATTATTTTCCTCAGTAAATGTTTGTATTTCTCTTTCATGTTTCTCCTGCATTACTTTTATTTCTACCCCCAATTTTTCTTCTGCTGCTCTGTCAATTTTTAAAATCCTGTTTAAACTCTTCCAGGAATTTGTTTTGGTATTGAGACCAATTTACATTTTTCTTTGAAGCATCACCTTTAGCATTATTTTTTTAGTGAGGCAATTGGGGTTAAGTGACTTGCCCAGGGTCACACAGCTAATAAGTGTTAAGTGTCTGAGGCCGGATTTGAACTCAGGTACTCCTGACTACAGGGCTGGTGCTCTATCCACTGTGCCATCTAGCTGCCCTAGCATTTTTTTTTTTTTACTATTGACCTCCTCTATGTTTGTCTTGATTTTCCCTATCACCCTAGTAATTGTCAATAATCAAGCTTTTTTCTGCTCATTTTTGTGCCTTGATGCTTTTATTCAAGTTGTGCGCTATTCCTAAACTGTCTCAGGTTTTTGTGCTGTCGCTCTGGGTCTTACAGGTGCTTTTCACTGGGCTTCAGGGCTTAGCAGCTTGCTTTTTCTAGGTTGCTAAAGTTAACAAAGTCTTTGTGGTGGCTGGCCCTGGAGGAGTGATCTTGTTGTTCCGCCCCAGGGCTGGGCCCCTGCTGCTGTATTGCTCTGCTAGCAGGATCTTTCTGTGAGAAGTCCCTATAAGAGTAATTTGGTTCCAATATGCTGTGGAATGCCCTGCTGCTGGTTTACCCTGGAAGCCGTCTCTGGGTTAGGGTTAGGGATCTCTGGGCTGGGAGGTTGCAGGGGTGGGAAGTTGCTGTTGACCAGTTTTGAGCATGGCTTCACTACTGGTCAGCAGTGGGGTCAAAGCCTTCATGGTGGTCTGTACTAGTTGTGGGGCACCTGGTGAGGGTCCCTGCACTGCTGCCCAGACTCCTCACCTGCCCAGGGACCTGCTGGTTTGCAGGTGGATGAAGCTTTGCTGGTGAATAGCCCCAGGCTAAAAGCCCTGCCTCAGGCCCCCTGCTGTGAGCCCAGAAGCAGCAGCAGCTCCTGCTACCGCTGCCGCTCCTGCTCCTGGACCTCCCTTCCCTCCCTCCCAGGTAACACACACCTTTCCTGCCCAGCTGCTAGGCTGCTTCTCTGCTCCTGGAGAGATTCAAAGGGAGTTTTCTGTCTGTTTGCAGGGGAAATTTGGGAGAGCTTCTGGGGATTGCTTGCTCACTCGTCCATCTTGGCAGAGGAAATTTCTAGATGCTTTAAAAAAATATTTGGGGGGCAGCTAGGTGGCGCAGTGGATAGAGCACCGGCCCTGGAGTCAGGAGGACCTGAGTTCAAATCCGGCCTCAGACACTTAACACTTACTAGCTGTGTGACCCTGGGCAAGTCACTTAACCCCAATTGCCTCACTAAAATATATATATATATATTTGGTTACTTCATTTTTTTAAATGCTTGAATTTCAAGAATCATGAAGAAAGCCTTCTTAGATTAACCTTTGGACCTGTTTCCTGAACTCCCACAGGTCCTTTCCAATCCCTGAGCCTCAGTTTCTCTGATCAAGCCCTGGAGCTGCCTTGATTCTAAAACCACTGAAAGCCTGGTTTTACTACTTGGACCTTGTTACTGATGTCTCAACAGCCTCTTTAGCCCTCTTAAAGGAACAAATATTCTTATTTAGCACTAAATATTCTTGGATTATAAAGCCAGTGAAGGCCCAGTCAATTTTACTGCTTGGACCCTCTTCACCCACCTCAGCCTCGTTTTTCCAAATAATCACTATTGGGGCATGAACTCTAAGCCTAACGTGGTTTAAACAACCTTACCCTAGACCCTGGAGGTCCCAAGATCTCAGTTTCCCCTCCAGGATCATTAGGTGTTTGGAGGCTTCTCTAAAAATCAGCTTTTCTTTAAGTCCTTAAAGAAATATTCAAAAATACTTCAGTGACATGCTGGCAGTCGGATGGTTAAGATGTTGATTAGTCATAGAAGATCATCTTACAGGCTGGGTAGAGGCATATCCCTTAGTGCCAGCTTTGGAGTCTGGGGTTTCTAGGATTATTTTTTAAAATATCATACCAAGGTATGGATTAATAGAAAATATCAATTCAGACAGTGAGATTGATTTCACCTCCAGAGTGTTATAAGGAATGGTAGGGGCAGCTAGGTGGCTCGGTGGATAAAGCACCGGCCTTGGATTCAGGAGGACCTGAGTTCAAAGCCAGCCTCAGACACTTGACACTTAACTAGCTGTGTGACCCTAGGCAAGTCACTTAACCCTCATTGCCCTGCAAAAAACAAACAAAAAGAAAAATAAGGAATGGGGAAGGCATGAGAAATAAATAGGAATTTTCATAGTCCTTGCCTCCTCCTTCTTCAGGAAAGGTGGAAAGGAGGAATCAAACGTTAAAGAGGAACCCCACAAAATTAATACTAGGAACCAAGTGACCCTGGACCAGATGTTTGCCCATAGCTTTAATTAGGATAAGAAAAAGCCCTAGAAAAGAGATTGGGAAAGCAGCAGCGGCAGCAGAGACTGAGCTGCACGGCCAAGATGTGTGACTTCACGGAGGATGAGACTGCTGAGTTCAAAGAGGCCTTCTGGCTGTTTGACCGCACGGGGGATGGAAAGATCTTATACAGCCAGTGTGGGGACGTGATGCGGGCCTTGGGCCAGAACCCCACCAATGCTGAGGTGCTCAAGGTCTTAGGGAATCCCAAGAGTGATGAGATGAATGTGAAGGTGCTGGATTTTGAACACTTCCAGCCAATGCAGCAGACCGTAGCAAAGAATAAGGACCAGGGCACATATGAAGACTATGTAGAGGGGCTTCGGATGTTTGATAAGGAAGGGAATGGCACAGTCATGGGCGCTGAAATACGGCAGGTCCTCATCACTCTGGGTGAGAAGATGACCGAGGAAGAAGTGGAAGTGTTGGTGGCAGGGAATGAGAATAGCAACAGTTGTATCAACTATGAAGAACTAGTCCGGATGGTGCTGAATGGCTGACAGCAAAAGTCCCCTTTCCACAAAGAATCTCCTAACTTGCTCCCTGTGAAAATGATCCTCTCACCCCTGAAACAACTAAGTACATTGTCAGGGTTACCAACATCCTTCCTTCCAACCCCCACCATATGTCCTCTTTGGCCTACATGCTCTCTGCATTCACCAAATTAAACTTGCTAACTGCTCTTTAAAAGAGAGACAGAGACAGAGAGAGACAGAGAGACAGAGAGACAGAAAGACAGAGAGAGAGAGAGAGAGAGAGAGATTGGGACATCACCTTAAGAGATGTTGTTTGGACTCCCCTATGTGGGTAGAAAAAAAGATCTCCCAACTTTTGAGAGGAAGGATAGATAGATAGGGTAAGGGTTAAACTGAGACAACTCTCCCATACAATAATAACTGTCAATAGTAAAGCCTTGGGGCAGCCAGGTGGCACAGTGGATATAGCACTGGCCTTGGAGTCAGGAGAGCCTGAGTTCCAATCCAGCCTCAGACACTTGACACTTACTAGCTGTGTGACCCTGGGCAAGTCACTTAACCCCAATTGCCTTACACACACACACACACACACACACACACACACACACACACACACACACAATAGTGAAGCCTTTTGGCTGTTTTAGGGGCTTTCCCCTCATTTTGTGCCTTTTTGTGCCTTAATCTTTTTACTCCAGTTGTGCACTTTTCCTAAACTAAGGAAGGAGGGTTAGCAGTACCAAATCTTAAACTATATTATATAGCAGTAAATATCAAAATGATTTGGTGGGCAGCTAGGTGGCGCAGGAGATAGAGCACCGGCCCTGGAGTCAGGAGTACCTGAGTTCAAATCCGGCCTCACACACTTAACACTTACTAGCTGTGTGACCCTGGGCAAGTCACTTAACCTCAACTGCCTCACTAAAAAAAAAAATTTGGGGACTGGCTGAAAAATGGAAAGGTAGATCAATGGAATAGAGTAGACATACAATTTGCAGCAGCAAATTTGACAGATTGTAAAGACTTAAGATTTAGGGATAAAAATTCATTATTCGGTAAAAAGAAAGAAACGGTGGGAAAACCGGAAAGGTGTCTGGCAGAAACCGGGCACAGAGCAGTATCTTACATTTACCGAGATAAAGTCCAAATGGGTACGTGACCTGGATATAAATAAAGAGCTATTACAGCCAAACAGAACGTGCAGCTGTCAGCCTTCTGGGAGGGGAGCAGCTTGGGACCAGACCAGAGACGGGGAGCGGAGGACGACGGGAAACAGGGAATCCCGATGGCACTGAATGGAGAAGTTCTCGGACCCTGGCCATGGCGGGCGCGCAGCCCCTAAGCAGTGGGAATGTGCTGGGCCGCTCCCGAGGGATGACCCCGCTCGGACCCCCGGCTCCGCCGCTTGGTCCCTGCACTGCATCCCGGCGGGCTCCCCCTTCTAGGACCACGAGCGCCCCGACTACACGGCTGAGAGGGAGGAGGCCGGGGGAGCAGCGAGAGCCGGAGCGCCCACGGCCGCGGGAGGGGCCGGAGCGAGCCCGGGCTCATCACCCGCACCTGCGGCCCCGCAGCCACCTGCCCCGCGTGCCCTCCTTCGGGCCTCGCGGGAATGGGATGCGCTACGTGGCCAGCCCCGCCCGGCGCAACGGGATCTTCAGCGGGACCCCCGCCCCCCACAAACCCCCTGCGCCCCCCGCGGCACTGAGAGCCCCCGCCCCCGGCTCCCGGCGCCCCATGCAGGACCACGCCCCGCACCAACTCCGCGGCTAGGGATTACTCCGCGTCCCGGAACCACAAGGAAGTAGAGGCACGGTGGTCCGCTCCCCTGCCTGCTCACCTCCACTCCCCCACCGCCCCTGGTGCCCGCCAGAGGTGCTCGGTAGAGGTGCCCGCCAGACCTCCCCACGCAGGAATACGCCCCTCACCAACTCCGAGGCTGAGGACTACGCTCTGTCCAGGAACCCCAAAGTAGAGGCACGGTAGTCCCCCTCCGCTTCCCACCCCCAACGCCCCACGCACCCCACCCCTACCCTATCCTTCCCGCTGCCCGCCCGCGGTGCCCGCCAGAGGTGCCCACGCAGGAATACGCCCCTCACCAACTCTGAGGCTGAGGATTATGCTCCGTCCCGGAACCCCAAAGTAGAGGCACGGTAGTCCCCCTCCTCTTCCCACCCTTCCTCACCTCACCCCAAGAATTTTTAAATTCTTGTACCTCTACTGAATCTTTTGCAAAAAGCACGGCTGTCAACTTTTTTTTAACGTAAATCTGTAGAACTTTAAGCACAGTCCCATAAATCCGGGGGTTATACAAACTTCTCAATACAAAGGTGGTGTAGCAGGGGAGTGGGAGCAGATTCTGACGATTTGGGGTTCATGCGCAGAAATGAATGATTCTAACACATAGACACGTGTTTGTGTCTGGTGGTGGCCATCTCTGGGGTCAGGGTGGGGGGATGGAGGAAAAAAAGAAATTTACATGAAAACTTTGTAATAGAATTTAAAGGAATATCAAGCTATACATAATAGATCTCCAATTTTGGCTGCAGCGTCTTTTTTGCCTTACTAAATTATGGAAATACATGTTTTATTGCCTAAATTCAAAAGAAAGACAATTTAGAGAAAAGAAAAACAAACGACCTGTGAAGGGAAATGATGAAATGAAATGAAAGACATGGGGAGAACAGAACTTTTAGACCTCAGACTATATTATAAACCAGCAGTTATAAAAACTGGGGTATTAATAAAATGATAGAGAGATGAATCAATGGAATAGATTGCTCAAGGGAGATTCAGAAACAATAGAACTCAATAACCCAGTGTTTGATAAAGAGGATAACAAGCTACCTGGGGTAAAATTCCAGATTTGGTCACAACTGCTGAGAGAACCAGAAAGCAGTCAGGAAGGAAATTAGGCTTAGACGGCCATATTACACTGTACCCTATAAGACATTCTAAAAAGTATACAAGACCTTAGGGGGCAGCAAGGTGGTGCAGGGGATAAAACACCAGCTCTGGTTCAGGAGGACCAGAGTTCAAATCCTGCCTCAGACACTTGACTAGCTGTGTGACCCTGAGCAAGTCACTTAACCCTCATTGCCCCACAAAAAAAAAAGGAGGCAAAAAAGTATACCAGACCTTAATATTTAAGACCTCACCATGAAAAAATGAAAAGACAAACAGATCATGTATCTCTCATGGCCAAGGGTTGGGAAATGTGCTCTTAGCCAGACAAGTTGCTGTTGACTCGTTTCCCTTGGGTCTGACTCCACAGGGCACATGACCCCATTTAGGGTTTTCTTGGCAAAGACACTGGAGAGGTTCACCATTTCCTTCTCCAGATCATTGTACAGGTGAGAAACTGAGGCAAACAGGGTGAAGGGACTTGCCCAGGGTTAAATAACAGCCAGTAAGTGTCTAAGAAAAGACAATTACAAAAATAAAATTTAAAACTTAGATTACATGAAAATGAAAAAGTTCTGCCCAGACAACATAAATTCAGTCAGGATAAGAAAGCAAGCGACTCAAGGGGGGTGGGGGGGCAGGGAACCTTGGCATGAAGTTTCTCTGATCAGTTTTGTAAAAATTCTCCAAATGACGAATAAGAGAAAACACTTAAGTTTCATCTCATACTCTGCAAATTGTCAAAAATGGCAAAAAAAAAAATCTGCAAAAGTCCATGTTGGAGAGGTTGTGGGAGAAATAGTAGAAGATCATAAAGTTCTGAGCTCAAATCCTACCTCAGACACTTTACTAGCTAGGTGACACTGAACTGTGAAGTAAAGATAAAAAGTGCACCTACCTCACAAGGCTATAGTAATGATTATCATCAGGGGATTGTGGGGAAGACAAAGATCATTCCATTTTGTCTGTGTTAAAATTCTTGGCCTTTGAACCTAATGTCTCCTTCGGTAGTTCCCTTCCCCTTATGGGAAAAGAAAACTCTCAGCCTTTCCAGGAAGGCCTTTTTCTTTATCCTCTCCAACAAGGGAAGTACTGCACCTTAAACAAATACTAATTCACTAATAGATGGATAAAGAAGATACTGTTTTCCTACAAACTGCAGGTCTAAAGGTATTTGAACACTTGGAGCTCCTCTTTTGAAAACAGGCACCATTTCTGTAGCATTTTCCCCCTTGAGGGCCCCACTTGGTCTTATACAAAATTGGAGGAGGTGATATGGTAGTGCCATGGTGGAGACAGTGCTGGGCTTAGACCCGAGTTCAAATCTTGCCTTAGACTATTACTAGCTGTGTGACCCTAGGCAAGTCAGAAGTGCACTCAAAGCCTCCCTGGTGCCTGGTAAGGGTCCTGCACTGCTGCCCAGACTGTTCACCTGCCCAGGGAGCTGCTGGTTTGCAGGTGGGTGGAGCCTTGCAGGTGAATTGCCCAGGCTAAAAGCCCTGCCTCAGGCCCCCTGCTGTGAGCCCAGAAGCTGCTGTGGCTGCTGCTGTTCCTGGACCTCACCTCCCTCTCTCCCAGGTAACACACACCTTTCCTGCCCAGCTGCTAGGCTGCTTCCCTGCTCCTGGAGGGATTCAGCAGCAGTTTTATGTCGGTTTGAAGGGGAAATTTGGGAGAGCGTCTAGGGGTTGCTTCCTCACTTTCTCCATTTTGGCCATTTTGACACAGGAAGTTTCTCTGTGTTTTGTTTGTGGGGGGCGGGTATTAGTTTTCTTAATAATTTTGAAATGGTTGAATTTCAAGAATCATGAAGAAGGCCTTCTAAAATTAACCTTTGGACCTCTTTCATGAACTCCCACAGGTCCTTTCAATTCCCTGAGCCTCAGTTTCTCTAATGAAGCCCTGAATCCGGTTGGATTCTAAAACCACTGAAGACCCAGGCAGTTTTCCTATTTGGACCCTTTACTGAGGTAACATCATTTTCCTCAATATTTATGACTAGGGCACATACTCCAAGTCTAGAGCCCATTAGGTGATATCACACTGTTCCCTTTCACGTCCCTAGATCTCAGTTTTGCCTCCAATCCAATTAGGTGTTTGGATGCTTTTTCTTTTCTTTCTTTTTTTTTTGTGGGGCAATGAGGGTTAAGTGACTTGCCTAGGGTCACACAGCTCGTATGTGTCAAGTGTCTGAGGCTGGTTTTGAACTCAGGTTCTCCTGAATCCAGGGCCAGTGGTTTATCCACTGCACCACCTAGCTGCCCCCTTGGATGCTTTTTCAAAAATTTACTCTTTACTTTAAATAAAATTATTTATGAAAACCTTGAAGGCCTTCTAAGAGTCTGTCTTGGACTTGTTACCCTAAGCACTGGAGCTGCTTATATTTTTTCTTTTTTTTAGGGGGACAATGTGGATTAAGTGACTTGCCCAGGGTCACACAGCTAAGTAAGTGTCAAGTGTCTGAGGCCGGATTTGAACCCAGGTACTCCTGCATCCAGGGCCGGTGCTTTATCCACTGTGCCACCTAGCTGCCCCCTGGAGCTGCTAATATTCTTTTTTTTTTTTTAAGTGAGGCAATTGGGGTTAAGTGACTTGCCCAGGGTCACACAGCTAGTAAGTGTCAAGTGTCAAGTGAGGGCCACACAGCTAAGTAAGTGTCAAGTGAGGCCGGATTTGAACTCAGGTACTCCTGACTCCAGGGCCGGTGCTCTATCCACTGCACTACCTAGCTGCCCTGCTGCTTATATTCTAAAGCCACTGAAGGCTGGAGTCACTTATACTTCTTGGATCCCCTTAGTGATGTCACATTGGTCTCTCATGACCCTTGGCCTCATTTTCCTCAAGTGTTACTAGTAAGGAATGGACCCTAAGACTAGAATCCTGTAGCTGAACTCAAAATAGTCCCTTGTGTTGCCAAGGTCTCAGTTTCCTCTACAGTACTATTATGGGTTTTGTTGATTTAATTTTTTTCTTTTCCTTTTCTTAAAGTGCTTGGATATTAAGGACACTGAAGACCTTCTCAGAATTAGTCATGGACTTGTAAAGTGAAGTCGCAGAGGTCACTTCAAACTCCTAAGCCGCACTCTCCTTAGGTCTCAGTTACCCCTCCGCTGGAAGCCTAGTAAGTTTTACTACTTGGACCCATTTGGTGATGTCACATGATTCTTTGTCAACCTCATTTTTCACAATATTCACTAGAAGGGCAAGTATTCTAAGCTTAGAATCCTTTCAGTGAACTCACACTAGTCCCTTGGTCTTCTTAGGTGTCAATTTACCCTTCGGTTTTATAAGGGTTTGGGATGTTTTCATGTGGTTTTTTTTTTATTATTTAAAAGGGTTTTGATACTAAGGACACTGAATGCCTTGTTAATTTTAGTTTTGGAGTTGATTAGTGAATTCACACAGATCACTTCAAATTCCTAAATCTCGCTTTTCCTAAATAAGCACTGGAGCTGCTTGGATTTTTAAGCCACTGAAAGCACAGTCAGTTTTACTACTTGGACCCTGTCATTGATGTCACATCAGCCTCTTCACCTCTCCCAGCCTCATTTTTCCCAGTAGTCACTAGTAGGGCATCTACTCTAAGTCTGACACCCTGTAAATTACCTTACACTAGACCCTTGAGGTCCCAAGATATCAGTTTCTCTTCTAGTACCAATAGGAGTTTAGCCCCTTTTGAAAAGAATTTACTTTTATATAATTCTTTAAATGTTTAAATTCTGAGGACCCCAAATGCCTTCTAAGATTCAGGCTTGACCTGTTCAGTGAAACCACAAAGTTCCCTTCAAATCCCTAAAGTTTCCTCTTTTGTTTTCTTTTTTTTTTTTTTGTGGGACAATGAGGGTTAAGTGACTTGCCCAGGGTCACACAGCTACTCAGTGTCAAGTGTCTAATCACGGATTTAAACTCAGGTCTTCTTGAATCCAGTGCCAGTGCTTTATCCAGGAAGGATATATTTTTAAAGAATTCTACACTGTTCTTACCTTCTTCTCTGTCACCATTTTGGATTAAGGGTCTTCTCTTTCAGACCCCTCAACAGATCCTGGACTCTCCATCTCATCTGGCTCATCATGAAAGGTCACCCTTCCCCTAAAGATAAGTCTTCCCCAGGTTGGCAGGAGTTCTGTGAATCTGCGGCTCGAGAAGTGGCCCTGGACTGTGCCCGACGCTTTCACCTCTACTGGGCTTGCCATCTCCAATACTCTGGGGATGAGGCAGCCTTCTCCCAACACTTTGCTCAGCTCTTCTTGCAGCACTTTGAGGTGGAGGTGGCCCGGACCTCAGGTTCCCTTTTATCATCTGGTCGGATGCGCCTTAGTCCTGGTGAGGAAACCCCATCAAGTGGTCCTTCCCTGCAGAGCTGTGGGAACAGTGAGCCTCTGACTGTGTGGGGTCGTTCTCGATCCTCTGAAGACCTGGCTGGCTCTCTCCCTCCCCTGATGGCTTCAAACAACTCAAAACCGGAGCTGAAGAAACGCTTCTCCCTGAGCTCATTTGGCCGCTCAGTCCGAGAGATCTTCCAATGGCGGGGAGCTGGTGAACCCCCCTCTGCAGTAGGACCTTTGGAGAGCTCTGCCTCTGGGCCACCTGGCCTGGGTGGGGGTGGTAGCACCTGTGAGGGGCCAACTAGGCGTGGGGCATCCCCTGGGGAAAGCTTTGAGATGGTGATAATAAGTAGGGGAGGGGGACCCTTGGAGACCTCAGCCTCTGGGCCACCTGTCCTGGATGAAAACAGCAACTCCCACTCCTCCAGTGAGGATGGTAGCATCACTGAGGGGCCAACTACTGGTGGGGCATCCCCTGGAGAAAGTGTTGAGATGGTGATAATAAGTAGGGGAGGGGGGCCCTTGGAGACCTCAGCCTCTGGGCCACCTGTCCTGGATGAAAACAGCAACTCCCACTCCTCCGGTGAGGATGGTAGCATCACTGAGGGGCCAACTACTGGTGGGGCATCACCTGGAGAAAGCTTTGAGATGGAAACACAAATTATGGGAGGGGGACCCTTGGAGATGTCTGCCTCTGGGCCACCTGTCCTGGATGAAAACAACAACTCCCACTCCTCTGGTGGAGGGGTTAGCACCAGTGAGGGGCCAACTACTGGTGGGGCATTTCCTGCGGAAAGCTTTGAGATGGAGACACTAAGTAGGGGAGGGGGACCCTCGGAGATGTCCGCTTCCAGGCCACCTGTACTGGGTGGTGGTGCTAGCACCGGTGAGGGGCCAACTAGTGGTGGGGCATCCCCTGGAAAAAGCGTTGAGATGGAGACACTAAGTAGGGGAGGGGGACTCTCGGAGACATCTGCTTCCAGGCCACCTGTACTGGGTGGTGGTGCTAGCACCGGTGAGAGGCCAGATATCTGTGGGGCATCCCCTGGAGCAAGCTTTGAGATTGTGATACTAAATAGGGAAGGGGAACCCTTGAGGGATTGTTCAGGGACAGTGCACAGACAGGACCTCTCCTTGAGATCTAGTGAGAGCAGTGAGGACCTGCCTCAGGGAGCCTGTGGGGGCCTCTCAGATCTTCCCTCAGCTTCTGTCTCCCCCAGCTCTACCTCCATTGCTGCCTTCCATTATGAGTCAATGGAACCAATACCCCCCGAGGTGCCTCCCCGGGTCCCTATGAAAAAGGAGCCTCCAGTGGGGAAAACTTACCCCCCACCAGCCCCTTTTGCTCAAGACACCACAGGTTCGGGGTTCTTGTCTCGGGAGGAGTCAGGTGGAGATGAAAGCGACGACCTCCTTTCAGAGTACCCTTGGTTCCATGGGGACCTCCCTCGACTCCAAGCTGACCAGCTAGTGCTGGAAGGAGGTGTTGGCAGCCAAGGTGTCTACCTCGTACGTAAGAGCCAGACAAAGAGGGGACTGTATGTCCTCACATTAAACTTCCAGGGCAAGGCCAAGCACCTCATCATGTCCCTGAACAAGTTTGGTTGTTGCAGGGTGCTGGACCTCTTTTTCGAAACAGTCTCTAGTATGCTGGTACATTTCCGGGTCCACCCTATTCCCCTGAAGACTGACCCCTGCATCAAAGTTACCCTCACCAGCTATGTTATGACCACCCGGCGGCTAAAAGGCAGGGAACAGGGAGGGGTATTGCCCAAGAGGGTGGCATTTGCTCCAGAGTCATCAATAACCCGTACTCCTTCCTATAGGAAGCAATACTTATCCAGGTCCCCCTTTCTCTCTGACCCTGAGCCAGGACCCAGGATGCACCCTCCCCAGAGAGGTACAATTGCTCCCCTTGCCCCTGATTGTCTAGGGGATGGGCCTGTTGTTAGAAGAAAGACCAGAGCCCAGCCAGAACAAGGCAGAGTTAGAAGTAGAGGACAATACAGACCATGGGTTGAGGAGAGTCCCAACCTAAACTACACAGAGGAGACAAAGATAGTATTTCCTTAGCTCTTTTGTCAGTCTCTTCTGGGTGAGTAACTGGGTTTCCTTTTTGGAAGTTGGTTGGAAAGGGAAGGAAGCACTGCCTTTCCTCTTTGTGGAAGAAGTTAGCAACTGAAAATTCTAGGTAGGCCGTGGGACTGCTCATAAGGGTTCATCTATTGCTTTTGCTGTTAACTTATTGTGCCTGTCACACTTGAACTGTAGTTACCGTTTTTAAAAAAAGGTGAACATTCTGTTATTCTGTTATACTTTGCACTTTTTTCTTACATTTCTTTTTAAAAAAATGGTGCCCACCACAAGACAGTTTTCTTTGCTCTAGAATATTTATGTTATAAAGAAAAAGAGATTCTTCAGTTCAGAAATATTCAAATGTTATGTATATGACGGTAAAAAGAAAAATAATCTGGAATAAAGGTTTTTGTAAAGATTTATCAGTTTAGTGTTGAATCGTGCCCTCTCACATTTCTCAGCTTGTCTCCAAGCCTCATTAAAATGTAATTACCAGGGGCAGCTAGGTGGCACAGTGGATAGAGCACAGGACCTGGATTCAGGAGGACCTGAGTTCAAATCAGGCCTCAGACACTTGACACTAGCTGTGTGACCCTGGGAAAGTCAGGTAACCCTCATTGTCCCTCCAAAAAAAAGTGATTGCTACACCCTTCCTGCCACCCCCATTTCATTATTGCATGAATTAAATATCCATTCATTTAGCCCTGTGCACAGGAGGCTTGGGGGAACAGTGTGTGCAGCTAATGAGCCAAATAGATCAAACTCAGGAGAATGAGAGAGGTGTACGCCCAAGAGACTATGGTCTTCCAATATGGCAGAAGCCTCAGACCTGCCTGCTTGGGAGTGTGCTACCCTCTCCCCTTCAGCCCACCACTCAGGGCTGACACTCCTCCTTCTCCCTTCTCAAACTCCTCCCAGGCCCCGTCCCCTCCTCGAGTCCTTGTCATGGCATTCAGTTCTGCATCAAACCCTATTGCTGTCTCCGTGCACAACGTTCTCCTGGTTCTGCTCACTTCAAAAGACATCATTTCATACGTGTCTTGCCTTTCTGAAGTCATACTGCTTGTCATTTCTTATAGCACAATAGTATTCCATCCCCATCATATACCACACTTTTTTTTGCCATTCCCCAATGGATGGGCATTCCTTTGATCTCCAATTCTTAGCCACCACAAAAAGAGCTGCTAGAAATATTTTTCTACAAATAGGTCTTTGGTCTCTTTAGGTTGATGTCTTTGGGATATAGACCTAGTGGTGGTATTGCTGGAACAAAGGGTAGGTGCAGTTTTATAATCATTTGGCTAAATCTGTTTTAAGGGAGTTATTTTCCTCAGTAAATGTTTGTATTTCTCTTTCAGGTTTCTCCTACATTACTTTTATTTCTGTCTCCAATTTTTCTTCTGCTGCTCTAACTTGCTTTTGAAAATCCCGTTTAAACTCTTCCAGGAATTCGTTTTGGGTCTCAGACCAATTTACATTTTTTCTGTGAGGCTTCACTTTAGCATTTTTTTTTACTATTGACCTTCTCTGTGTTTATGTCTTGATTTTCCCTATCACCCTACTAATTGTCAATAGCTTTTTTCTGCACATTTTTGTGCCTTGATGTTTTTATTCGAGTTGTACACTATTCCTAGACTGTCTCAGGTTTTTGTGCTTTCACACCGGGTCTTACAGGTGCTTTTCACTAGGCTTCAGGCCTTAGCAGCTTGCTTTTCCTAGGTTGCTAAACCTAAAAAACAAAGTCTTTGTGGTGGCTGGCCCTGGAGGAGTGATCTTGTTGTTGTTCTGCCCCAAGGCTGGGCCCCTGCTGCTGGGTTGCTCTGCTAGCAGGGTCTTTCTGTGAACAGACCCTGGAAGGGTAATTTTGTTCCAATATGCTGTGGAATGCCCTGCTCCTGGTTTACCCTGGAACTTGACACTAGCTGTGTGACCCTGGGCAAGCCACTTAACCCTCATTGCCCCCCCCAAAAAAAAACCCAAAGAGAGTGAAAACTGAGGCTTAGAAACCGAGGGTTGAAGAGGCTGTTGAGACATCAGTAACAAGGTTCAAGAAGTAAAACCAGGCTTTCAGTGGTTTTAGAATCAAGGCAGTTCAAATTCGGTCCTCCTTAATCCAGGGCCGGTGATTTATCCACTGTGCCACCTAGCTGCCCCTCAGTTTTCTCTTAAAGGATCAAATAGTCTTTTTCTTTCTTTTTTTTTTTAGTACTAGATATTCCTGTATTATAAAGCCAGTGAAGGCCCAGTCAATTTTACTACTTGGACCCTGTTCACCCACCTCAGCCTCGTTTTTCCAAATAATCACTATTGGGGCATGAACTCTAAGCCTAACATGGTTTAAACAACCTTACCCTAGACCCTGGAGGTCCCAAGATCTCAGTTTCCCCTCCAGGATCATTAGGTGTTTGGAGGCTTCTCTAAAAATCAGCTTTTCTTTAAGTCCTTAAAGACATATTCAAAAAGACTTCAGTGACATGCTGGCAGTCAGATGGTTAAACTGTTGATTAGTCATAGTAGATCATCTTACAGGCTGGGTAGAGGCATATCCTTTAGTGTTAGCTATGGAGTCTGGGGTTTCTAGGATTATTTTTCAAAATATCATACCAAGGTATGGATTAATAGAAAATATCAATTCAGACTGTGAGACTGATCTCACATCCAGGGTATTCTTTTTTTTTTTTTTAATGTATGAGGTATTTTATTTTTTCCGTTACATGTAAAGATAGTTCTCAACTTTTGTTTATACATGCTTTACAATTTCAGATTTTTCTCCCTCCCTCCCCTCCCTCCCCCCTCCCCTAGACAGCAGGTAATCTGATATAGGTTATATCTATATATCTCTATACATATACATATAGATATAGATATATATACACACACACATATATATATATATACACATAATAACATTAATCCTATTTCTGCATTAATCCTGTTACAAGAGAAAGAATCAGAGCAGTGATGCAAAACTTCAAAATAGAAAAAAAAAACCAACAGCACCCAAAACAAAAGAAATAATATGGTTCAATCAGCATCTATACTCCACAGTTCTTTCTTTTTTTTTTTTCTTGGATTTGGAGTTCCTCTTCTATCATGAGTTCCCTGGAACTCTTCTGTACCATTGCATTGGTGAGAAGAATATAGTCCGTCACAGTAGATCAACACTCAATGTTGATGATACTGTGTACAATGTTCTTCTGGTTCTGCTCATCTCACTCATCATCAGCTCACGTAAGACCCTCCAGGTTTCTCTGAACTCTTCCTGCTCATCATTTCTTACAGCACAATAGTATTCCATTGTATTCATATACCACAACTTGTCCAGCCATTCCCCAATGGATGGGAACCCCCTCAACTTCCAATTCCTTGCTACCACGTAAAGAGCAGCTATAAATATTTTTGTACATGTGGGTCCCTATCCCCCTTCCATGATTTCTTTGGGCAAAAGACCTAAAAGTGGGATTGCTGGGTCAAAGGGTATGCACAGGTTTATCGCCCTTTGGGCATAATTCCAAATTGCTCTCCAGAATGGTTGGATCAGCTCACAGCTCCACCAACAATGCATTAGTGTTCCAATTTTCCCACAGCCTCTCCAACATTTATTATCTTCCTTTTTTGTCATTTTAGCCAATCTGATAGGTGTCAGGTGGTACCTCAGAGTTGTTTTAATTTGCATCTCTCTAATCATTAGAGATTTAGAGCATTTTTTCATATGGGAATAGATAGCTTTGGTTTCTTCATCAGAAAACTGCCTGTTCATATCCTTTGACCATTTCTCAATTGGGGAATGACTGGGATTCTTATAAACTTGATTTAATTCCCTATATATTTTAGAGATGAGGCCTTTATCAGAAGCACTGGCCTCAAAAATTGTTTCCCAGCTTTCTGCCTCCCTTCCAATTTTGGATGCATTGCTTCTGTTTGTAACATCCAGGGTATTCTAAGGAATGATGAAGGCATGAGAAATAAATAGGAATTTTCATAGTCCTTGGTCTCCACCTTCTTCAGGAAAGGTGGAAAGGATAAAGCAAACCTTAAAGCGGAGCCCCACCAAATTAATACTAGAAACTGAATGACCCTGGACCAGATGTTTACCCATAGCTTTCATTAGGATAAGGACAAGCCCAAGAAAAGACATTGGGACATCACCTTATGAGATGTTCTTTGGACTACCCTATCTGGGTAGGGGAAAAGATCTCCCAACTTTTGGGAGGAAGCATAGATAGATCGATATATAGATATAAATATAGATATAGATACAGATATATATTAAGGGGCAGTGAGGGTTAAGTGACTTGCCCAGGGTCACACACTTAGTAATTGCCAAGTGTCTGAGGCTGGATTTGAACTCAGGTCCTCCTGAATCCAGGGCCTGTGCCCTGTTAACAGTGCCACATTGTGCCACATAGCTGAACTGAAGGGTATATTGTTAAATAATTATATGCTGGTACTACCCTCTTCTCTGTCCCAATTTAGGATTAAGGGTCTTTTCCTTCAGACCCCTCCTCTGGAATTCAAAGTCCCCAAAAGCCAACCAGCTGACGGGGTCCTCAACAGATCCTGGACTCTCCATCTCATCTGGCTCATCATGAATGGTGCCCCTTCCCTTGAAGATGGCGCTGCCCCTTCTCCTCACCCTCTCCCATCACCACCACCTTCCCCAGGTTGGGAGGAGTTCTGTGAATCCCAGGCTCGGGAAGCGGCCCTGGACTGTGCCCGACGCTTCCACCTCTACTGGGCTTCCCATCCCCAATACGCTGGGGATGAGGCAGCCTTCTCCCGACGTTTTGCTCTGCTCTTCTTGCAGCGCTTTGAGGCAGAGGTGGCCCGGACCTCGGGTTCCCTTTCATCATCTGGTCGGATGCGCCTTAGTCCTGGTGAAGAAACCCCATCAAGTGGTCCTTCCCTGCAGAGCTGTGGGAACAGTGAGCCTCTGACTGTGTGGGGTCATTCTCAATCCTCTGAAGACCTGGCTGGCTCTCTCCCTTCCTCGATGGCTTCAAATTCGTCAAAGCCTCAGGTGAAGAAACGCTTCTCCCTGCGCTCATTTGGCCGCTCAGTCCGAGGGATCTTCCAGTGGCGGGGAGCGGGTGACCCCCCCTCTGCTGTAGGACATTTGGACACCTCTGCTTCAGGGCTATCTGGCCTGGGTGGGGGTGGTAGCGCCAGTGAGGGGCCAGCTAGGCGTGGGGCATCCCCTGAGGAAAGCTTTGAGATGCAGACACGAAGGAGGGCAGGGGGACCCTTAAAGGATGGGGCAGAGACAGAGCACAGACAGGAGCTGCCCTTGGCACCTAGGGAGAGCCACGTGGACCTGCCTCAGGGGGCCTGTGGGGGCCTCTCAGACCATCCCTCAGCTTCTGTCTCCCCCAGCTCTGCCTCCACTGCTGCCTCCCATTATGACTCAATGGCAGTGATACCCTGCAAGGTGCCTCACCGATTCCCTATTAAAAAGGGGCCCCCAGTGGGGAAAAGTTACCCCCCACCAGCCCCTAATGCTCCAGACACCACAGGTTCCTTCCTGTCTCAGGAGGAGGCAGATGGAGGTGATAGGGATGACCTCCTCTCAGAGTACCCTTGGTTCCATGGTACCATCCCTAGACTCCAAGCTGCTGAGCTAGTGCTTGAAGGGGGTGCTGCCAGCCAGGGTGTCTACCTGGTACGTAAAAGCAACATGAGGATAGGGCAGTATGTCCTCACATTCAACTTCGAGGGCAGAGTCAAGCACCGTCTTCTTACCCTGAATGACAATGGTCAGTGCCGGGTGCTACACCTCTTGTTCTCCACAGTCTGTGACATGCTGGCATATTTCAGTGTCCACCCTATTCCCCTGGAGTCTGAGCCCTTCAGCCACGTTACCCTCACCCAATATGTTGAGGCCCCACGGTGGCCAAGAGGCAGGGAAGGGGCAGAGGGAGTGCCCAGGAAGATGGGGTCCACTCAGGAGCCATCAATAACTCCTTCCTATACGGAGGAATACACCCACATATCCAGGTCCCCCTTTCTCTCTGGCCCTGGGTCAGGACCCAGGATGCACCCTCCCCAGAGAGGTACAATTAGTCCCCTTGCCCCTGATTGTCTAGGGGATGGGCCTGTTGTTAGAAGAGGGACCAGAGCCCAGCCAGAACAAGGCAGAGTTAGAAGTGGAGGACAATACAGACCATGGGTTGAGGAGAGTCCCAACCTAAACTACACAGAGGAGACAAAGACAATATTTCCTTAGCTCTTTTGTCAGTCTCCTCTGGGTGAGTAACTGGGTTTCCTTTTTGGAAGTTGGTGTGAAAGGAAAGGAAACACTGTCATCCTATTTCTTTCCTCTTTGTAGAAGAAGTTAGCAACTGAAAAATCTAGGTAGGGCTGTGGGACCGCTCATAAGGGTTCATCTCTTGCTTTTGCTGTAACTTATTGTACCTGTCACACTTGAACTGTAGTTACAGTTTAAGACAAAAAAAAAAAGGTGAACGGGGCAGCTGGTGGCACAGTGGATAGAGCACCAGCCTTGTTTTCAGGACCTGAGTTCCAATCTGGCCTCAGACCCTTGACACTTTCTAGCTGTGTGACCCTGGGCAAGTCACTTAATCCCAATTGCCTCACCCCCCCCCAAAAAAAGTGAACATTCTGTTATTCTGTTATACTTTGCACTTTTTTTCTTACATTTCTTTTTTTAAAATGTTGCCCACCACTACAAGACAGTTTTCCATGTCTTAAAATATTTATGTTATAAAATAGATTCTTCTGTTCAGAAATATTCAAATGTTATGTACGTGACGGTAAAAAGAAAAATAATCTGGAATAAAGGTTTTGTAAAGATTTATCAGTTTAGTGTGGAATTGTGCCCTATCTCCCCCTCCTCTCCCCAAGCCTCATTAAAGAGTGATTGCCACACCCCATTTCATTATTGTATGAATTAACTATCCATTCACTTAGTGCTGTGCCCAGGAGGCTCAGAGGGAACAGTGTGTTCACCTAATGAGCCAAGTAGGTCAAACTCATTAGAAGGAAAGAGAGAGGTGTATGCCCCAGAGATTCTGGTCTTCCGATCTGGCAGAAGCCTCAGACCTGCCTGCTTGGGAGTGTGCTACCCTCTCCCCTTCAGCCCACCACTCAGGGCTGACACTCTCCCTCTCCCTTCTCAAACCCCTCCCAGGCCCTGTCCCCTCCTCGAGTCCTACTCAAGTCATTCACGCTTCTGCATCAAACCCTATTGTATTGCTGTCTCTGTGCACATTGTTCTCCTGGTTCTGCTCAGTTCACTATAGATCATTTTGTACATGTCTTTCCAGGCCTTTCTGAAGTCATCCTGCTTGTCATTTCCTATAGCACAAGAGTATTCCATCCCCATCATATACCACACTTTGTTTAGCCATTCCCTAGTGGATGGGCATTCCTTTGATCTCCAATTCTTAGCCACCACAAAAAGAGCTGCTAGAAATATTTTTCTACAAATAGATCTTTTTTCTCTTTTGGCTGATGTCTTTGGGATATAGACCTAGCAGTGGTATTGCTGGAACAAAGGGTAGGCACAGTTTTATAACCATTTGGCTAAATCTATTTTAAGGGAGTTATTTTCCTCAGTAAATGTTTGCATTTCTCTTTCAGGTTTCTCCTACGTTACTTTTATTTCTTTCCCCAATTTTTCTTCTGCTGCTCTAACTTGCTTTTTAGCTGTTTAAGGTCTTTGGGCCTGAGACTAATTTACATTTTTATTTGAAGCTTCACCTTTAGCATTTTTTTTTTACTATTGACCTCCTCTATGTTTATGTCTTGATTTTCCCTATCACCCTAGTAATTGTCAATCGTCAAGCTTTTTTCTGCTCATTTTTGTTTTTATTCGAGGTGTGGGCTATTCCTAAACTCTCTCAGGTTTTTGTGCTGTCACTCTGGGTCTTACAGGTGCTTTTCACTGGGCTTCAGGGCTTAGCTTGCTTTTTCTAGGTTGCTGAAGTTAACAAAGTCTTTGTGGTAGCTGGCCCTGGAGGAGTGATCTTGCTGTTGTTCTGCCCCGGGGCTGGGCCCCTGCTGCTGGGTTGCTCTGCTAGCAGGGTCTTTCTGTGAGCAGGCCCTAGAAGGGTAAATTTCTTCCAATATGCTGTGGAATCCCCTGTGGCTGGTTTACACTGGAAACCGTCCCTGGGCTGGGAAGTTGCTGTTGACTAGTTTTGAGCAGGGCTTCACTACTGGTCAGTGGTAGGGTCAAAGCCACCATGGTGGTTTGTACTAGTTGTGGCCCGCCTGGTGAGGGTCCCTGCACTGCTGCCCAGACTCCTCACCTGCCCAGGGAGCTGCTGGTTTGCAGGTGGGTGGAGCCTTGCTGGTGAATTGCCCAGGCTAAAAGCCCTGCCTCAGGCCCCCTGCTGTGAGCCCAGAAGCTGCTGCTGCTCCTGGACCTCCCTTCCCTCCCTCCCAGGTAACACACACCTTTCCTGCCCAGCTGCTAGGCTGCTTCCCTGCTCCTGGAGGGATTCAGAGGTAGTTTTATGTCCACTTGGAGGGGAAATCTGGGAGAGCCTCTGGGGGTTGCTTGCTCACTCTTCCATCTTGGTAGAGCAAATTTCTGGGTGCTTTTTAAAAATATTAAAAATGCTTGAATTTCAAGAATCATGAAGAAGGCCTTCTAAGATTAACCTTTGGACCTGTTTCCTGAACTCCCACAGGTCCTTTCCAATCCCTGAGCCTCAGTTTCTCTGATCAAGCCCTGGAGCTGCCTTGATTCTAAAACCACTGAAAGCCAGGTTTTACTACTTGGACCTTGTTACTGATGTCTCAACAGCCTCTTTAACCCTCAGTTTCTAAACCTCAGTTTCCTCTTAAAGGAAAGAATATTCTTTTTTTTTTTTAGCACTAGATATTCTTGGATTATAAAGCCAGTGAAGGCCCAGTCAATTTTACTGCTTGGACCTTCTTCACCCACCTCAGCCTCGTTTTTCCAAATAATCACTATTGGGGCATGAACTCTAAGCCTAATGTGGTTTAAACAACCTTACCCTAGACCCTGGAGGTCCCAAGATCTCAGATTCCCCTCCAGGATCACTAGGTGTTTGGAGGCTTCTCTAAAAATCAGCTTTTCTTTAAGTCCTTAAAGACATATTCAAATAGACTTCAATGACATGCTGGCAGTCAGATGGTTAAACTGTGGATTAGTCATTGAAGATCATCTTACAGGCTGGGTAGAGGCATATCCCTTAGTGCCAGCTATGGAGTCTGGGGTTTCTAGGATTATTTTTCAAAATATCATACCAAGGTATGAATTAATAGAAAATATCAATTCAGACAGTGAGACTGATTTCACCTCCAGAGTGTTATAAGGAATGATGAAGGCATGAGAAGTAAATAGGAATTTTCATAGTCCTTGGTCTCCACCTTCTTCAGGAAAGGTGGAAAGGATCAATCGAACCTTAAAGAGGAGCCCCACAAAATTAATACTAGGAACCAAGTGACCCTGGACCAGATGTTTACCCATAGCTTTAATTAGGATAAGGACAAGCCCTAGAAAAGAGATTGGGACATCACCTCTTGAGATGTTGTTTGGACTCCCCCATCTGGGTAGAGAAAAAGATCTCCCAGCTTTTGAGAGGAAGGATAGATATATAGGGTAAGGGTTAAACTGGGGCAATTCTCCCATACAATAGTAACTGTCAATAGTGACGCCTTGGGGCAGCCAGGTTGCACAGTGTATGCAGCACTGGCCCTGGAGTCAGGAGAGCCCGAGTTCCAACCCAGCCTGAGAAACTTGACACTTACTAGCTGTGTGACCCTGGACAAGTCATTTAACCCCAACTGCCTCACACACACATAAAAAAATAGTGAAGACTTTTGGCTGTTTGGGGGGTTTTCCACTCATTTTGTGCCTTAATCTTTTTACTCCAGTTGTGCTCTTTTCCTAAACTGTCTCAGGAAGGAGGGTTAGCAGTACCATATCTTAAACTATATTATATAGCAGTAAATATCAAAATGATTTGGGACTAACTGAAAAATGGAAAGAGATCAATGAAAGGGAGTAGACAATTTGCAGCAGCAAATACAGTACATTTGTATTTGACAGTGCAAAGACATAGGATTTGGGGATAAAAATTCATTATTTGGTAAAAAGAAAGAAAGGGTGGAAAAAACGGAAAGGTGTCTGGCAGAAACCGGGCATAGAGCAGTATCTTACAACATTTACCGAGATAAAGTCCAAATGGGTACGTGACCTGGGTATAAATAAAGAGCTAATACAGCCAAACAGAACTTGCAGCTGTCAGCCTTCTGGGAGGGGAGCAGTTTGGGACCAGACCAGAGACGGGGAGTGGAGGACGACGGGAAACGGGGAATCCCGATGGTACTGAATGGAGAAGTTCTCGGACCCTGGCCATGGTGGGCACGCAGCCACTAAGCAGTGGGAACGGGCCGGGCGCTCTCAAGGGATGAATGACCCCGCTCTCTCCCCGCCCAGCCTTCCCCGGAGCCTGGATCGGCCCCGCTGCTCGGACCCCCGGTTCCGCCGCTCGGACCCCCGCACCGCATGCCGGCGGGCTCCCCCTTCTAGGACCATGAGCACACGACTACACGCCCAAGAGCCGAGGGCAGCGACAGCCTGAGCGCCCACGGCCGCGGGAGGGGCCGGAGCGAGCCCGGGCTCATCACCCGCACCTGCGGCTCCGCAGCCACCTGCCCCGCGTGCCCTCCTTCGGGCCTCGCGGGAGTGGGATGCGCTACGTGGCCAGCCCCGCCCGGCGCAACGGGATCTTCAGCGGGACCCCCGCCCCCCCCTCCGCTCCCGATAGCCCCCCCCCCCGCCGCCGCCGCCCTCTCTTCGCCCCCCACTCTTCCCCCCACCACCAATCCCCACCCCTCCGCTCCCGGCGCCTCATGCAGGACCACGCCCCGCACCAACTCCGCCGCTAGGAATTACTCCGCGTCCAGGAACCACAAGGAAGTGGAGGCACGGTGGTCCCCTCCGCTGCCCACCTCCACCCCCCCACCGCCCCTGGTGCCCGGCAGACCTCCCCACGCAGGAATACGCCCCTCACCAACTCTGAGGCTGAGGACTATGCTCCGTCCCGGAACCCCAAAGTAGAGGCACGGTAGTCCCCCTCCTCTTCCCACCCTTCCTCACCTCACCCCAAGAATTTTTAAATTCTTGTACCTCTACTGAATCTTTTACAAAAAGCACGGCTGTCAACTTTTTTTTAACGTAAATCTGTAGAACTTTAAGCACAGTCCCATAAATCCGGGGGTTATACAAACTTCTCAATACAAAGGTGGTGTAGCAGGGGAGTGGGAGCAGATTCTGACGATTTGGGGTTCATGCGCAGAAATGAATGATTCTAACACATAGACACGTGTTTGTGTCTGGTGGTGGCCATCTCTGGGGTCAGGGTGGGAGGATGGGGAAAAAAAGAAATTTACATGAAAACTTTGTGATAGAATTTAAAGGAATATCAAGCTATACATAATAGATCTCCAATTTTGGCTGCAGCGTCTTTTTTGCCTTACTAAATTATGGAAATACATGCTTTATTGCCTAAATTCAAAAGAAAGACAATTTAGAGAAAAGAAAAACAAAAAAACCTGTAATGTGAAGGGAAATGATGAAAAGACATGAAGGACATGGGGAGAACAGAACTTTTAGACATCAAACTATATTATAAACCAGCAGACATAAAAACGGGTATGAATGAAATGATAGGGGCAGCTATGTGGCACAGTGGCTAGAGCACCGGCCCTGGAGTCAGGAGAACCTGAGTTCAACTCCGGCCTCAGGCACTTGACACTTACTAGCTGTGTGATCCTGGACAAGTCACTTAACCCCAACTGCCTCACAAAAAAAAAATAGTGAAACCTTTTGGCCGTTTTGGGGTTTTCCCCCTCATTTTGTGCCTTTTAGTGCCTTGATGTTCTTACTCCAGTTGTGCGCTTTTCCTAAACTCTCTCAGGTTTTTGTGCTGAGGCTCGGGGTCTTAAAGGTGCTTTTCACTGGGCTTCAGGGCTTAGCAGCTTGCTTTTTCTAGGTTGCTAAAGTTAACAAAGTCTTTGTGGTGGCTGGCCCTGGAGGAGTGATCTTGCTGTTGTTCTGCCCCGGGGCTGGGCCCCTGCTGTTCCGTTGCTCTGTTAGCAGGGTCTTTCTATTAGCAGGCCCTGGGGGAGTAATTTTGTTTCCAATCGGCCCAATTGTGCTATGGTAACCAATGCTCTGCTAGCAGGCCCTCAAAGGTCATTTTGTTGTAATATGCTGGGGGGTGGGGTCCCCTGTTGCTAGTTTGCCCTGGAAACAGTCTCTCTGCTGGAAGGTCAGGGGGGTGGGAACTTGTTGTTTACCCCTTTGGGGCAGGGCTTCACTACTGGTCAGCAGAGCAGTCAATGCCTCCCTGGTGCCTGGTGAGGGTCCCCAAACTGCTGCCCAGACTGCTCACCTGCTCAGGGAGCTGCTGCCTTGCAGGTTGGTGGAGCCTAGCAGGTGAATTGCCCATGCCAAAAGTCTTGCCTCAGGCCCCCTGCTGTGAGCCCAGAAGCTGCTGCTCCTGGACCTCACTTCCCTCCCTCCCAGGTAACACACACCTTTCCTGCCCAGCTGCTAGGCTGCTTCCCTGCTCCTGGAGAGATTCAGAGGCAGTTTTAAGTCACTTTGGAGGGGAAATACGGGAGAGCCTCTGGGGGTTGCTTGCTCACTCTGCCATCTTGGCAGAGGAAGTTTCTGGGTGCTTTTTTAAAATATTAGGTTGCTTCATTTTTTAAAATGCTTGAATTTCTAGAATCATGAACAAGGCTTCCTAAGATTAACCTTTGAACCTGTTTCCTGAACTCCCACAGGTCCTTTCCAATCCCTGAGCCTCAGTTTCTCTAATCAAGCCCTGGAGCTGCCTTGAACCTAAAACCACTGAAAGCCTGGTTTTACTACATTGTAAGTGATGTCTCAACAGCCTCTCCAACCCTCTCTGCCTCATTCTCAACAATATTCACTGCTGGGGCATGAACTCTAAGCCTTGAATTTTTAAACAACCTTACCCTAGACCCTGGAGGTCCCAAGATCTCAGATTCCCCTCCAGGATCATTAGGTGTTTGGAGGCTTCTCTAAAAATCAGCTTTTCTTTAAGGACTTAAAGAAATATTCAAATAGACTTCAGTGACATGCTGGCAGTCAGATGGTTAAACTGTTGATTAGTCATAGTAGATCATCTTACAGGCTGGGTAGAGGCCTAACCCTTAGTGTCAGCTATGGAGTCTGGGGTTTCTAGGATTATTTTTTAAAATATTGGATGGGGACGTGCAGAGGCTCACTGGGCTCAAGCCGCCCGCTGCTCGCTGCCGCCGGCTCCCTCCTCCGAGCTCGGATGCCCGCCAGAGCCGACGCCAAGATCTACATCAATCACTAATATATGAACCCCGCCCACGTGGGCTGGAATGGCTCCCCCTTTGCCAGGGCGCCTGCCCCCCTCTACCCTATACGCGGGGGCCCGAGCATGTACCCTTTGCTACCTAGTCATCCCTGGTTCGTGTGTAGTTGGAAATAATAGAGATCATAGGTGTTAAAAAACAAATCATACCAAGGCATGCGTTAATAGAAAATATCAATTCAGACATTGGGACTGATTTCACCTCCAGAGCATTCTAAGGAATGAGGAAGGCAGTAGAAATAAATAGGAATTTTCATAGTCCTTGGTCTCCTCCTTCTTCAGGAAAGGTGGAAAGGATCAATCAAACTTTAAAGAGGAGCCCCACAAAATTAATACTAGAAACCAAGTGACCTTGGACCAGATGTTTGCCCATAGCTTTAATTAGGATAAGGACAAACCCGAGGAAAGATATTGGGGGGGAGGCATCTAGGTGTCGAAGTGGATAAAGCAAGGGCCCTGGATTCAGGAGGACCTGATTTCAAATCCAGCCTCAGACACTTGACTAGGTATGTAACCCTGGGCAAGTCACTTAACCCTCATTGTCACACAAATAATTTTTTTAAAAAGAAAGAAAGAAAATTATGTGTGTAGATATATATATATATATGTATGTGTGTGTCATATATATATATATACATACACACACACACACACACACACACACACACACACACACACACACACACGGTGGGGTGAGGCAGTAGGGCTTAAGTGACTTGGCCAGGTTCACATAGCTAGTAATTGCCAAGTGTCTGAGGACAGATTTGAATCCAGGGCCAGTGCCCTGTTAACAGTGGATACACATAGCTGAACTGAAGGGTATATTGTTAAATAATTATATACTGGTACTACCCTCTTCTCTGTCCCAATTTAGGATTAAGGGTCTTTTCCTTCAGACCCCTCCTCTGGAATTCAAAGTCCCCAAAAGCCAACCAGCTGACGGGGTCCTCAACAGATCCTGGACTCTCCATCTCATCTGGCTCATCATGAATGGTGCCCCTTCCCCTGAGGATGGCGCTGCCCCTTCTCCTCACCCTCTCCCATCACCACCACCTTCCCCAGGTTGGCAGGAGTTCTGTGAATTTGCGGCTTGGGAAGCGGCCCTGGACTGTGCCCGACGCTTCCACCTCTACTGGGCTTCCCATCCCCAATACTCTGGGGATGAGGCAGCCTTCTCCCTACGTTTTGCTCTGCTCTTCTTGCAGCGCTTTGAGGCAGAGGTGGCCCGGACCTCGGGTTCCCTTTCATCATCTGGTCGGATGCGCCTTAGTCCTGGTGAGGAAACCCCATCAAGTGGCCCTTCCCTGCAGAGCTGTGGGAACAGTGAGCCTCTGACTGTGTGGGGTCATTCTCGATCCTCTGAAGACCTGGCTGGCTCTCTCCCTTCCTCGATGGCTTCAAATTCATCAAAGCCTCAGGTGAAGAAACGCTTCTCCCTGCGCTCATTTGGCCGCTCAGTCCGAGGGATCTTCCAGTGGCGGGGAGCGGGTGACCCCCCTTCTGCTGTAGGACATTTGGACACCTCTGCCTCAGGGCTATCTGGCCTGGGTGAGGGGGGTAGCACCAGTGAGGGGCCAGCTAGGCGTGGGGCATCCCCTGGGGAAAGCTTTGAGATGCAGACACTAAGGACGACAGGAGGATCCTTAAAGGATGGGGCAGGGACAGAGCACAGACAGGAGCTGCCCTTGGCACCTAGGGAGAGCCACGTGGACCTGCCTCAGGGGGCCTGTGGGGGCCTCTCAGACTATCCCTCAGCTTCTGTCTCCCCCAGCTCTGCCTTCACTGCTGCCTCCCATTATGACTCAATGGCAGTGATACCCTGCAAGGTGCCTCACCGATTCCCTATTAAAAAGGGGCCCCCAGTGGGGAAAAGTTACCCCCCACCAGCCCCTGATGCTCGAGACACCCAAAGTTCCTTGCTGCCTCAGGGAGAGTCAGATGGAGGTGATAGGGACAACCTCCTTTCAGCGTACCCTTGGTTCCATGGGAACCTCCCTAAACTCAAAGCTGCCCTGCTAGTGCTTGAAGGGGGTGCTGACAGCCAAGGTGTCTACCTGGTACATAAAAGCAACAAGAGGATAGGGAAGTATGTCCTCACATTCAACTTCGAGGGCAGAGTCAAGCACCGTCTTCTTACCCTGAATGACAATGGTCAGTGCTGGGTGATGCAACACTTGTTCCCAACAGTCTGTGACATGCTGGCATATTTCAGTTTCAACCCTATTCCCGTGGAGTCTGAGCCTTTCAACCATGTTACCCTCACCAGCTATATTGAGGCACCCTGGTGGTCAAGAGGCAGGGAACGGGCAGAGGGAGTGCCCAGGAGGATGGGGTCCACTCCAGAGCTATTGATAACAAGTACTCCTTCCTATACGGAGGAATACAACCACATGTCCAAGTTTCCCTTTGTCTCTGGCCCTTGGCCAGGACCCAGGATGGACCCTCCCCAGAGAGGTGCAATTGCTCCCCTTGCCCCTGATTGTCTTGGGGATGGGCCTGTTGTTAGAAGAAAGACCAGAGCCCAGCCAGAACAAGGCAGAGTGAGAAGTAGAGGACGATACAAACAATGGGATGAGTAGAGTACAAACCTAACCTACACGGAGGAGACAAAGACAATATTGCCTTAGCTCTTTTGTCAGTCTCCTCTGGGTGAGTAACTTGGTTCCATTTTTGGAAGTTGGTTTGAAAGGAAAGGAAGCACTGTCATCCTATTCCTTTTCTCTTTGTGGAAGAAGTTAGCAACTGAAAAATCTAGGTAGGGCTGTGGGACCGCTCATAAGGGTTCATCTATTGCTGTTGCTGTAACTTCTTGTGCCCGTCACACTTGAACTATAGTTACTGTTTAAACAAATGGTGAACTACTGTTATACTGTTATATTTTGCACTTTTTTCTTAATCATTCTATGTTGTGTGTATGTGTTGCTTACGTTTCTTTTTTTAAAAAATGTTGCCCACCATTACAAGACAGTTTTCCTTGCTCTAAAATATTTGTTATAAAAAAAGGATATTCTTCCTTTCAGAAATATTCAAATGTTATGTATATGATGGTAAAAAGGAAAATAATCTGGAATAAAGATTTTTGTAAAGTTTTTCAGTTAAAATGCCTTCTAAATGCCTTCTAAAATTCAGACTTTGATATGTTTAGTGAACTTACAAAGTTCCCTTCCAATGCCTAAGCCTCAGTTTCTTCTAAAACCACTAGAGATTCTTGGATTTTAAAGTCACTGAAAGCCCAGTTAATTTTATTACTTGGACAATGTTCATCCATCTCAGCTTCATGTTTCCAAATAATCACCAGCTGAGCATGTACTCTAAGCCTAGCATGGTCGAAATGACCTTACACTGGACCCTTGAGGTCCCAAGATTTCAGTTTCCCCTCCAGTACCATTTGGTGTTTAGATGCTTTATCAAAAACCTCCTTTTTGTCATTTTTTTTAAAAAGTATTCAAATAGGGTTAGACTTCAGTTAAATGCCAGCAGTAGAATGGTTAAAATCTTGATTAGTCATAAGAGATCCTATCCCTTAGTGTCAGCTACGGCATCTAGGGTTTCTAGGATTATTTTTTTAACTATCATACCCAGGTATGCATTACTAGAAAATATAACGTTAGACATTGGTACTCATTTCACCTCCAGTATTACAAGGAATTGGACCACCCTATGTCCAGAGCAGAAGGAAGCCCAAAGGGGCTCCTCACTTTGGGGTGTCCATGATCTAGCCCCAAGGTGGCACAGAAAGGAGCTGGTCTCTTCTCCAAAACCCTAAATAAGGGGATCTCAAATACCCCGACCCACCCAGGGTTCAAGCTGCCGCAATTTCCCAGGGAGGGGGAGGAAGCTCTCTGCCTTTGCCCCTTCCACACCCCTCCCTTCACCATCCCAGAGCCCTCTGAGGAATTGTGCCTCTCTACCCCTCCTCACTTTTCTCAGCTTGTTCCCAAGCCTCACTAAAGCATGATTGCCACCCCCTTACCCCTGCCCCCATTTCATTATTACGTAAATTAAATATCCATTCGCTTAGTGCTATAAGCAGGAGGCTGAGGGGGAACACTGTGTGCCGGTGTGTAGGTCAAACATTCATTAAGAGAGGTGTACACCTGAGTGACTCTGGTCTTCCAATTTCCCAGAAGCCTCAGTCCTGCCTGCTTGGGTGGGGGGGACCATGGACACTGCTGCTCTCCCCCCTCCAACCCACCCCTCAGGGCTGGCACTCCTCCCAGGCTCTGCCCCCTCCTCTTGAGTCCTAGGGTCCCTTCTACTCTCTGTCCTCCATGGAGCCAGGGAGAAAATGTTGGTCAGAGAAGGTTATGTCTGAGTTCCAGCCTCCTGGGTGAAAGAAAAGGGGCTGGGGGGAGGGGGGGAGCGGGCGGGAGACGCAGCTAGGTGGCATAGTGGATAAAGCACTGGCCCTGTAGTCAGGAGGGCCTGAGTTCAAATCCAGCCTGAGACACTTGACATTTACTAGCTGTGTGACCCTGGGCAAGTCATTTAAACCTCATTGCCCCGAAAAAAAAAGAAAAGGAGGGAGGGAGGGAGGGAGGGAGGGAGGCAAGGAGGGGGGCAAGCTAGGGTAGGTTGCAAGATGTTTTTTGGCCACAGCAGTTTTGGTGATGAAAAAAAGTATCTTCTCCTAACACACACACACACACACACACACACACACTTTTTAAATGGATATCTTGGAGGCTTTTTATGACCCTATTGGTGATTTCAAATCAATCACCCTAAGAATTCTCTTCCCCAATATTCACTAGTAGGGCATGTCCTCTAAGCCGGCCACTCTGGAGATCACTTTATAATAACTAGACCCTTGCAGACCCAAGATTTCCAGTTACCTTCCAGTTACGTTAGGTGTTTGGCTCCTTTTTAAAATATTTGCTTTAAGGAGCTACTTAAAAATCCAGAGGGGGAGGGGGGGAGGTACACAGTTCTGCTTTATGTGTAAATTATGTAATCCTTTAAAAAAAAAAAAACAACTTTTTGTATCTTCCGCCTTAATACTTGTTCCTTTTTTTTTTGTCAGCCATAATGAGTGGCCCCCTAAATTCCCTCCCTGCCCCCAACATAGATGTGAATGAAGACTTCACAGTCTCCCCGCAAGTTTTGAGATTGGTGCCAGTACTTGGGGGGAGGGGAGGAGAGCTTTACCTGTACACTGACTTAAGACCAGTTCAAATACAAGTGCACACGTTAAAGAAAAAAAATAAAAGAAAATAAAAGAAAAAAAATAAAATATTTGCTTTGATTGATTTTTGAAAATGTTTGCATTCTACAAACCCTGCAGGCCCTCTAAGCTTCAGTCTTAGAAATGATTACTGAAAAATAAAATGATTACTGAATTCACACAGCTGGCTTCAAATGCCTTAGTTTTAAAGAGTTTGGATACTAAGTACACTGAAGGCCTTAGATTTGGTCTTAGACTTTTGTTTGGTAATAAACATTTTTATTTGTACTTTTGGGTTCCAATATTTATCCTTCTTTCCTTCCCTCCCCTCGCCCCTCCCTGAGGTGGCAAGCAATCAGGCATAGGTTATATATGTATGGTTATGTAAAACATGACCATATTTGACACTTTGTACAAGCAGACTTGAGTCAAAGGAAAAAAAATGAAAGAAAGTGGAAAAGAGCATGCTTCAGTCTATTCCATCAATATCAGTTCTTTCTTTGGAGTGGGTAGTATACTTCATCAATAGTCCTTTGGGATTGTCTTGGATCACTGTATTGTTGAGAACAGTCAAGTCATTCACGGTGCTGCATCAAACCTTATTGCTGTCTCTGTGCACAATGTTCTCTTGGTTCTGCTCACTTCACTAGACATCATTTCATACATGACTTTCCAGGCCTTTCTGAAGTCAATCTGCTTGTCATTTCTTATAGCACATCCCCCTCATATGCCACAGTTTGTTTAGCTGTTCCTCAGTGGATGGGAATTCCTTTGATTTCCAATTCTTAGCCACCACAAAAAGAGCAGTTATAACAATTTTTGTACAAATACATCTTTTTCTCTCTTGGCAGATATCTTTGTGATATAAACCTAGCAGTGGTACTGCTGAATCAAAGGGTATGCACAGTTTTGTAGCCATTTGGCTAAATCTGGTTTTTGGGAGTTATTTTCCTCAGGAAATTTTTGTATTTCTTTTTCATGTTTCTCCTGCATTACTTTTATTTCTTTCCCCAGTTTTTCTTCTGCTGCTCTAAGTTGATTTTCAAAATCCCTTTTAAGCTCTTACAGGAATTATTTTTGGACCTGAGACCAATTTACATTTTTCTTTGAAGCTTCACCTCTAGCAATTTTTTTTTTACTATTGTCCTCCTCTGTGTTTATGCCTTGATTTTCCCTATCAATAGTCAGGCTTTTTTTGCTCATTTTTGTGCCTTCTTTTGTGACTTGATATTTTTATTCAAGTAGGGCACTATTCCTAAACTGTCCCTGGTTTTTGTGCTGAGGCTCTGGGTCTTTCTAGGTTTTCACTGTGCTTCAGGGCTGAAAGGTAAATGAATATTAGAAGATTATCCAGGGGGTGGCTAGGTGGTGCAGTGGATAAAGCACCTGCCCTGGATTCAGGAGTACCTGAGTTCAAATCCAGCCTCAGACACTTGACACTTACTAGCTGTGTGACCCTGGGCAAGTCACTTAACCCCCATTGGCCTGCAGAAGAAGAAGAAGAAGAAGAAGAAGAAGAAGAAGAAGAAGAAGAAGAAGAAGAAGAAGAAGAAGATTATCCAGGTATAGGCCTAGCTCACAAAACTGTTTGCCCCCTCTATGAACTCCCAGATGTTTTCTGCTAACTCTAGCTATAGCTTAACATGGGAAATTTCCCATTTTGACCGAGAGTGGGAACGTGAAGGAGGATACCCTGCTGGGATCCTGGCCAGGTCCCTTCTAAGCATATCTTCCTGATTAACTGCCTAAGGTTCCCAGGAACTAGCCATTCCTAGGGACTATAAACAATTCCAGGGGTAGTCCTGGGGGGTTGACTCTCCCTCAGGAGTATATCCTGAGAAACTAAATGTTTATTCCAACTTCTCTGGCAGTGATTCGGCGTGAACTCACTTGGTGTCAGTCATAAAATTAGCTCATCATGGGGCAGCTAAGTGGCTCACTGCATAGAGCACCGGCCCTGGAGTCAGGAGTACCTGAGTTCCAAACCAGCCTCCTACACTTGACACTTACTAGCTGTGTGACCCTGGGCAAGTCACTTAACCCCATTTGCCTCACACACACACAAAAAAATTAGCTCATCATACAAGCCACCATTGGTGGCTTCAAGCCACTTTTGTTTAAGGTACTACATAACTCAAAGTAAGTCCCCCTGCCCCCTCTTTGGAGTCTCACCCATGGAGAGGACGCTCTTCCTGGGATATTCCCAATCGGGACTCTGGGAGGCTGTACCGGGACCCCCAGCCAATTGGACCCAGGAGTTGGTGCTTCCCCGATTTGGTGATGTATTTCTCTCTCTCTCTCTCTCTCTCTCTCTCTCTCTCTCTCTCTCTCTCTCTCTCTCTCTCTCTCTCTCTCTCTCTCTCTCTCTGTCTTTCTCTCTTTTTAGTGAGGCAATTGGGATTAAGGGACTTGCCCAGGCTCACACAGCTAGCAAGTGTTAAGTGTCTGAGGCCACATTGGAACTCAGGTACTCCTGACTCCAGGGCTGGTGCTCTATCCACTGCGTCACCTAGCTGCCCCTGTATTTCTCTTTAAATCTCTACATAGTGGTCGCTTTTGCTATAATAGTTACATTGTTAGGCTGCTTACTTTATTGGTGTTGCCAAACTAATATCTCTTTTCCTGTACTATAATACTCATTAAATTGAATTTTCTTCACCTGGTGTTGGAGTGTCATTATGTAGGAGCGAATCCGAACATTATCTTTAACATTACAAGGGCTTAGCAGCTTGCTTTTTCTAGGTTGCTAAAGTTAACAAAGTCTTTCTAGTGGCCGGCCCTGAAGGAGGGATAGTGCTGTTGTTCTGCCCCAAGGCTGGGCCCCTGCTGCTGGATTGCTCTGTTAGCAGGGTTTTTCTATTAGCAGGCCCTGGGGGTGGGGGGGAGTAATTTTGTTTCCAGTCTGCCCAATTTTGCTATGGTGATCAGTGCTCTGTTAGCAGGCCCTGGAAAGGTCATTTTGTTGTAATATGCTGGGGGGTGGGGTCCCCTGTTGCTAGTTTGCCCTGGAAAAGGTCTCTCTGCTGGACGGTCACAGGGGTGGGAACTTGCGGTTTACCAGTTTTCAGCTGGGCTTCACTACTGGTCAGCAGGGCACCTCCCTGGTGCCTGGTGAGGGTCCCCAAACTGCTGCCCAGACTGCTCACCTGCCCAGGGAGCTGCTGGTTTGCAGGGGGGTGGAGCCTTGCAGGTGAATTGCCCAGGCTAAAAGCCTTGCCTCAGGCCCCCTGCTGTGAGTCCAGAAGCTGCTGCTGTTGCTGTTCCTACTCCTGGACCTCACCTCCCTCCCTCCCAGGTAAGACAGACCTTTCCTGCCCAGCTGGTGGGCTGCTTCCCTACCCCTGGAGGGATTCAGAGGCAGTTTTAAGTCACTTTGGAGGGGAAATTTGGGAGAACCTCTGGGGGTTACTTCCTCACTTCCTCATTTTTGGCCATTTTGGCACTGGAAGTTTCTCCGTTTTTTGTTTGTTTGTTGGGGGAGGGGTGTCATGTTTTTTAATTAGTTTTCTTAATTGTTTTAAATGGTGGAATTTAAAGACACAGTTAACCTAAACAAGCACTGGAGCTGCTTGCATCTAAAGCCACGGGAGGCCCAGTCAATTTTACTACTGGGACTCTGTTACTGATGTATGGGACAATTGCCTCAGTTTACCCAAATAATTCGAGGAGACCACCAAGTCAAGCAGAGGGGACAAGGGGGAAGAAGGGAGAGATGATATCAGGAGCTGGTCCCAGGAGCTAGGGCTTGGGAATGCAAGCAGGGAGAGGTAGCATCAGGGTGGGTCTGCACTAACAGGAGACAGCTCTCCTGCTTGGCCACAGAACAAGGGGGAGGGCTGTGTGTTTTAGCAACAGGATGGAATATGGACAGATTGGTCTAACCATAAAAGGGACTGGGAGTTGGGAACTTTCCAGACCCCAGCCTCAGAGTCAGAACTGACTCAATCCCCCTTCCTCTTTTTTTTTTTTTTTTTTAGTGAGGCAATTGGGGTTAAGTGACTTGCCCAGGGTCACACAGCTAGTAAGTGTTAAGTGTCTGAGGTCAGATTTGAACTCAGGTCGTCCTGAATCCAGGGCCGGTGCTCTATCCACTGCACCACCTAGCTGCCCTTCCCTTGCTCTTTTACTCAGAGAGCACACACTGTACTTGAGTCACTGGCTTGCTTCCTTTTCCCAATGATTGGCAGCCTGCTGGTTTAAGTCCAGATCATCACTGGTCTCTCCTTTCTGAAGTTTCAGGATCGGGGTCTTTTCTCCTTTCTCTGTGAACCGTTGGGTCAGTGTCAGCTGCATCAGTTGGATTGTACATTGTGCCGAGTCTATAAAGCAAGGGACTGAACAGGAAGTATGAGAAGGACCCTAAAATTCACTATTACCATGGAGCTCACCCTAGACTAGGGACCAGTAAACAAAGAGTCTAACCAACTTATCCAAGCCCTTGTATCCACTCCTGAATTTCTAGCCACTTCCTCAGATAGGGCCATGGGCCCTTTCAATGCTTGGGTAATGGACCCAACTGGGGCTCTATTATTAGGGATAAATATACAACGGTCGCCACATAACATCACACAGACTCCTCCTGGCTCTGCTGGGAGCATGTCTAACACCTTTCTGTTTTCCCAGGCCACCCAGCTGATAGCATCCAGTTGTTGGGACATGCCTCTCATGGCATCTCTTGTATAATTTATAAACCTCTGTTGGTTGTAATAAATGTAATTTAGCCAAGCCACATTTTTATTTATAGTCACCCACCAGAACAGGGATTCAAGTCAGATTTTTGACCTCAAGTAAGTCCTTTTTCTTTACCATCCTCCCTCTCATGTTCGCATCAAGTGTCTGAGGGCAGATTTGAACTCAGGTCTTCCTGAAATCAGGGCGAGTACTTTATCCACTGTGCCACCTAGCTGCTGCCAGGAAGGATATATTTTTACAGATTTCTACACTGTTCTTATCCTCTTCTCTGTCCCAATTTAGGGTTAAGGGTCTTCTTCCTCAGACCCTCAACAGATCCTGGACTCTCCATCTCATCTGGCTCATCATGAATGGTGCCCCTTCCCCTGAGGATGGCGCTGCCCCTTCTCCTCACCCTCTCCCATCACCACCACCTTCCCCAGGTTGGCAGGAGTTCTGTGAATCCCAGGCTCGGGAAGCAGCCCTGGACTGTGCCCGACGCTTCTGCCTCTACTGGGCTTCCCATCCCCAATACTCTGGGGATGAGGCAACCTTCTCCCGACGTTTTGCTCTGCTCTTCTTGCAGCATTTTGAGGCAGAGGTGGCCCAGACCTCAGGTTCCCTTTTATCATCTGGTCGGATGCTCCTTAGTCTTGGTGAGGAAACCCCATCAAGTGGTCCTTCCCTGCAGAGCTGTGGGAACAGTGAGCCTCTGACTGTGTGGGGTCGTTCTCGATCCTCTGAAGACCAGGCTGGCCCTCTCCCTTCCTCGATGGCTTCAAACTCTTCAAAGCCTCAGGTGAAGAAACGCTTCTCCCTGCGCTCATTTGGCCGCTCAGTCCAAGGGATCTTCCAGTGGCGGGGAGCGGGTGACCCCCCCTCTGCAGTTGGACCTTTGGAGAGCTCTGCCTCAGGGCCACCTGACCTGGGTGAAAACAGCAACTCCCACTCCTCTGATGGGGGTGATAGCATCAGTGAGGGGCCAACTAGTGGTGGGGCACCTGGAGAAAGCTTTGAGATGGAGACAATAAGTAGGGGAGGGGAACCCTTGGAGACCTCAGCCTCTGGGCTCCCTGTCCTGGGTGAGGGTGGTAGTGCCAGTGAGGAGTCAACTAGCCGTGGGGCAGAGGGGCCCTTCAAGGTTGGGACAAGGACAGAGCACAGACAGGAGCTGCCCTTGGCACCTAGGGAGAGCCACGTGGACCTGCCTCAGGGGGCCTGTGGGGGCCTCTCAGACCATCCCTCAGCTTCTGTCTCCCCCAGCTCTGCCTCCACTGCTGCCTCCTATTATTACTCAACTGAACTGATACCCCCTGAGGTGTCTTCCCGATTCCCCATTAAAAAGGGGCCCCCAGTGGGGAAAACTAACCTCCCACCAACCCCTTATGCTCCAGACACCACAGGCTCCTTCCTGTCTCAGGAGGAGGCAGATGGAGGTGATAGGGACGACCTCCTCTCAGAGTACCCTTGGTTCCATGGAACCATCCCTAGACTCCAAGCTGCTGAGCTAGTACTTGAAGGGGGTGCTGCCAGCCGAGGTGTCTACCTGGTACGTAAAAGCAACAAGAAGATAGGGAAGTATGTCCTCACATTCAACTTTGAGGGCAGGGTCAAACACCGTCTTCTTACCCTGAATGACAGTGGTCAGTGCCAGGTGCGGCACCTCTTCTTCTCCACAGTCTGTGACATGCTGGCATATTTCAGTGTCCACCCTATTCCTGTGGAGTCTGAGCCCTTCAGCCACGTTACCCTTACCAGCTATGTTAAGGCACCACAGTGGCCAAAAGGCAGGGAACGGGCAGAGGGAGTGCCCAGGAGGATGGGGTCCACTCAGGAGCCATCAATAACTCCTTCCTATATGGAGGAATACACCCACATATCCAGGTCCCCCTTTCTCTCTGGCCCTGGGCCAGGACCCAGGATGGACCCTCCCCAGAGAGGTACAACTGCTCCCCTTGCCCTTGATTGTCTAGGGGTGGACCTGCTGTTAGAAAAAAGGCCAGAGCCCACCATGCACAAAGTAGAGTTAGAAGTAGAGGACAATACAGAAATTGGGATGAGCAAAGTCCTAACCTAAACTACACAGAGGAGACAAAGACAATATTTCCTTAGCTCTTTTGTCAGTCTCCTCTGGGTGAGTAACGTGGTTTCATTTTTGGAAGTTGGTGTGAAAACGAAGGAAGCACTGTCATCCTATTTCTTTCCTCTTTGTGGAAGAAGTTAGCAACTGAAAAATCTAGGTAGGGCTGTGGGACCACTCATAAGGGTTCATCTATTGCTTTTGCTGTAACTTATTGTACCTGTCACACTTTATAGTTAGTGGTTTTTTTTAAAAGATGAACATTCTGTTATAATGTTATACTTTGCGCTTTTTTCTTACATTTCTTTTTTAAAATGTTGCCCACCACTACAAGACCGTTTTCCTTGCTCTAAAATATTTATGTTATCAAGAAAAGACATTCTTCTGTTCACAAATATTCAAATGTTATGTATCTGACAGTAAAAAGGAAAATAATCTGGAATAAAGGTAAAGATTTATCAGTTTAGTGTGGAATTGTGTCCTCTCTAACCCCCCCCTCCCTTTTCTCAGCTCGTCCCCAAGCCTCATTAAAGAGCAATTGCCACACCCTTCCTGCTGCCCCCATTTCATTATTTCATGAATTAACTATCCATTCCCTTAGTGCTGTGCACAGGAGTCTCAGGGGGAACAGTGTGTGCTCCTAATGAACCAAGTAGGTCAAACTCATTAGAATGAAAGAGAGAGGGGCAGCTAGGTGGCTCAGTGGATGGAGCACCAGCCCTGGATTAAGGAGGACCTGAATTCAAATCCAGCCTCAGACACTTAACACTTACTAGCTGTGTGACCCTGGGCAAGTCACTTAACCCCAATTGCCTCACCAAAAAAAAAATAAGAAGAATGAAAGAGAGAGGTGTATGCACAACAGACTCTGGTCTTCCAATTTGGCAGAAGCCTCAGACCTGCCTGCTTGGGAATGTGGAGGGGTGGGGTGGGCATGGACACTGCCCCCCTCTCCCCTTCAGCGTACCACTCAGGGCTGACACTCCTCCCTCTCCCTTCTCAAACCCCTCCCAGGCTCCATCCCCTCCTCTTGAGTCCTAGTCAAGTCATTCACAGTTCTGCATCAAACCCTATTGCTGTCTCTGTGCACAACATTCTCCTGGTTCTGCTCACTTCACTATACATCATTTAGTACATGTCTTGCCAGGCCTTTCTGAAGTCATCCTGCTTGTCATTTCCTATAGCACAATAGTATTCCATCCCCATCATATACCACACTTTGTTTAGCCATTCCCCAATGTGTGGGCATTCCTTTGATTTTGAATTCTTAGCCCCCACAAAAAGAGCTGCTAGATGATATGAAGGTATACTTAGAGAATCCTAGAGAATCAACTCGAAAATTACTTGAAATAATTAACAACTTCAGTAAAGTAGCAGGCCATAAAATAAATCCACATAAATCATCAGCATTTCTATATATGACCAATAATGTCCAGCAACAAGACATAGAAAGAGAAATTCCATTTAAAGTAACGGTAGATAATATAAATTACTTGGGAGTCGGGGCCGGCTAGGTGGCACAGTGGATAAAGCACTGACCTTAGATTCAAGAGGACCTGAGTTCAAATTCAGCCTCAGACATTTGACACTTGCTGTGTGACCCTGGGCAAATCACTTAACCCTAATTCCCCCGCAAAAACAAAAAACAAAACACAAAAAAATAGCAGCTATAAATATGTGGCACAGTAGATAGAGCCCTGGCCCTGGAGTTAGGAGTACCTGAGTTCAAATCCAGCCTCAGACACTTAACACTTACTAGCTGTGTGACCCTGGGCAAGTCACTTAACCCCAATTGCCTCATTAAAAAAATATATTGGGGAGTCTACTTGCCAAGACAAACCCAGGAACTCTATGCACACAAATACAAAACACTTTTCACACAAATCAGATAAAAAAAAATTGGAAAGATATCAATTGCTCGTGGATAGGCCAAGCTAATATAACAAAAATTACAATTCTACCTAAATTAATTTACTTATTCAGTGCCATACCAATCAGAACACCTAAGAATTATTTTATAGAGCCAGAAAAAATAATAACAAAATTCATCTGGAAAAACAAAAAGTCAAGAATATCCAGGGAAATAATGAAAAAAAATGCACAGGAAGGTGGGTTAGTGGTACCAAACCTGGAGCTTTACTATAAAGCGGCAGTCATCAAAACTATCTGGTACTGGCTAGGAGATAGAGTGGAGGATCAATGGAATAGGCTAGGCAGAGGAGACACAATAGTAAATGACACTAGTAATGTAGTGTTTGATATACCCAAAGACTCCAGCTTCTGGGATAGGAATTCAGTATTTGACAAAAACTGCTAGGAAAACTGGAAGATAGTATGGCAGAAATTAGGCATAGACCAACATCTTACACCTTGTACTAAAATAAGGTCAAAATGGGTACACGATTTAGACATAAGAGGTGATACCATAGGTAAATTAGGAGAGGAAGGAATAGTCTACCTTTCAGATCTTTGGAAAGGAGAACAGTTTATGACCAAACAAGAGATAGAGAATATTATGAAATGCAAAATGGATGATTTTGATTACATTAAATTAAAAAGGTTTTGTGCAAACAGAAGAAATACATCCAAAATTAGAAGGGAGGCAGAAATCTGGGAAACAATTTTTATGGCCAGTACTTCTGATAAAGGCCTCATCTCTAAAATATATAGGGAACTAAATCAAATTTATAAGAATCCAAGTCATTCCCCAATTGAGAAATGGTCAAAGGATATGAATAGACAGTTTTCTAATGAAGAAATCAAAGCTATCTATTCCCATATGAAAAAATGCTCTAAATCACTATTGATTAGAGAGGTGCAAATTCAAACAACTCTGAGGTACCACCTGACACCTATCAGATTGGCTAATATGACAAAAAAGGAAAATAATCAATGTTGAAGAAGCTGTGGAAAAATTGGAACACTAATGCATTGTTGGAGGAGCTGTGAACTGATCCAACCATTCTGGAGAGCAATTTGGAATTATGCCCAAAGGGCGATAAAGCTGTGGATACCCTTTGACCCAGCAATACAACTTTTGGGTCTTTTTCCCAAAGAGATTATAAAAAAGGGAAAAGGACCCACATGTGCAGAAATATTTATAGCTGCTCTTTTTGTGGTGGCAAGGAAGTGGAAGTTGAGGGGATGCCCATCCATTGGGGAATGGCTGGACAAGTTGTGGTATATGAATGTAATGGAATTCTATTGTGCTGTAAGAAACGATGAGCAGGAGGAGTTCAGAGAAACCTGGAGGGTCTTGCGTGGGCTGATGATGAGTGAGATGAGCAGAACCAGAAGAACATTGTACACGGTATCATCAACATTGTGTGTTGATCTACTGTGATGGACTAGATTCTTCTCACCAATGCAGTGGAACAGGAGAGTTCCAGGGGACTCATGATGGAAGGTGATCTCCAAATCCAGAAAAAAAAAAGAACTGTGGAGTATGGATTCTGATTGAACAATACTATTTCTTTTGTTTGGGGGCTGTTGTTCTTCTATTTTGAGGTTTTTCCTTATTGCTCTGATTCTTCTCTTATAACATGACTAATGTAGAAATACGTTTAATGTTATTTTATATATATAGATATGTATATGTATGTATGTGTGTGTGTGTGTGTGTGTGTATATATATAAAACACCTATATCTGATTACCTGCTGGGAGGGAGGGGAGGGAGGGAGAAATTTTTTAAATTGGAAATCTTATATAAACAAATGTTTAAAAATATCTTTACATGTAACTGGAAAAAATAAAATGCTTTTATCAAAAAAAGAAAAGGTATTAAAAGGCATTGAAAACTTTAAAAAAAGAGCTACTATATAATATTTTCATTTTTGGCATCAGTATTTGGGATATAAACCTTGGGGTGGTACTGCTAGAGCCAAGGGTATGCACAATTTTATAGCCATTTAGCTAACTCTTTTTTTGAGGGAGTTATTTCCCTCAGTAAATATTTGTATTTCTTTTTTATTGTTCTCTTACACTACTTTTATTTATTACCCCAGTTTTTCTTTCACTTCTCTAATTTGCTTTTTAAAGTCCTTTTAAGCTCTTCAAGGAATTTTGTTTTGTTTTGTTTTGTTGGGCAATGAGGGTTAAGTGACTTACCCAGGGTCACACTGCTAGTAAGTGTCAAGTGTCTGAGGCTGAATTTGAATGCAGGTCCTCCTGAATCTAGGATCGGTGCTCTATCTACTGCACCACCTAGCTGCCCTCTCCAGGAATTCTTTTTGGGCCTGAGACCAATTAACATTGGTCTTTGAATCTTCACCTGTAGCCATTTGGTTACTGTTATCCTCTATGTTTATGCCTTTGATTTTTCCTATTATCATAGTGTGTGGGAAATGAAATGGTGGACTTGGGTCAGTTCAAACGCTGAGGCTGGGGTCTGGAAACTTCCCATCCCCCAGTTCCTGTTATTTTTATACTATTCTGTCCATATTCTGTGGCCAAAGAGGAGAGCTGTTTCCTGTTAGCGCAGACCCACCCTGATATTACCTCTCCCTGCTTGCATTCCTAAGCTCTAGCTCCTGGTACCTTCTCTCTCTTCTTCCCCCTTGTCCCCTCTTTACATGGGTGGAGTGATTTCACCCTTTCCCCTTCCCTCCATCTCTCAAACCCAGCTGAGCATGCCTCCATACCATGATCGTGAGCTAATCACGCAAATTTGGGTGAGACAGAATTGGATGTTGGAGTGTGAGCTCACCCTGTGCACGAGGGGACGGCCCCCTCAAACATCCATAAAACCCCAACTCATGAGCTCATCAGTGTGCTCCTCATTCCTTGCATGAGGTCACCCATTTTCCTCAGAATGAAATAAATCTGTCTCTGCTTGACCTGGTAGTCTCCTCAAATTATTTGGGTAAACTGAGGCAACTGTCCCATATAATAGTAACCATCAATAGTGAATACTTTTTGTTGTTTGGGGGGGTTTTGCTCATTTTGTGCCTTATTTTGTGCTTTGATGTTTTTACTCCAGTTGTGCGCTTTTCCTAAACTCTCAGGTTTTTGTGCTGATGCTCTGGGTCTTAAAGGTGCTTTTCACTAGGCTTCAGGGCTTAGGAGCTTGCTTTTTCTAGGTTGCTAAAGTTAACAAAGTCTTTGTGATGGCTGGCCCTGGAGGAGTTATCTTGCTGTTGTACTGCCCCAGGGCTGGGCCCCTCCTGCTGGGTTGTTCTGTTAGCAGGGTCTTTCTATTAGCAGGCCCTGGAAGGGCAATTTTGTTTCCAATCTGCCCAATTGTGCTATGGTAACCAATGCTCTGCTAGCAGGCCCTGGAAAGGTCATTTTGTTGTAATATGCTGGGGGTTGGGGTCACCTGTTGCTAGTTTGCCCTGGAAACAGTCTCTCTGCTGGAAGGTCGGGGGGTGGGAACTTGCTGTTTATCACTTTGGGGAACTTGTTGTTTACCTCTTTGAGGCAGTGCTTTACTACTGGTCAGCAAGGCACTCAAAGCCTGCCTGGTGCCTGGTGAGGGTCCCCAAACTGCTGCCCAGACTACTCACCTGCCCAGGGAGCTGCTGCTTTGCAGGTTGGTGGAGCCTTGCAGGTTGGTGGAGCCTTGCAGGTGAATTGCCCAGACTAAAAGCCCTGCCTCAGGCCCCCTGCTGTGAGTCCAGAAGCTGCTGCTCCTGCTCCTGCTCCTGCTCCTGCTCCTGGACCTCACTTCCCTCCCTCCCAGGTAAGACACACCTTTACTGCCCAGCTGCTAGGCTGCTTCCCTGTCCCTGGAGGGATTCAGAGGCAGTTTTAAATCAGTTTGGAGGGGAAATTTGGTAGAGCCTCTGGGGGTTGCTTGCTCACTCAAGCCATCTTGGCAGAGGAAATTTCTGGGTGCTTTTAAAAAATATTAGGTTACTTCATTTTTTAAAATGCTTGAATTTCAAGAATCATGAAGAAGGCCTTCAAAGATTAATCTTTGGAATGGTTTTCGGAACTCCCAGAGGTCCTTTCCAATCCCTGAGCCTCAGTTTCTCTAATCAAGCCCTGGAGCTGCCTTGAACCTAAAACCACTGAAAGCTCAGGTTTACTACATTGTAAGTGATGTCTCAACAGCCTCTCCAACCCTCTCAGCCTCATTCTCAACAATATTCACTACTGGGGCATGAACTCTAAGCCTTGAATTTTTAAACAACCTTACCCTAGACCCTGGAGGTCCCAAGATCTCAGATTCCCCTCCAGGATCATTAGGTGTTTGGAGGCTTCTCTAAAAATCAGCTTTTCTTTAATTCCTTAAAGAAATATTCAAATAGACTTCAGTGACATGCTGGCAGTCAGATGGTTAAACTGTTGATTAGTCATAGCAGATCATCTTACAGGCTGGGTAGAGGCCTAACCCTTTGTGTCAGCTATGGAGTCTGGGGTTTCCAGGATTATTTTTTAAAATATCATACCAAGGTATGGATTAATAGAAAATATCAATTCAGACAGTGGGACTGATTTCACCTCGAGAGTATTCTAAGGAATGAGGAAGGCAGTAGAAATAAATAGGAATTTTCACAGTCCTTGGTCTCCACCTTCTTCAGGAAAGGTGGAAAGGATGAATCAAACGTTAAAGAGGAGCCCCACAAAATTAATACTAGAAACCAAGTGTCCATGGACCAGATGTTTGCCCATAGCTTTAATTAGGATAAGGACAAGCCTGAGAAAAGATATTGGGAGGGGGGGAGGCATCTAGGTGGTGAAGTGGGTAAACCATGGGCCCTGGATTCAGGAGGACCTGAGGTCAAATCTAGCCTCAGATAGTTGACTAGCTGTGTAACGCTGGACAAGTCACTGAACCCTTATTGTCCCACAAAAAAAATTTTTTTAAGAATGAAAGAGGGGGCAGCTAGATTGCGCAGTGGTAAAGCAGGGGCCCTGGATTCAGTAGTACCTGAGTTCAAATCTGGCCTCAGACACTCGATATTTGCTAGCTGTGTGACCCTGGGCAAGTCACTTAACCCTCATTTCCCTGGGGAAAAAAAAAGAATGAAAGAAAGAAAATATATTGGGACATCACTTTATGAGATGTTGTTTGGACTACCCTCTCTCGGCAGGGAAAAAGATCTCTCAACTTTTGATAAGATAGGTAGATATATAGAGATATATACCACCTAGCTGAACTGAAGGGTATATTGTTAAATAATTATATACTGGTACTACCCTCTTCGCTGTCCCAATTTAGGATTAAGGGTCTTTTCCTTCAGACCCCTCCTCTGGATTTCAAGGTCCCCAAAAGCCAACCAGCTGACGGGGTCCTCAACAGATCCTGGACTCTCCATCTCATCTGGCTCATCATGAATGGTGCCCCTTCCCCTGAGGATGGCGCTGCCCCTTCTCCTCACCCTCTCCCATCACCACCACCTTCCCCAGGTTGGCAGGAGTTCTGTGAATCCCAGGCTCGGGAAGCAGCCCTGGACTATGCCCGACGCTTCTGCCTCTACTGGGCTTCCCATCTCCAGTACTCTGGGGATGAGGCAGCCTTCTCCCGACGTTTTGCTCTGCTCTTCTTGCAGCACTTTGAAGGGGAGGTGGCCCGGGCCTCGGGTTCCCTTTTATCATCTGGTCGGATGCGCCTTAGTCTTGGTGAGGAAACCCCATCAAGTGGTCCTTCCCTGCAGAGCTGTGGGAACAGTGAGCCTCTGACTGTGTGGGGTCGTTCTCGATCCTCTGAAGACCTGGCTGGCCCTCTCCCTTCCTCGATGGCTTCAAACTCTTCAAAGCCTCAGGTGAAGAAACGCTTCTCCCTGCACTCATTTGGCCGCTCAGTCCGAGGGATCTTCCAGTGGCGGGGAGCGGGTGACTCCCCCTCTGCAGTGGGACCTTTGGACACCTCTGCCTCAGGGCCATCTGACCTGGGTGGGGGTGGTAGCGCCAGTGAGGGGCCAACTAGGCGTGGGGCATCCCCTGGGGAAAGCTTTGAGATGCAGACACTAAGGACGGCAGGAGGACCCTTAAAGGATGGGGCAGGGACAGAGCACAGACAGGAGCTGCCCTTGGCACCTAGGGAGAGCCACGTGGACCTGCCTCAGGGGGCCTGTGGGGGCCTCTCAGACCATCCCTCAGCTTCTGTCTCCCCCAGCTCTGCCTTCACTGCTGCCTCCCATTATGACTTAATAGCACTGATACGATCCAAAGCACCTCACCGATTCCCTATTAAAAAGTGGCCCAGAGAGGGGAAACGTTACCCCCCACTAGCTCCTTCCGCTCCAGACACCCAAAGTTCCTTGCTGTCTCAGGGGGAGTCAGATGGAGGTGATAGGGACGACCTCCTTTCAGAGTACCCTTGGTTCCATGGGAACCTCCCTAAACTCAAAGCTGCCCTGCTTGTGCGTGAAGGGGGTGCTGCCAGCCATGGTGTCTACCTAGTACATAAAAGCGACAATAGGATAGGGCAGTATGTTCTCACGTTCAACTTCGAGGGCAGGGTCAAGCATAGTCTTCTTACCGTAAATGCGGATGGTCAGTGCTGGGTGATGCAACACTTGTTCCCAACAGTCTGTGACATGCTAGCATATTTCAGTGTCAACCCTTTTCCAGTGAAGTACGAGCCTTTCAACCAGGTTACACTCACCCGCTATATTGAGCCACCCTGGTGGCCAAAAGGCAGGGAACCGGCAGAGGGAGTGCCCAGGAGGATGGGGTCCACTCCACAGCCACCGATAACCTGTACTGCTTCCTATACCAAGGAATACAACCACATGTCCAAGTTTCCCTTTGTCTCTGGCCCTGGGCCAGGACCCAGGATGGTCCCTCCCCAGAGAGGTACAGTTGCCCCTGATTGTCTAGGGGATGGGCCTGTTGTTAGAAGAAAGATCAGAGCCCAGCCAGAACAAGGCAGAGTTGGAAGTAGAGGACAGTACACACAATGGGATGAGGAGAGTCCAAACTTAAACTACAAAGAGAAGACAAAGACAGTATTTCCTTAGCTCTTTTGTCAGTCTCCTCTGGGTGAGTAACGTGGTTTCCTTTTTGGAAGTTGTTTTAAAAAGAATCACTGTCATCCTATTTCTTTTCTCTTTGTGGAAGAAGTTAGCAACTGAAAAATCTAGGTAGGGCTGTGGGACCGCTCATAAGGATTCATCTTTTGCTGTTGCTGTAACTTCTTGTGCCCGTCACACTTGAACTATAGTTACTGTTTTAAAAAAAAAGATGTACGTACTGTTATACTGTTATACTTTGCACTTTTTTCCTTAATCATTCTATGTTGTGTGCATGCATGTGTTGCTTACATTTCTTTTTTTAAAAAATGTTGCCCACCATTACAAGGCAGTTTTCCTTGCTCTAAAATATTTGTTATAAAGAAAAGAGATTCTTCCTTTCAGAAATATTCAAATAAAAATTTTAAAAAGATATATTCAAATGATATGTATATGATGGTAAAAAGGAAAATAATCTGGAATAAAGATTTTTGTAAAGTTTTTCAGTTAAAATGCCTTCTAAAATTCAGACTTTGATATGTTTAGTGAACTTACAAAGTTCCCTTCCAATGCCTAAGCCTCAGTTTCTTCTAAAACCACTAGAGATTCTTGGATTTTAAAGTCACTGAAAGCCCAGTTAATTTTATTACTTGGACAATGTTCATCCATCTCAGCTTCATGTTTCCAAATAATCACCAGCTGAGCATGTACTCTAAGCCTAGCATGGTCGAAATGACCTTACACTGGACCCTTGAGGTCCCAAGATTTCAGTTTCCCCTCCAGTACCATTTGGTGTTTAGATGCTTTATCAAAAACCTCCTTTTTGTTATTTTTTTTAAAAAGTATTCAAATAGGGTTAGACTTCAGTTAAATGCCAGCAGTAGAATGGTTAAAATCTTGATTAGTCATAAGAGATCCTATCCCTTAGTGTCAGCTACGGCATCTAGGGTTTCTAGGATTATTTTTTTAACTATCATACCCAGGTATGCATTACTAGAAAATATAACGTTAGACATTGGTACTCATTTCACCTCCAGTATTACAAGGAATTGGACCACCCTATGTCCAGAGCAGAAGGAAGCCCAAAGGGGCTCCTCACTTTGGGGTGTCCATGATCTAGCCCCAAGGTGGCACAGAAAGGAGCTGGTCTCTTCTCCAAAACCCTAAATAAGGGGATCTCAAATACCCCGACCCACCCAGGGTTCAAGCTGCCGCAATTTCCCAGGGAGGGGGAGGAAGCTCTCTGCCTTTGCCCCTTCCACACCCCTCCCTTCACCATCCCAGAGCCCTCTGAGGAATTGTGCCTCTCTACCCCTCCTCACTTTTCTCAGCTTGTTCCCAAGCCTCACTAAAGCATGATTGCCACCCCCTTACCCCTGCCCCCATTTCATTATTACGTAAATTAAATATCCATTCGCTTAGTGCTATAAGCAGGAGGCTGAGGGGGAACACTGTGTGCCGGTGTGTAGGTCAAACATTCATTAAGAGAGGTGTACACCTGAGTGACTCTGGTCTTCCAATTTCCCAGAAGCCTCAGTCCTGCCTGCTTGGGTGGGGGGGACCATGGACACTGCTGCTCTCCCCCCTCCAACCCACCCCTCAGGGCTGGCACTCCTCCCAGGCTCTGCCCCCTCCTCTTGAGTCCTAGGGTCCCTTCTACTCTCTGTCCTCCATGGAGCCAGGGAGAAAATGTTGGTCAGAGAAGGTTATGTCTGAGTTCCAGCCTCCTGGGTGAAAGAAAAGGGGCTGGGGGGAGGGGGGGGAGCGGGCGGGAGACGCAGCTAGGTGGCATAGTGGATAAAGCACTGGCCCTGTAGTCAGGAGGGCCTGAGTTCAAATCCAGCCTGAGACACTTGACATTTACTAGCTGTGTGACCCTGGGCAAGTCATTTAAACCTCATTGCCCCGAAAAAAAAAGAAAAGGAGGGAGGGAGGCAAGGAGGGGGGCAAGCTAGGGTAGGTTGCAAGATGTTTTTTGGCCACAGCAGTTTTGGTGATGAAAAAAAGTATCTTCTCCTAACACACACACACACACACACACTTTTTAAATGGATATCTTGGAGGCTTTTTATGACCCTATTGGTGATTTCAAATCAATCACCCTAAGAATTCTCTTCCCCAATATTCACTAGTAGGGCATGTCCTCTAAGCCGGCCACTCTGGAGATCACTTTATAATAACTAGACCCTTGCAGACCCAAGATTTCCAGTTACCTTCCAGTTACGTTAGGTGTTTGGCTCCTTTTTAAAATATTTGCTTTGATTGATTTTTGAAAATGTTTGCATTCTACAAACCCTGCAGGCCCTCCAAGCTTCAGTCTTAGAAATGATTACTGAAAAGTAAAATGATTACTGAATTCACACAGCTGGCTTCAAATGCCTTAGTTTTAAAGAGTTTGGATACTAAGTACACTGAAGGCCTTAGATTTGGTCTTAGACTTTTGTTTGGTAATAAACATTTTTATTTGTACTTTTGGGTTCCAATATTTATCCTTCTTTCCTTCCCTCCCCTCGCCCCTCCCTGAGGTGGCAAGCAATCAGGCATAGGTTATATATGTATGGTTATGTAAAACATGACCATATTTGACACTTTGTACAAGCAGACTTGAGTCAAAGGAAAAAAAATGAAAGAAAGTGGAAAAGAGCATGCTTCAGTCTATTCCATCAATATCAGTTCTTTCTTTGGAGTGGGTAGTATACTTCATCAATAGTCCTTTGGGATTGTCTTGGATCACTGTATTGTTGAGAACAGTCAAGTCATTCACGGTGCTGCATCAAACCTTATTGCTGTCTCTGTGCACAATGTTCTCTTGGTTCTGCTCACTTCACTAGACATCATTTCATACATGACTTTCCAGGCCTTTCTGAAGTCAATCTGCTTGTCATTTCTTATAGCACATCCCCCTCATATGCCACAGTTTGTTTAGCTGTTCCTCAGTGGATGGGAATTCCTTTGATTTCCAATTCTTAGCCACCACAAAAAGAGCAGTTATAACAATTTTTGTACAAATACATCTTTTTCTCTCTTGGCAGATATCTTTGTGATATAAACCTAGCAGTGGTACTGCTGAATCAAAGGGTATGCACAGTTTTGTAGCCATTTGGCTAAATCTGGTTTTTGGGAGTTATTTTCCTCAGGAAATTTTTGTATTTCTTTTTCATGTTTCTCCTGCATTACTTTTATTTCTTTCCCCAGTTTTTCTTCTGCTGCTCTAAGTTGATTTTCAAAATCCCTTTTAAGCTCTTACAGGAATTATTTTTGGACCTGAGACCAATTTACATTTTTCTTTGAAGCTTCACCTCTAGCAATTTTTTTTTTTTACTATTGTCCTCCTCTGTGTTTATGCCTTGATTTTCCCTATCAATAGTCAGGCTTTTTTTGCTCATTTTTGTGCCTTCTTTTGTGACTTGATATTTTTATTCAAGTAGGGCACTATTCCTAAACTGTCCCTGGTTTTTGTGCTGAGGCTCTGGGTCTTTCTAGGTTTTCACTGTACTTCAAGTCTTAGCTGCTTGCTTTTTCTAAGTTGCTAAAGTTAACAAAGTCTTTCTAGTGGCCAGCCCTGGAGGAGTGATCTTGCTGTTGTTCTGCCCCAAGGCTGGGCCCCTGCTGCTGGATTGCTCTGTTAGCAGGGTCTTTCTATTAGCAGGCCCTGGGGGTGGGGGGGAGTAATTTTGTTTCCAGTCTGCCTAATTTTGCTATGGTGATCAATGCTCTGCTAGCAGGCCCTGGAAAGGTCATTTTGTTGTAATATGCTGGGGGGTGGGGTCCCCTGTTGCTAGTTTGCCCTGGAAAAGGTCTCTCTGCTGGACGGTCACAGGGGTGGGAACTTGCGGTTTACCAGTTTTCGGCAGGGCTTCACTACTGGTCAGTAGGCCACCTCCCTGGTGCCTGGTGAGGGTCCCTACACTGCTGCCCAGACTGCTCACCTGCCTAGGGAGCTGCTGGTTTGCAGGGGGGTGGAGCCTTGCAGGTGAATTGCCCAGGCTAAAAGCCCTGCCTCAGGCCCCCTGCTGTGAGGCCAGAAGCTGCTGCTGCTGCTGCTGTTCCTATTCCTACTCCTGGACCTCACCTCCCTCCCTCCCAGGTAAGACAGACCTTTCCTGCCCAACTGGTGGGCTGCTTCCCTACCCCTGGAGGGATTCAGAGGCAGTTTTAAGTCACTTTGGAGGGGAAATTTGGGAGAACCTCTGGGGGTTACTTCCTCACTTCCTCATTTTTGGCCATTTTGGCACTGGAAGTTTCTCCGTTTTTTGTTTGTTTGTTGGGGGAGGGGTGTCATGTTTTTTAATTAGTTTTCTTAATTTTTTTAAATGGTGGAATTTAAAGCCACAGTTACCCTAAATAAGCACTGGAGCTGCTTGCATCTAAAGCCACGGGAGGCCCAGTCAATTTTACTACTGGGACTCTGTTACTGATGTATGGGACAATTGCCTCAGTTTACCCAAATAATTCGAGGAGACCACCAAGTCAAGCAGAGGGGACAAGGGGGAAGAAGGGAGAGATGATATCAGGAGCTGGTCCCAGGAGCTAGGGCTTGGGAATGCAAGCAGGGAGAGGTAGCATCAGGGTGGGTCTGCACTAACAGGAGACAGCTCTCCTGCTTGGCCACAGAACAAGGGGGAGGGCTGTGTGTTTTAGCAACAGGATGGAATATGGACAGATTGGTCTAACCATAAAAGGGACTGGGGGTTGGGAACTTTCCAGACCCCAGCCTCAGAGTCAGAACTGACTCAATCCCCCTTCCTCTTTTTTTTTTTTTTTTTAGTGAGGCAATTGGGGTTAAGTGACTTGCCCAGGGTCACACAGCTAGTAAGTGTTAAGTGTCTGAGGTCAGATTTGAACTCAGGTCGTCCTGAATCCAGGGCCGGTGCTCTATCCACTGCACCACCTAGCTGCCCTTCCCTTGCTCTTTTACTCAGAGAGCACACACTGTACTTGAGTCACTGGCTTGCTTCCTTTTCCCAATGATTGGCAGCCTGCTGGTTTAAGTCCAGATCATCACTGGTCTCTCCTTTCTGAAGTTTCAGGATCGGGGTCTTTTCTCCTTTCTCTGTGAACCGTTGGGTCAGTGTCAGCTGCATCAGTTGGATTGTACATTGTGCCGAGTCTATAAAGCAAGGGACTGAACAGGAAGTATGAGAAGGACCCTAAAATTCACTATTACCATGGAGCTCACCCTAGACTAGGGACCAGTAAACAAAGAGTCTAACCAACTTATCCAAGCCCTTGTATCCACTCCTGAATTTCTAGCCACTTCCTCAGATAGGGCCATGGGCCCTTTCAATGCTTGGGTAATGGACCCAACTGGGGCTCTATTATTAGGGATAAATATACAACGGTCACCACATAACATCACACAGACTCCTCCTGGCTCTGCTGGGAGCATGTCTAACACCTTTCTGTTTTCCCAGGCCACCCAGCTGATAGCATCCAGTTGTTGGGACATGCCTCTCATGGCATCTCTTGTATAATTTATAAACCTCTGTTGGTTGTAATAAATGTAATTTAGCCAAGCCACATTTTTATTTATAGTCACCCACCAGAACAGGGATTCAAGTCAGATTTTTGACCTCAAGTAAGTCCTTTTTCTTTACCATCCTCCCTCTCATGTTCGCATCAAGTGTCTGAGGGCAGATTTGAACTCAGGTCTTCCTGAAATCAGGGCGAGTACTTTATCCACTGTGCCACCTAGCTGCTGCCAGGAAGGATATATTTTTACAGATTTCTACACTGTTCTTATCCTCTTCTCTGTCCCAATTTAGGGTTAAGGGTCTTCTTCCTCAGACCCCTCAACAGATCCTGGACTCTCCATCTCATCTGGCTCATCATGAATGGTGCCCCTTCCCCTGAGGATGGCGCTGCCCCTTCTCCTCACCCTCTCCCATCACCACCACCTTCCCCAGGTTGGGAGGAGTTCTGTGAATCCCAGGCTCGGGAAGCAGCCCTGGACTGTGCACAACGCTTCCACCTCTACTGGGCTTCCCATCTCCAGTACTCTGGGGATGAGGCAGCCTTCTCCCGATGTTTTGCTCTGCTCTTCTTGCAGCACTTTGAGGAGGAGGTAGCCCGGGCCTCGGGTTCCCTTTTATCATCTGGTCGGATGCGCCTTAGTCTTGGTGAGGAAACCCCATCAAGTGGTCCTTCCCTGCAGAGCTGTGGGAACAGTGAGCCTCTGACTGTGTGGGGTCGTTCTCGATCCTCTGAAGACCTGGCTGGCCCTCTCCCTTCCTCGATGACTTCAAACTCGTCAAAGCCTCAGGTGAAAAAACGCTTCTCCCTCCACTCATTTGGCTGCTCAGTCCGAGGGATCTTCCAGTGGCGGGGAGCGGGTGAACCCCCCTCTGCAGTGGGACCTTTGGACACCTCTGCCTCAGGGCCACCTGGCCTGGGTGGGGGTGGTAGCGCCAGTGAGGGGCCAACTAAGTGTGGGGCATCCCCTGGGGAAAGCTTTGAGATGGTGATAATAAGTAGGGGAGGGGGACCCTTGGAGAGCTCGGCCTCTGGGCCACCTGTCCTGGGTGAAAACAGCAACTCCCACTCCTCTGATGGGGGTGATAGCATCAGTGAGGGGTCAACTAGCCATGGGGCATCCCCTGGGGAAAGCTTTGAGATGGAGACACGAAGTAGGGCAGGAGGACCCTTAAAGGATGGGGCAGGGACAATGCACAGACAGGAGCTGCCCTTGGGACCTAGGGAGAGCAATGAGGACCTGCCTCAGGGGGCCTGTGGGGGCCTCTCAGACCATCCCTCAGCTTCTGTCTCCCCCAGCTCTGCCTCCGATTATGTCTCAACAGAACTGATACCCCCTGAGGTGTCTCCCCGATTCCCCATTAAAATGGGGCCCCCAGCGGGGAAAACAAATCCCCGTCCAGCCCCTTATGCTCCAGACACCACAGGTTCGTGGTTCTTCTGTCAGGGACAGTCACATGGAGGTCATAGGGATGACCTCCTTTCAGAGTACCCTTGGTTCCATGGGGACCTCCCTCGACTCCAAGCTGCCCAGCTAGTGCTGACAGAGGGTGTTGGCAATCACGGTGTCTACCTGGTACGTAAAAGCCAGACGAGTCTGGGAGATTATGTCCTTACGTTAAACTTCCAGGGCAGGGCCAAGCACCTTCTTATGTCCCTGAATGAGTCTGGTCAGTGCCGGGTGCTATACTTCTTGTTCCAGACACTCTTTAATGTGCTGGCGCATTTCAGTGTCTACCCTATTCCCCTGAAGTCTGAATCCTTCAACTATGTTACCCTCACCAGCTATGTTGAGGCTCCCCGGAGGCTAAAAGGAATGGAATGGGTAGAGGGAGTGCCCAGGAGGATGGGGTTCAATCCAGAGCCATCAATAACCAGTACTCCTTCCTATAAGGAGCAATACGCCCACATATCCAGGTCCCGCTTTCTCTCTGGCCCTGGGTCAAGACCCGGGATGGACCCTCCCCAGAGAGGTACAACTGCTCCCCTTGCCCCTGATTATCTAGGAGGTGGGCCTGTTGTTAGAAGAAAGATCAGAGCCCAGCCAGAACAAGGCAGAGTTAGAAGTAGAGGACAGTACAGAAATTGGGATGAGCAGAGTCCTAACCTAAACTACACAGAGGAGACAAAGACAATATTTCCTTAGCTCTTTTGTCAGTCTCCTCTAGGTGAGTAATGTGGTTTCCTTTTTGGAAGTTGGTGTGAAAGGGAAGGAAGCACTGTCATCCTATTTCTTTCCTCTTTGTGGAAGAAGTTAGCAACTGAAAATTCTAGGTAGGGCTGTGGGACCGCTCTTGATGGTTCATCTATTGCTGTTGCTGTAACTTATTGTGCCTGTCACACTTTAGCCATAGTTACTGTTTCAAAAAAAAGTGAATGTTCTGTTATACTGTTATACTTTGCACTTTTTTCCTTGATCATTCTATGTTGTGTGCATGCGTGTTTTGCTTACATTTCTTTTTAATAAAATGTTGCCCACCACTTCAAAATAGTTTTCCTTGCTCTAAAATATATTATAAAGAAAAGAGATTCTTCTATTCATAAATATTTAAGCTGTTAGGCTGAATTTTAATAGAGACATGGGCAAGCTCAGAAATACCAAAGGAATCCTTTAGGATAATGTAGGAACCAAAACACATGTTGTACAAGGACCACTTGAAAAAATAAAATTAAAAGTTTAGTTTTGGTAAGGAAGTTATAAGTATGAAGCAAAATAAAATTCGGTTATTCAAAAAACTTTCACATCAAAGAAGGAATAGCTCTATTCTGTGGACCTTCAGAGGATAGAACTAGACCGATTGGGCTGTTTTGGGTTCAAGGCAACTAAGAATTTTATAATTGTTAGATCTCTTACAATAAGATAAACTAACTGTGACATAGCAAATTCTACTCTAGTAAAACAGAGGAAGGACGATTAATTATTAGGGGTATTGCAGAAAGAAGCTATGAAAGACAATCAACAAGATAACCTCTAAATTTTCTTTCCACTCCTCTGTTAGCATTCTATTTTGATTTCACAGGCTTTGTAGGGAAAGTTCTCCAGGCATCTTTATTTCATCATTTACAACAAAACAAAGCAAGGATCAACAGGCTAATGGTTTTTCAATATATCCTAATATGTATGATTTATACCACATAAACAGCTTCTGGCATTTTCTCTGTATTCATATGCCTCGGAGTTGCCTTTGGATTTAATAGCACGAGAACATAAAAGAAAAGAGGAAAGACAGCCCCAGAATAGAGCTTTATTACTGTTGTGGGGCCATATTTTAGAAAGGACATTGGAAAATGGGAATGTGCCTCAATGAGAATGACCAGAATGTGGAGGGTACTGGAAACAGCAAAACAGAGGTGGATTGAAGGAACTAGCAATGTTTAGCCTGATAAGAGCAACATGATGAAAATTTTCAACTGTGTGAAGGTTTGTCATATGACAAATCATAACAGTCAGGTATAAAGGAATGATATAATAAATTGTTGACCTCAGAGTCAAACAGATCTGAACTTGAGGTATCTCTTGTGATTCGATTCTCCAAACAGTTCTTTGAGATTTGCAAAATATTTTAAAATCCATATAAACCCAGACGACAAAGATGGTGCCACTGCCACGAACGACGTCAACATGCCAACACATGCTAACATGCCTACACACTAAGACCCCTATACATCTCAACATGCCTACACATGCCGACATGTGTCAACACAGTAATATGTCTACACATGCCTATATACACCAGTATGCCAGTGCATGCACCTTTACATGCCAACATGCCTCAACAAATGCTAACATGCTTATACACCTTTATACATTCCAACACAGCCAACACACCTACACACCCCAACATCATTTTATGACCTGCTAGTACCTCTGTCTACCAGTTGGTCTTCACTTTGTCTATAAGAATTTGACTACTGTTTTGCATTCTAAGTCATCATTTATTCACTGCTTATGAATAGTACCTAGCATTTACATATAATTTTAAGTTTTTAAATGCTTTGCATATGTTAAATTTTTTTCACAAGAATATGTGTCATTTCAGACTTTATGGGGTGTCCTACCTATGTCCCAAGTTTTAGGGAATTTAGCTGGGGTTTCTGATATATTGTTACTTAGAAATTAGAGGCTATAGCACCAGTTTGGGGCATTGAGCATTTATTAGAACATATTAAATAGTAGTAAAGAGGTAGCACATGGCTCAGAAAGGTCAGAAAGGAGCAATAGCTCAGCGTGGCCACCTCCTCTGAATTCCAGGCCAAGGGAGAGAGCCCCAGCCTGTCTGAGAGGAAGCTTCCTGCGGGTTCAGAGTTGAGGCAGCCCTTCCACACTGCTCCAAGCTCATTGGCAGCATCATTCAAATCTATTGGTTGACTGGACTTGAGGGTGGTCCGTGAGCAGTACGTGCTGAAGTCAGGATACCGAGGACAAGCCCTCTGAAGGGAAGGCTTTCAGGTAGATGTGGTGTCAATCTCTAATTGTCTCTATTCACAGTCCAAGGTCCAACTACATTTCCTCTGAAATTCTCCTGACTCTGCGCTGGCCTTAAGAAAGGCCAGGCATGGGGCAGCTGGGTGGCACAGTGGATAGAGCACCGGCCCTGGAGTCAGGAGTATCTGAGTTCAAATCTGGCCTCAGACACTTAACATGTACTAGCTGTGTGACCCTGGGCAAGTCACTTAACCCCAATTGCCTCACCAAAAAAAAAAATCCAATAGTATTGCATCCAGGGTCTGCTTTACTCATTAAGACTGACTTAGAGGCTCCAGTATATAATAAGCAATCATAATTTGTGTCCCCAACTTTGAAAGTCACAGGGAGTTTGTTACTCTGGGGAGGAGAATGGATTGGTATAAGAGAGTTAATATATTCAGGGTCTGGAAACATGAAACTTTCCATGTCTATTGTCCATTCCTCCCCTGTACATCATTTCTGTGTCTCTCTCTGAGGGATTCTAAAGTTACCCTGATTCTGATTCTGTCCTTCTGTACCTCCCTGATAGGGTTGGTTGTTTCCTCTTTGGTAAAAGTTTCCATAATTATTCCTATTTCCCCTGAAAAAAATCTTTAAGACTCTCAGTCATTGCCTGCCTAAGTTCCTGCTTTCTAATTCTACATTATCTCAACAAGTGTCCTTGTTTTTCACAGTATTGACACGCTTTAGGGGCATTGTACTGACTTTTAAATGCCTTGACCTGAAAGCACTGGTGCCAGGATGCTTCTGCAGATATATTTTGCAGCATCCTACATGGGAGGCAGTTTCTGCTGACCTGATTTCAAAGACTGGTCAAAATCTTTCTGAACTCAGGTCATTTCTAGCAAAGAGAGCATACCTCTGAGCACATGGCCTAGTGGGCAATATTGGCTACAATCTTTTCTCTTTCCAGAGTTTTATGAGGAAATGCCATGCGACAATATTAGTAATGGAGAGAAGAAAAATTACAATCACTAGAGCTCAAATTTAGTCAAAACATTCCCATGAATATTAACCATGGTACAAACAGAAGCAATGCATCCAAAATTAGAAGGGAGGCAGAAAGCTGGAAAACCATTTTTGTGGCCAGTACTTCTGATAAAGGCCTCATCTCTAAAATAGATAGGGAATTCAATCAAATTCATAAGAATCCAAGTCATTCCCCAATTGAGAAATGGTCAAGGGATATGAACAGGCAGTTTTCTGATGAAGAAACCAAAGCTATCTATTCCCATATGAAAAAATGCTCTAAATCTCTAATGATTAGAGAGATTCAAATTAAAACAACTCTGAGGTACCACCTGACACCTATCAGATTGGCTAAAATGACAAAAAAGGAAAATAATCAATGTTGGAGAAGGTGTGGGAAAATTGGAACACTAATGCATTGTTGGTGGAGCTGTGAACTGATCCAACCATTCTGGACAGCAATTTGGAATTATGCCCAAAGGGCGATAAAGCTGTGCATACCCTTTGACCCAGCAATACCACTTTTGGGTCTTTTTCCCAAAGAAATCTTGGAAAGGGGAAAGGGGAAAGGGACCCACATGTACAAAAATATCGATAACTGCTCTTTATGTGGTGGCAAGGAAGTGGAAGTTGAGGGGATGCCCATCAACTGGGGAATGGCTGGACAAGTTGTGGTATATGAATACAATGGAATACTATTGTGCTGTAAGAAATGATGAGCAGGAGGAGTTCAGAGAAACCTGGAGGATCTTGCGTGGGCTGATGATGAGTGAGATGAGCAGAACAAGAAGAACATTGTACACAGTATCATCAACACTGAGTGTTGATCTACTGTGATGGACTATATTCTTCTCACCAATGCGATGGTGCAGAAGAGTTCCAGGGAACTCATGATAGAAGAGGATCTCTAAATCCAGGGGGGAAAAAAAAAGAACTGTGGAGTATGCTGAATGAACCATACTATTTCTTTTGTTTTTGGTGTTGTTGTTTTTTCTATTTTGAGGTTTTTCATCATTGCTCTGATTTTTCTCTTATAACATGACTAAAGCAGAAATAGGATTAATGTTATTATGTGTGTATATATATATATATATATATAACCTATATCAGATTACCTGCTGTCTAGGGGAGGGGGGAGGGAGGGGAGGGTGGGAGAAAAATCTGAAATTGGAAAGCTTATATAAACAAAAGTTGAGAACTATCTTTACATGTAATGGGAAAAAATAAAATACTTTATTAATTAATATATATATATATATATAAACCATGGGCTCAGTGGGACTACATCCTGGAAGTAGTGTCCCATTTTAAGATTGAGCAGACAGAGGAAGGTGAAGACCATAGAAAGTTTCTTTAGTGACAAGGAAGATCGAGGTGTACCCTCAGAAGAGGATAGCAACATCAGGGCTCCTACATCCAAAGCTTCCAAGAAAAATATAAATTGGTCTCAGGCCATAGAAGCACTCAAAAAGGACTTTGAAGATAAGGAGAGGTAGAGAGAAAAGTAAGAAAGGCAGAGGAAAAATAAAAAGAGAAGTGAGAGTCATGAAAGAGAGTCATGAATAATAAGTCAATAGCTTGAAAAGCCAAATTGGCCAAATGGAAAAGAAGGTATAATATATAATACATTCATCCATTCATTCATTTATTTTTTATCTTTTTTGTGGGGTGGTTGGAGTTGGGTGACATGTGTGAGGGTGTGCAGTGTCTTGTGTCTGAGGCTGGATTTGAGCTTTGTCACCTAGCTGCTAGTAAAATTGAGGGGTGAGAGGACTGCATTGGGGGAAGAGAAGGGGAAAGAAACAGGAAAGGGCTTAGGGAGTGGGGGGGAGAGATGGGGAGGAAGAGGGCAGTGAAAGAATCTCACACTCCTCAGCATTGGCTCAAAGACCTTAATCTCATCAAAGTGGGCTCAAGAAGGTATTAACATACACACTCAATTAGGTGGATTAATCTATCTATCCCTGCAGTAAAGTAGTAGGGGAAGGAGATGGGGTTGGGGTGGTGAAAGAAGGGAGGGTGGATTGGGGTCAAGGCAGTCAGAAGGAAATCCCTTTTGAGGAGGGATTGAGTGAAAGAAGATCGATAATAGAGTAAATATCATGGGGAAGGGAATAGGATGGAGGGAAACAGTTAACACTAGTAACTGGGAAAAAAGAGAAAAGGAAACAAAATGTACAAAAATATTCATGGCAACTCTTTGTGGTGGCTAGAATTGGAGATCCACCTCCAGAGAAAAAACTGATATTGAATGAACACAGACTGAAGCATGCTACTTTGCATTTTCTTTTTTTTTTTAACTTGAGTCTTTTTATATAAAATGACTGCAGGTACCCAAAGGCCCCACCTAAGATTAATTTAGAACTGATTAAATTAAGTGAGACTGAGTGATAGACTTTGCTGATTAACCTACTTAATTAAAGCCACACCTGGCTGACTCCCAGGAGGGAGTATTCTCAGAGGCTGTGAACTATGACATCAACACAAGACCACCCTCAAGTCCAGTGAACCAATGGATTTGGATGACACTAACCAATCAGCTTGTGTAAGGACTGCATCCTTTACCATGTACTGTGTACAGTGTATTCTTTGCCATGTACTGCATACTATGTACCATGTACCATGTATCATTTCCCATGTGCTGTGTATTATGTACTGTGTACAGTGTAGGTGGCACTAGCATCAGGAAGACTTATCTTCCTGAGTTCAAATCCAGCCTCAGATATTTACTAGCTGTGTGACCCTGGGTGACACAGCAGTGTGACTCATTGAACCCAGTTTCCTCATTTGTAAAATGATCTGGAGAAGGAAATGTCAAACAACAAGAACAACTATATTATACCATGTACCATGCACAGTGTACCGTGTACTGTGTGCCATGTACTGTTTACCATGTATCATGTAATATTTACTGTGTATCATGTACCATGTATCATATACTGTATACCATGTAATGTGTAAGGTGTATCATGTACTGTGTACCGTGTAACATGTATCGTGTACTTTGTACCATGTACTATGTATCGTGGAACGTGTGTCATGGAATGCGTACCATGTATCGTGTATTGTGTACTATGTCCTGTGTACCATGTACCATGTACTGTGAACCATGTACCATGTATCAAGTACTATGTACCGTGTATTGTGTACTGTGTACCATGTATCGTGTACCATGTACTGTGTATCATGTACTGCGTACTGTGCATCGTGTACATGTACCGTGTACCTTGTATCATGTACTGTGTATTGTGTACCGTGTGCTGTGTACTGTGTATCATGCACCCTTCCCTTCCCTGCCTGCCAAAGGAGGAAGGGGTTAGGAATCTGGAGCATGAATTCATTCCCCCCAGGGGCTCTGTTTGCTTCCTGTTCTCTCGTGTGTCCCTATGCTCTTCCTTGAGGCCAGGCTAGGCGTTGTCACTTTTGGTCGAAGTCACAGGGAGGAAGAGCCCCTTGCAGTGGACAGACAGGAAGAGGGTTGAGTGTGGGGATGTGACCTCCAATACCTGGTGGCTGGGAGGCTAAGGTCTGCGCACCAGGTCCACGCGCTCACCCCGGCCCGAGCCTCGGCCTCTGGCTCTGCAGCTGCCCCTGCGCTTGCCCCTGCACCTGCTTCTGCCCCATGGTCTGGTCCAGTCGAGATCTCGGCCCCGCCTCCGCCCCCGTCCCGCCTCCGGCCTCTGGCTCTACACTTGCCCCTGCCCACGTCCATGCCTCCGCCTCCGCCGCTGCAGCTGTGGGGACCCGGGCCATTGGCCGGGCCCCTGCCTCTGCCCGTGCCCCTGGTTCTGATCAGGTCCCGATCCCGGTCCCGCCTCCGCCTCCGCCTCTGCCCCCGCCCCCGCCTTCGCCTCTGTCTCTGCCCCCTGCCTTTGAACGTGGCCATGCCGGTGCTCCAACCCCGGTCCGGGTTGGATTCTGGGTCCGGGTCCCGGTCCCGATCCAGATCCCGAACCCGGTCCCGCCTCCGCCCCTGGCTATGGCTCTGCGCCTGAGCCTGCCCCTGCACCTGCCCATGCCCCTGCTGCTGCCACTGCCACTGCCGCTGTCCTTGCCCAGGCCGGGACCTGGGGCCGTGCTCCAACCGCGGTCCGGGTCCGGGTCCCGGTCCCGCCCCCGCCGTGCCCCCTCCCCCCGGCATTGGATCTGGATCTGGATCTGGATCTGGCTCTGGCTCTGGCTCTGCAGGTGCCGGGGCGGGGCCTCTGGGCCTAGATCTCCGTGTTCCATCTAGTACAATTTGGTTGGTATAAGAGTTAAATTTTATACTACATGAAAAAATCTTGGGTTCTATGGCCACTGAAGGCAGAGACATATTGGAATTGTTACCAGCTTTTAGAATTCACAATGGACGGGTTTTGTTTTTGGTTTTTTTTTAGTGAGGCAATTGGGGTTAAGTGACTTGCCCAGGGTCACACAGCTAGTAAGTGTTAAGTGTCTGAGGCCGGATTTGAACTCAGGTACTCCTGACTTCAGGGCCGGTGCTCTATCCACTGCGCCACCTAGCTGCCCCCACAATGGACTTTTAAAAATTGAATCCTCAGTTTTCCCAAACACACAATGATGTTTCCAGTATATGGCCAAGGAAAACTCAGTGAATTCATTATTTCTTTCATTCCTCTCCTGTCACATGGATGTTTTGATTTCCCTCAACCTCAGTTTCCCTGAGATACCCTAAGTGGGGCTCTTTCCTGGGGACTCAGGCAGGACTCAGGTCTGCGATTTTGTGGCCCCTGAAGGACCTGTCAGATTCTGTGTTAGCCAGCTTGGAGCATTCAGTGAGGTCCCTAACAATCTGTAATCCTAAGCTTCCCTGAAGAAGCAATGAACATGTTTATAATGCATAGCCAATGGAGGCACAATCATTTTGAAAACTAGGATGCTCAGAGTCCTGTCAAATGGATTTTTTTCATTTCTCTCAGGTTCAGTTTCCCTCATATTCACTAAAGGGGACATAAGCTTATACAGCTTTGGATATTTTCACAATAGGGACTCAGGTGGCTTAGATCTGAGTGTTCCATCTAGTCCAATTAGGTTAATATCTGATTTAAATTTTATGCTACATGTAAAAGTCTTGGGTTCTATGGGCACTGAATTAATTGAGATATTGGAAATATTACCTACTTTGAGAATTCACAATGGACCTTTAAATCTCTAATCCTCAGTTTCCCTAAACGTGCAAGGAAATGCTTCCAATATATAGCCAAAGAAAACTCAGTGAATTCATTACTTGTTGCCTTGTTCTCCTGTCACATGGATGTTTTCATTTCGCTCAACCTCACTTTCCCTCAGATACACTAAGAGGGGCTAGATTCTCATTCTCGACACTTTGATATTTTCACACTAGGCACTATTATTTCCTCAGTCTCATTTTTTCCTGAACTTCAATTTGATTTTTGATGATTTGAATTTTGGTTGATTCCTTAAAGGTCTTTGATTCTGTGGCCCCTGAAGGACCTGTCAGATTCTATGTTAGCCAGTGTTGAGCATTCAATGAAGTCCCTACCAATTTGTAATCCTAAGGTTCCCTGAAGAATCAGTTACCATATTTATAATACATAGCCAATGAAGGCACAGTCATTTCAAAACTATGAGGCTCACTATCCTGTCAAATGGATTTTTACATTTCTCTCAGGTTCAGTTTCGCTCATATTCACTAAAGGGGACATAAGCATAGATATCTTTTGATATTTTCACAATAGGGACTCGGGTGGCTTAGATCTCAGTGTTCCATCTAGTCCAATTAGGTTAATATCTGATTTAAATTTTATGCTACATGTAAAAATCTTGGGTTCCATGGGCACTGAAATCACTGAGATATTGGAAATGTTACCTGCTTTGACAATTCACAATGCACCTTTAAATCTCTAACCCTCAGTTTCCCTAAATGTGCAAGGAAATGTTTCCAATATATGGTGTGTAATTTAAGATTCTAAATGTGGATTCTAATCTGTTCCCCCAGTTTTGGGGGACACTGACTAAAATCACTGATAAAACGAGTTTAGGTTAAGGGTTTATTGAAAAATAGAAAGAAAAAGATTGAAAACAGAATTCCAACAGCCTGGCATTCCTATCTTTCCTCAAATTTCCTGTGAAGTCCTCTGCCACCACCACCACCATCAAGTCAGGAACCCAAAAAGAGCAGGAGCTCTCCGCGAAGGCCCTCTTTCCTCCTTCCTGTCTCCTCCCAGAAAATAGGAGGCTCCTCAAGTTGATTGGCTGGTAGCCTTGATAGCCAGCACCCACGAGCAAATGTCACTTCCTGACGCCAAGGAAAAGCCACATGGCCTTGCCCTCTGAGGCATTTTCCTCATGGCGGAGCTTTCCCACAATAAGTCTCCAGTAGGTGGCATCATTCCAATCATTACAATGGCCAAGGAAAACTCAGGGAATTCATTATGTGTTGCCCTGTTCTGTCACAAGGATGCTTTGATTTCCCTCAACCTCAGTTTCCCTGGGATACCCTAAGTGGGGCTAGACTCTCATCCCAGACACCTTTGATATTTTCACACTAGCCACTACTCTTTCCTCAGTCTCATTTTTACATGAACTTCAATTTGATTTTTCATGATTTAAATTCTTTTATTCTTTAAAGGTCTGCAATTCTGTGGCCCCTGAAGGACCTGTCAGATTCTGTGTTAGCCAGCTTTGAGGATTCAATGAAGTCCCTACCAATTTGTAATCCTAAGGTTCCCTGAAGAATCAATGACGATGTTTATAATACATAGCCAATGAAGGCACAGGCATTTCAAAACTATGAGGTTCACTATCCTGTCAAATGGATTTTTACATTTCTCTCCGGTTCAGTTGGCCTCATGTTCACTAAATGAACCATAAGTTAGACAGCTTTGGATCTTTTCACAATAGGGACTCAGGTGGCTTAGATCTCAGTGTTCCATCTAGTCCAATTAGGTTAATATATCATTTAAATTTTATGCTACATATAAAAATCTTGGGTTCTACGGGCACTGAAGTCATTGAGATATTGGAAATGTTACCCGTTTTGACAATTCACGATGCACCTTTAAATCTCTAACCCTCAGTTTCCCTAAACGTGCAAGATAAAATTTCCAATATATAGACAAGGAAAACTCAGGGAATTCATTATTCCTTTCCTTGTTCTCAGGTTACATGGATGTTTTGATTGACCTCAACCTCAGTTTCCCTGAGATACCCTAAGTGGGGCTAGACTCTCACCCTAGACACCTTTGATATTTTCACACTAGGCACTAGTCTTTCCTCAGTCTCATTTTTACATGAACTTCAATTTGATATTTCATGATTTAAATTTTATTTTATTCTTTAAAGGTCTGTGATTCTGTGGCCCCTGAAAGACCTGTCAGATTCTGTGTTAGCCAGCTTTGAACATTCAGTGAGGTCCCTACCAATCTGTAATCCTAAACTTCCCTGATGAATCAGTGACCATGTTTATAATACATAGCCAATGGAGGCACAATCATTTCTAAAACTAGGATGCTCAGAGTCCTGTCAAATGGATTATTTCATTTCCCTCAGGTTCAGTTTCCCTCATATTCACTAAAGGGGACACAAGGTTAGACAGCTTTCGATATTTTCAGAATAGGGACTCAGGTGACTTAGACCTCAGTGTTCCATTTAGTACAATATAGTTGATATAAGATTTAAATTTTATACTACATGAAAAAATCTTGGGTTCTATGGCCACTGAAGGCAGAGAAATATTGGAATTTTTACCAGCTTTGAGAATTCACAATGGACCTTTAAATCTCGAATCCTCGGTTTTCCCAAACACACAATGAAAGGTTTCCAGTATATGGCCAAGGAAAACTCAGTGAATTCATCATTTGTTTCCTCCTTCTCAGGTCACATGGATGTTTTGTTTTCCCTCAACCTCAGTTTCCCTGAGATACCTTAAGTGGGGCTATCCTCTCATCCTAGACACCTTTGATATTTTCCCACAAGGCACTACTCTTTCCTCAGTCTCATTTTTACATAAATTTCAATTTGATTTTTCATGATTTAAATTTTATTTTATTCTCTAAAGGTTTTGGAATCTGTGGCCCCTGAAGGATCTGTCAGATTCTGTGTTAGTCAGCTTGGAGCATTCAGTGAGGTCTCTACCAATCTGTAATCCTAAAATCCCTGAAGAAGCAGTGAACATGTTTATACTGCTCAGCCAATGGAGGCACAGTCACTTCAAAAACTAGGATGCTCAGAGTCCTGTCAAATGGATTATTTCATTTTTCTCAGGTTCAGTTTCCCTCATATTCACTAAATAAGCTTAGACAGCTTTCAATATTTTCACAATAGGGACTCAGGTGGCTTAAATCTCAGTGTTCCATTTAGTCCAATTAGGATAATATATGATTTAAATTATATATTGCATGTAAAAGTCTTGGCTTCTATGGCCACTGAAGGCAATGACAAAATAGAAATGTTACCAGCTTTGAGAATTCACAATGAACCTTTAAATCTCTAATCCTCAGTTTCCCTAAACATACAATGAAATGTTTCCAATATATGGCTAAGGAAAACTCAATGAATTAATTATTTGTTTCCTTGTTGTCCTGTTACATGGATGTTTTGATTTTGCTCAACTTCAGTTTCCTTGAGATACACTAAGAGGGGCTATACCCTCATCCTAGACACCTTTGATATTTTCACACCAGCCACTACTATTTCCTCAGTCTCATTTTGAGGTGAACCTCTATTTGATTTTTGATTATTTAAATTTGATTTTATTCTTTAACTCGGTGGCACAGTAGAGAAACGTACCAGTCCTGGATTCAGGAGGACCTGAGTTCAAATCTGGCCCCAGACCCTTGACACTAGCTCGGTGAGCCTGGGCAAGTCACTTAACCCCTAGTGCCCCGCGAAAAGAAAAGAAAAGAAAAGAAAAGAAAAGAAAAGAAAAGAAAAGAAAAGAAAAGAAAAGAAAAGAAAAGAAAAGAAAAGAAAAGAAAAGAAAAAGAAAAAAAAGATTGATTTAGAGGATGCAAGGGGGCAGGGCAGGCAGAGAGGATGCCCCCCCCCCCCATCTCCGCGCTGCAGGCTCCTTGGTGCGGCTCGCTTGGGCAGGCAGAGCAAGGGCGTAGGGCGCGTGCGCGGCCTGGGCGCAGGGATCTCGTGCCCGCCGAATCACAGCGAGGCTGGCGCACGTGGGCCGGGGAAACATGTGGTCACTCCGGGAGGAGGAGCCTCGGTCCAGCGTGGTCTACGTGCCGGAAATCGAGGCTGAAGACGTGGCGGGGGGCACGGGCCTCCAGGAACACCAAGAACACCGGAGCTCGAGGAGGAGGAGGAGGAAGAGGAGAAACACAAGCCAGAGGGGGCCCACCAGGGCAAGGGGCAGGGCAGGCTGGGGGGGGGGGGCAGAAGGAGCTCGAGGGAGGGGGCCCGGTGCCAGGGCCCAGCCCGGTGCCAGGCCCGCGGGGCGGGCTCCCCTCAGCCCAGGGCCTCCCCCGCGCCAGCCCGCTGTCCCCGCTCCGGGGCGCCCTGGTTTGGGCTTCGGGGGAGAAGGAGGCCAGACCGCGGTCAGGCCCAGGTTCCTCCTGGGCTTTGTCCCCGCGGGACTCCGGGGAGGCGCCTCCTTGTGTCCGCTGGCCCGGGGCGGCGCGTTGGTGTCGGGGTCACTTCTGGTGGGGGGGAGCTGGGAGAGCTCGCCCCCCTCTGCCGGCGGGAGGCCCTGAGCCGATTTCGGGGGTGATGGACAGGAGGGGGCCCGAGCAGCCCCCGGGGAGAGAGGCTGGGGGGCCCCTCCCGGGACAGCGGCTTAGGAGCGAAGGCGGGTCCCCAGGAAGGGCCCGGGCTGCCCGCAGGCCAGGCCAGAGCCCGAGCGGAGAGGGGGGGCCCGCGGCGCGGGGGGGGGGGGCTCCCTAGGGGCCTGCCCCCCGCGGGGTTTCCATCGGAACCTTCCCGGGCCGAGTCGTCTGGGAACTGTCCCTGTCAGTGCAGAGGGCCTGAGTGGGGATGGGGGGTTTGGGGGGGGCAGCCTTCGAACCCCAACCCGATGGGCACCCGCGAATGTTCCGGGTGATTCTCCGAGGGCTCCTCTCACCCCTTCTTCCTTTGTCCAAGGGGGGCTGCAGCCCGGGTGTGCGAGCAGACACGCAGGACCGAGCAGCGGGCCCAGAATTCCGTGGCCCTGGGGAAAGATTCCTGGCCTGGGGTCCCAAGGGCACGGGGGAGAGTCAGGAAGCTGAGCAGTGTGTGCAGCCTTTCAGCCAGGACGGAAAAGTGGCCTTCAGGTAGGCACCCCCCCCCCAGGTCCAAGACTGACCATGCAAAGGGCTGCAGGGTGCTGATTTTGCAAACGATTTTGACAGATCAAAGAAGAGTTTGGGGTGCACGTGTTATGTCCACTGACGTGAAATATGCCCCTCAAGGTCAAGGAGCAAGTAGTCAAGCAAGTCAGGCTTCTCCAAGTTGGGCCTGTTTGTTTCTTTGGGGGCTATGGGGCTGTTCTGGAAATGGACAAATCAGACCATGAGACAGGACCCTCTGCCCTTTGGGGGTTGCTGACCAAGGGAATGGGGGCTGCTTACAATGCTACAGCTGGGAAGACCTTAGGACCCACTGAGTCCAACCTCCTCAGTACATAGAGGAGGTAAGTGACTAGCCCCCCACCCCCAGTGAGGGTAGATGACTTATCTTTTTATTTTTTAATTAAAAAAACTTTTTTTTGGTGAGGCAATTGGGGTTAAGTGAATTGCCCAGGGTCACACAAGGGTAGATGACTTATATAAGGTCTCCCAGGTAGTTAGTGGCAAGGCTACAACCCTTGATTTCAGGCCACTGTTCTTTGCACTATGCAAGTCTCCCTCCCCAGTGAACCCATTTTCCTGAAATGAGGTCCTAGCCTTTAAAGAGAGCAATGACATATGAAGAAGAACCTGATTCAGAGAGTCCCAGTAATTGAGGTGTGAGCAGCTGTGTTCATTGTCCACAGGTGGGGTTTTGGATGATGTCTTCTGTGCAGACTTTGCCAGAATATTTCTTATTTTTATTACCGTGTGATGCAAAATAATGAATTAGCATGAATGGCTTCACATTGGGACAAAAATTAAAGAACTGCAAAGGTTTTAAAATGCTGCAGGCAGGGGCAGCTAGGTGGTGCAGTGGATAGAGCACAGGCCCTAGATTCAGGAGGACCTGAGTTCAAATCCAGCCTCAGACACTTAACACTTACTAGCAGTGTGACCATGGGCAAGTCACTTAACCCCAGTTGCCTGACCAAAAAAAAAAAAAAAAGCTACAGGCAACTAATTGTATTGGAGGAGATACTGCATTCTAGGGACCTCAGGGACAGTTGTGCTATCCTGAAATGGTTTCTAGGCTTGCAGTCCATGCCCAAGTAGTAACATTTGAAGAAAAGCAGGCTGAGGGTAGTGGAGGCCCCTGGGATATCCCTAACAAGGTCCACTGAGTAAAAGGGACTGGACCTTCAGTGGCTTTGCAGTCTAAGCAGCTCCAGGGCTTCACTGGAAGGACTGAGTCTGAGGCACTAAAAGGGGCCTGCCTGAATTCACTACCCGGGTCCAAGACTGACCATGCAAAGGGCTGCAAGGTGCTGATTTTTCAAAAGAATTTGACAACTCAAAGAAGAGCTTGGGGTGCATGTGTTATGTCAACTGATGTGAAGTATGCCCCTCAAGGTCAAGTAGCAGGTAGTCAAGCAAGTCAGGCTTCTACAAGTTGGGCCTGTTTGTTTCTTTGGGGGCTATGGGGTTTTTCTGGAAATTGACAAGTCAGGCCATTAGATGGCACCCTCTGCCCTTTGGGGGTTGCTGACCAAGGGAATGGGGGCTGCTTACAATGCTAGAGCTGGGAAGACCTTAGGGCCCACTGAGTCCAACCTACTCAGTCTACAGAGGAAGTAAGTGAACCCCCCCAACCCCTCCTCCCCCAATGAGTGAGGGCAAATGACTTGTCTAAGGTCTCCCTGCTAGTTAGTGGCAGGGCTACAACCCCTGCTTCCAGGCCATTGCTCTTTGCACTATGCAACTCTCTCTCCCCAGTGAACCCATTTTCCTGAAATGAGGTAATACCCTTTAAAGAGAGCAATGACCCCTCAATTTTACCCTAAAGATGTCATCATGGAGCAGCTAGGTGAAAAAGTGGACAAAGCATCCACCCTGGACCCAGGGGGATCCCAGCCAAAACCCGGCCTCAGACACAAGACAGTCACCCACTGTATCACCCCAGCAGGTGTGTCCCCCAACTCCACTTTTTTATGGTTCTCTAGGGTCTTGTATTTGAAAGTCAAATTTGCCTTTCACTTTAGGTTTTTTCATCATGAATATCTGAAAGTCCTCTTTTTCATGGAAGTCCCAGTTTTACTGGATACCTGATTCTGGGTGGTAATCCCAATTCCTTTGCCCTCCGGAATGTCCTATTCCATACCCTCTGGTCCTTTAATGTAGAAGCTGCTAGATCTTGTGCTATCCTGACTGGGGCTCCACACAGTACTTGAAGTCTTTCTTTTTGGCAGCTTGCCATATTTTCTCCTTGACCTGAGAGCTCTGGAATTTGGCTATAATATTCCTAGGAGTTTTCCTTTGGGGATCTCTTTGAGGAGGTGATCGGTGGATTCTGACAATTTCTTGGAAGATGATGCCTGTGGTCTTTCCTTGATGATGGTTTTCAGGTAGACCAATAATTTTCAAATTCTCTCTCCAGGACCTATTTTCCAGGTCAGCAGTTTGTCCAAGAAGAGATTTCACATTGCCCTCTATTTCTTTTATTCACTTGGATTTGCTTTATTGTATCTTGTTTTCTCATGAAGTCCCTAGCTTCCATTTTTTCTTTTTTTTTGTGGGGCAATGGGGGTTAAGTGATTTGCCCAGGGTCACACAGCTAATAAGTGTCAAATGTCTGAGGCCAGATTTGCACTCAGATCCTCCTGAATCCAGGGCCAGTGCTTTATAAACTGGGCCACCTAGCTGCCCCCCAGCTTCCAGTTTTTCAATCCTAATTCTTAGGCAATTATTATCATACATCTTTTGTACCTCCTTTTCCATTTGGCCAGTTTGGCTTTTCAAGCTTGTTGACTTTTATCTCATGTCTTTCCTGCATCACCCTCATTTCTCTTTCCATTTTTTCTTCTACCTCTCTAACTATTTTCAAAGTCCTTTTTAAGCTCCTCTATGGCCTGACACCAATCCATATTTTTCTTGGAAGCTTTAGATTTAGGGGAAGGGGGAAGGGCAGAGGTAGCATAGGGTGAAATCCCACATGAAAGAACAGGAAAGGGCTTATGGAGTAGGGCAAGAGATGGGGGAGGAGCAGGGCAAGGAAGGATTAACACACACACACACACATACACACACACAATTAGGTGGAGTAATCTGTTTAATCTGGACAGTAAATGAGCCTAACACTCATCAGAATTGGCTCAAAGACCTCAATCTCATTAGAATTGGCTCAAAGAGGGAATAACATACCCACTCAATTGGGTGGAGTAATCTCTCTAACCCTTCAGGAAAATAGGAGGGGAAGGGGACAAAGAGAGAGGGGCAAAAGAAGGGAAGGCAGATTGGGGGAGGGGGCAGACAGAAGCCAATCCCTTTTGAAGAGGAATAGGGTGAAAAAAGATAGATAATATAGTAAATATCATGGGGAAGGGAATAGGATGGAAGGGAAACAGTTAACAATAGTAATCATGAAAAAGAGAAAAGGGGGGGAAATTAAACAAAAAAACCCAAACCATAGCAACTCTTTGTGGTGGCTAAGAATTGGGAATCAAGGGAATGTCCATCAAATTGAGGAATGACCAAAAAAGCTGGGGTAACTGATTGTCATTTCCTGTAGCACAATACCATTCCACTACAAACAGGATGATCCCAGAAAAACCTGGAAAGACTCATATGAACTGATGTCTAGTGAAATGAGCAGAACTGGGAGGACATTGTGCATAGTGACAACAATTCCTGGAGGAATTGTGAAAGACTTAACTACCCTCAGGAATACAATGATCCAAGACAATGCCAAGGGACTAATGATGAAGCTTACTACTGTAAAAGTATTTTTACTGACTAGCCTAAATTTGGGGGGGCTAATCTGACTGGAGGACTAATCTGGGGACTTTTGACTATTTGGCTATCTGACTGCTATTAATTTAACATGGGCTGTTCCACCACACTGCTCTCAAATTGATAAGCTACAGATTAAGAAGCCTCTTAGTTAAATAATTAACGCAGAGTTTATTTATGAGATACTGTTTAAAATTAAGAATACAGGGAAATAAAATATACAACCTGACTGCTTTGCGGTGCGTCTCTTTCCACTGCGACTCTTTCCCACCTGCTGTGCCTCGAACTTTTTTAATGCAATAAGGGCCTTAGCCACCGCTTTCCTTAGGGCACTCAGATCCTTTATTCTAACTCGGAGCCCCTTTCACTTTGTAAATCCCCCTGCCTTTAACTTTCCTCTCCTTATTGCCACTGCTGACCCCCTGTGTTTCTCTCTCATTGACCTTCTGTCTGTCTGCTCTGTCAGTCTGCCCTTTGGCCTCTCTTTTCCCTGCTCCTAGTCCTTCTAGTCTTCTCCTGCGTCCTTGTGGCCCCGTCTCTAGTCTCCAGTCTTTGCTGTCTCCTCAGCTGCCTCTTGGCCTCTCCTTGTCTGTCTGAACCTCTTCTCAGCCTCTCTTGTCTGCCCCCCAACTCTTTCTTGTCTAACTCCCAGGTCTATATATACCTTTTCTTCTCTCCACTCAAATCTCGGGGCTTCCTGTGCCCCCACAGACCAAGCTAATCCGATAGCCAGGGCTGTGGATGGGGGAGGGGGTGCGCCCCAGCATCTCTCAGATACTTCCACTCAGGTCGGAGGCAATTGGAGGATTTTTTTCCCCAGCTGTCTGACCTGGCATCTTGTACAGCCCATGGGGCTTTTGGGCTCAGCTGAAGCAGAGGGAGAGGGGCTGGTGCCCCTGCCACACAGAAGAGACCCGGAGGGCCTAAGGCTTTCCATTTGCAGCCCAAAGGTAGGGTCCCCAAATCAAAATAAATTTCCACACTACCCAGCCCCATAGAAAGAACTGATAGAAAGAGCACTTGTGGATTGTCCATATATAACCTGGTTGACGTATTGTGGAGGGGGGGGGGAGGAGAGGGAGAAAAATTTAGAACTCTAAATTTTATGGAAATGAATGTTGAAAACTACCCTTACGTGTAACTGGAAAAAATCGAATAAATGTTTGTTGCACTGAAAAAAAAAAAGAGAGAGAGCAAGAACATAGGAAGGAGAAGCTGATTCAGAGAGTCCCAGTTATTGAGGTGTGAGCAGCTGTGTTCATTGTCCACAGGTGGGGTTTTGGAGGATGTCTTCTGTGCAGGCTTCACCAGAAAATGTTTTTTTATTATTATTATTACCATGTGGTGCAAAATAATAAACTAGCCTGAATGGCTTCACATGGGAAACAACTTAAAGAAGCACAAAGGTTTTAAAATGCTACAGGCAACTAATTGTATTGGAGTGGAGAGGCCCCATGACATCCCTAATAGGGTCCAAGGAGTGAAAGGGACTGGACCTTCAGTGGCTTTGCAGTCTAAGCAGCTCCAGGGCTCCACTGGAAGGGCTGAGGCGGAGACATTTAAAGGGACCTCCCTGAATTCACTACCCAGGTCCAAGACTGACCATGCAAAGGGCTGCAGGGTGCTGATTTTTTAAACGATTTGGATAAATCAAAGAAAAGTTTGGGGTGCACTTTGCTAGAGCTGGAGAGACCTTAGGATCCACCGAGTCCAACCTGCTCCATATAGAGAAGGCAAGTGAGCCCCACCCCCCATGCTCCCTTCCCTGATGAGTGAGGGTAGATGACTTGTCTAAGGTCTCCCAGCTAGTTAGTGGCAGGGCTACAATCCCTGATTCCAGGCCACTGCTCTTTCCACTAAGCAAGGCGCCCTCCCCATGAACCCACGGTGCTGAAGTGAGGTCACACCTGGCAGGCGCACCTGCCCACTCAGCTGTTCTACTCTCCTGGGTTCTAGCCTCTGCCTCCTGATGTTTGACTGCCAGAAAGCAGTGAATGGGTGGCTTGGGATCCCTTAAGAAGATCAAGGGGAAGGACAGTCAACCTCTCGCAATGCTTATGTGCCGAACCAAAGCTGTCCGTTCCCCTAGCACCCTGACAGCGCATCCCAGGGTCCTGCCCTGCCGTGGCTGCCAAAGGAGGAAGGGGTTAGGAATCTGGGGCATGAATGCATTCCCCCAGGGGCTCTGTTTGCTTTCTGTCCTCTCGTGTGTCCCTACCTATTCCTTGAGCCCAGGCTAAGCGTTCGAACCTTTGGTCTTAGTCACAGGGAGGGAGAGTCGCTTGCAATGGATGGATAGGGTCGGGTGGGTGCTTTGCCTCCAATACGTGGAGGCTGGGAGGCTTAAGCTCGAGCACCACCCCACGCACAAGGCCCACGGCCCGCGCACCAGCCCTTGCGAATGGCCCTCGGACACGCGCCACGCCCCGGCCCTCATCCCTTCTCCCTCCATTGTCTCCTAGGTCCTAGCCTCTGCCTCCCAAGGTCTGACTGCCAGGAAGAAGCGAACAGGTGGCTTGGGAGCCTGTGAGGGGAAGAAAAGCCTCCGCCTCTGCCTGTGCCCGTGCTCCGTCCGCCATGCTGATCCCGGTCCCGGTCCCGCCCCCAACTCTGGCTCTGGCTCCCTTCCTTCTCCCCGAACCCCCCCCCCCAACACACATACTCAGCAGGCAAGAAAGGAATAAATACATATATTGGTGTGCGCATGGCCCCGCCAGGCACCGAGTCCGAAACGTCGTCTCTCCTGCCAGAAGCCAGTACCTTCGTCACCTGAGCCACTGGGGACACTGAGGGTCTCAAATCGACCCTCCTCCCACATCCACCCGTTTCCCCCTGGACGCTCTTGGTCCGCCTCTCGCTGGCATAGAGCCCACCTCCCTGCCCCTGCACAATCTCTCGGGTCCCCATACCCCCCCACCCCAACCGACTGATTCGTTTCTTTAGGGTTTCGGGGGCGGCGGGGGGGGGGGGAGGAGCGGGCGAGCGAGACGGGAAGCCGGAGAGGATGACAAAGAAGCCTTATGGGGACCCGTGCCCACTCTGCCCCTTTCTCCCCGCGCCTCCCCCCGGAGCGCTCTCCTAGCTCAGAGCACCGCCTCCCCCGACGAGAGCCCGCAGGTCTCTGGGCCCCCCGGGGTGGCGGGACCTCTACAGGCTCATTCCTGCCTCGAGAAGAAGGGCTGGGGCCAAGAGCTACCAGCTGATATTCCCCCCCCTTCCACTCAGCTGAACCGCATGGAGGTTAATGAACAGGGAGATGGGGGGCCGGGGGGGGGGCGGGGTCGGGGCGGAGAAGAGAACCAGGACGGGGAATTTTTAGGATCACAACACCAAATCCCAGCAACAGTCATCCTCTCCTTACCCCCGCGGGAGGCTGTGCGGGGCAATGTGCGGAGCGAGCGCGGGAGCCCCTGCCCCTGCTCCTGCCCACAGGCTGCTGTCAGTCGCCCAGGAAACTTGCTGAAATCTGAAACCCTCCTCCTTGCATCTGTCCAAGCCAGCCCTCCCTCCCTCCCTCCTTCCCTCCCTGCCTCCTGAGGCTGACGCTTTCCAGAAGAAAAAATGACAAGTGCCTCCTTCTGGTTTTATTTTCAAATTTTACGTGTTCTCCCTCCCTCTGGTCCTTTACCCCCAAACCCCGCTCCCCCTGCGCAGGAACACACATATTCAGAAGGCAAGGAAGGAATAAATACATATATGTATTGGGGGGGCGGGGGCTGTGCGGGGTGCTATGACAGGGGGGTGGGAGTGGGGCCTGCATGTATACCTAGGAGTAGTGCGTCTGTTTGTATGGGTACATATCTCCATGTTTCCTTCTTAGTGCTGTCGTGAAAGTAGCACGGTAAAAAAGAAGACACTCTTTACTCCCGAAAGCTAAATCCACGTTGTCCATGCTGTGAGGGAGGGGAGGGAATAGGGGGAGGGGAGGGGAGGAATTCGGAAAAACCCAAAGTGTTTTGCTTCTCCTCTCATTTTGGCTCCATCGCACGTACCCTAGGCAAAAACTTTTCCATCTCATGGAATCAAAATCATCTGTTTCACCTCCTGTGAGCCTTTCTTCCCCTGGTTTGGGCATCCACTCTTCCCGTATTCACAGATCTGACCGATGCATTTTTCTTTTTTCTCTTCTTTCCTTATTTTTTTCCCCCTTCTTCTGCCAATCTCTTTGGGTGGTGTTTTATTTTAGCCTCCAATGTCACGAAAAGATTTTTTTCTATATCAATTTTCTCCCCCTCCCACGAGCTAAAACCACCTCCTACCACTCTTATTCCTTAGCTCAGCAGTGGCTGCGTTTGGTTTCCCTTGGATTTTTATTGATCTCTCTTCTGATTTTTAGGATTTTTATTTTGGTGTTTCATTGGGGATTTTTTTGGGGGGGGTGTGGGGGGGATGAGGCACTTGTTGTTAAGTGACTTGCCCAGGGTCACACAGCTAGTAAATGTTAAGTGTCTGGGGCTGGATTTGAACTCAGGTCCTCCGGACTCCAGGGCCAGTGCTCTATCCACTGGGCCACCTAGCTGCCCCGGGGATTTTAAACTTGTTTTTCGAGGTGGTTTTTACTTGTATGCCTTCACAATGCTTGATCTACCTTCGTTCTCTGTGTGTGTGTGTGTGTGTGTGTGTCTGTCTGTCTGTCTGTCTGTCTGTCTCTGTCTCTGTCTCTGTCTGTCTCTGTCTCTCTCTCTCTCACACACACACACACACACACACACACACACAGCTCTGTAATACTCTGCCTGGGCCTTGGGATAGTGGCATTGGATAGAAAATGCTGGGGCCTGGAGTCAGGAAGATTCATCTTCCTGGGTTCCCATCTGGCTTCAAATCTTTCCTATGGCTGCAGCCCATGTGAAGTTTCTCAATCCTCTTGGCCTCAGTTTCCTTAAAAATACAAAATACAAATACAAAATTTGTATTCATATGTATTTTGGAAAAGAAAATTCTATTCATAAAAAATAATTAAATTAAAATAAATTTTTAAAAGAAAGAAATGACAAGCAGGATGACTCCTTTCAGCCTAAAACCATTTAGGGATCACTTTCAGGACGGGTGTGTTTCTGTTTGTGTGTGTGTGTGTGTGTGTGTGTGTGTGTGTGTGTGTGTGTTCCCTGTTCCGTGTCCCATGTCCACGTCCTTTTCTGTGTCTGTGTCCATGTGTCTTTCTGTGTGTCTGTCTCTCTATCCCCCCACATGCAGACGCAGACACAGACCCATACAAACACACACACACACACACACACACACACACACACAACCACACCCCTCTGTAATACTCTGCCTCTCCATGAGCAATTGATATCTTTCCAATGATTTGGATCGGATCTGATTGGTGTGAAGAGTGTTTGGTAGTTGTGTTCCTAGAGTTCCTGGGTTTCTCTTGGCAAGTAGACTCCCAAGTATTTTATGTGATCTACCCTTACTTTAAATGGAATTTCTCTTTCTATCTCTTGCTGCTGGACTTTGTTGGTCATGTATAGAAATGCTCATGATTTATGTGGATTTATTTTCTATCCTGCTATTTTGCTAAAGTTGTTCATTGTTCATTTCAAGTAATTTTTGAGTTGATTCTCTAGGATTCTTTAAGTATACCATCATATCATCTTCAAAGAGTGATAGTTTTGTTTCCTGCTTGCCTATTCTAATTCCTTTAATTCCAAGCTGGCTAACACAGGATCTGACAGGTCCTTCACGGGCCACAGAATCCAAGACCTTTAGAGAATAAAATAAAATTCAAATCATGAAAAATCAATTTGGAGTTCATGTAAAAATGAGACTGAGGAAAGAGTAGTGCCTAGTGTGAAAATATCAAAGGTGTCTAGGATTAGAATACAGGGCTTCTTAGTGTATCTCTGGGAAACTGAGGTTGAGGGAAATCAAAACACACAGGTGAAGTGGTCAAGCATTAACCATATTGAAGAAAAAACCCGGGAAGGAAATGGCACAGAAAGCAAGGGTGGACACACAGACACACACACACATACACATACATAGACCCACACACAGTGGGTCTTTCCTAGACATCATTCTCTATAACTTATTGTGACCACACTACTCCTAGGTGCATCAGTTTCCCAGCAGCAAGGTGCCAGGGCTTCAGTTGACTCACCTCTGCATTCCAGAGAGGCCCAGGGGTAGGGGCGGGATGAGAAAGAGAGATGAGGGAACCCAAGAGTCTCTCTGCAGTCCCTCCAGATGATCTCTCACCTGAAAAGATGGACCTTCACTCATTGATCACTGAAACAAATTCTCCTCACCAGGGCATGCAGAACCAAGAGATCTCTGAGTACATCTGATGAATAATTGTGAATGAAAGAGTAAGTGACTCAGAGAGAGATTTATATTCAAAGTCAATGGCCAAAGACTGAGGAAATGACAAGTTAGATGACTCTTTTCAGCCTACAACCATTTAGAGATCTCTTTCAGGAGGATGTGTTCGCCTGTGTGTGTGTGTGTGTGTGTGTGTGTGTGTGTGTGTATGTGTGTGTGTGTGTGCATGCACATAGATCAAGATCTTTATAGAGATGCACATCTGTAGGTCTATGTATCTATACACCTAAAGACAAACATACAGGCATATAGAAAACGTTGGCCTCTAATGGGAGAGAGACAATGAATTCGGAATTCAAAATGTCATGGGGGGGGGGAGGAAATCATAAAATTTCGGGACAATGAAAAAAAAACCCAAAACTCTCTAGGGTGTTTTTTATTATGGAGGAAGTTATGCCTCTGCGACCATGGGGAGCACAGCTGACAGACGTTATTCCGAAGTAGCCCTGAAACAGGTCTCATTTCTGGAGGATTGTTCTAAAGGAGAGAGGAAACCCCTACCCCCCCCCCGCCCCGTCCCAAAGTTTCTCCCCCAAGGACAATAGGACAATGCCACCACTCCCTTATTGTTTTCAGTTTTAAGCCCCCACCCCCTACTCCACAGAGTGCTCAGCATTTGCCTCCAGGAGAGAGGCCACACTTCCTGGGTAGCTCTTAGAAGGTGATGTTAGCCAAGTACCACCTAGGGTGACTCAGAAGGGTCTGACTTTTCCAAATTACATGTAAAAGCAAATTTTGACATCGATTTTTTTTTAAACTTTGTTTTTCAACTTCTTTTCTTCCCTTGCCTCTCACCCCCACCCCAAGAACTCAAAGAATTCAACATCAATTATACATGAGTACTTATCTAGGTGGTGAGAGCAAACAGATAAAAGCAAAACTTCAGATTAAGGAATGGTGGGGGGGGGGGTCGGGAGCAGGGGGAATGTGTTTCAGTCTGTTTTCAGATACCATCAGTTCTTTCTCTGTAGATGGACTGTAATTTTCAGAAGTTCTTCAGAATTATATTGGATCATTGCCTTGCTGAAAATAACCCCAGGCTTCCTAGCAGATCATCTTACTCTAATGCTTTTCTCTGGAAACAGTACATTTCTCTCTGCTCCTGTGGGTCTTTCTTTCCAGGTTTTTATGATAGCATCCTGTTCATCATAATTTTTACATAGTTCCTTGAACTTGACAGGGAATTTTCTTCACATTAGCCCATCACAGTATCACCTCTGCACTTCTAACTGCAAACGGGCCTCGGGTCTCACTATAGCCACCGGGTTGTCTGTCTCTCTGTCCCTCATTCGATGGCAGTTTTCTAGTGACTCAGAGAGCTGCCGACCTGTGCTGAGTGGAAAGAGAGGAGCAGGTGAGGATCAGGGTAGAAGAATGGATTTTGAAATCCATCCCCAGCCCCATTGGACAAGGAATATTCTCTGTCTGTCTCTCTGTCTGGTTGTCTGTCTCTGTCTGTCTGTCTCTGTCCGGGTGTGTCTCTGTCTGTGTCTGTCTGTCTGTCTGCCTCTCTCTCTCTCTCTCTCTCTCACACACACACACACACACACACACACACACACACACACACACACACCTCCTGAAAGAGATCCCTAAATGGTTCTAGGCTGAAAAGAGTCATCCAGCTTGTCATTTCTTATACTGCTCACTGCACAAGACATCATTTCATACAAGTCTTTCCAGACTTTGCTGGAGTCCTCCTGCAGAAGCAGAGTTCTTATCCCAGAGTCCTATTCCGTCAAAATCCCATACCACAGTTTCTTTAGCCATTCTCTGATGGATGGGCATGCCTCTGACTGCCAATTAATAGCCACCACAAAAAGAGCTGCTTTCAGTCATTGTGTACCCATCAGTCTTTTTCTCTTTTTGGAGATGTCTTTGGGATGTAAAACTAGCTGTGGCATTATTGCTGGATCCCAGGGTTTGATTTAGGCCCAGATACTTGACTGATGTCTTGTTTCCTTTCACAGGTTATTTTTTAGATAAGGAAACAGAGGCCAAGAGGATTAAGAAACTTCACATGGGTTGCAGCCATAGAAAAGATCAGAAGCCAGACTGGAATGCAGGAAGAGGAGTCTTCCTGACTCCAGGCCCCAGCATTTTCTATCCAATGCCACCATCTAGTGGCTGCGGCCCAGTATTGCAGAGGGGTGTATGTGTGGTTGTCTGTGTGGAGGGGAGATAGAAAGAGACAATCACACACACACACACACACACACACACACACACACACCTCCTGATAGAGGTCCCTAAATGGTTCTACGCTGGAAGGACTCATCCTGCTTGTCATTTCTTACACTGCTCCCTTCACAAGACATCATTTCATAGAAGTCTTGACTTCCAATTCTTAACCACCACAAAAAGAGCTGCCATCCATCATTGTCTACCTATAGGTCTTTTCCTCTTTTTGGAGATGTCTTTGGCATATAAAACTAGCTGTGGTATTACTACTGGATCCCAGGGTTTGATTTTGGCCTGGATACTGGACCGCTGTCTTGTTTTCTTCCCCAGATTATTCTGTAGATAAGGAAACTGAGGCCAAGAGAAACTTCACATGGGCTGCAGCCATAGGAAAGATCTGAAGCCAGACTGGAACCCAGGAAGGTGAATCTTCCTGACTCCAGGCCCCAGCATTTTCTATCCAATGCCACCATCCAGTGGCCCAGGCAGAACATTCCAAAGGGGTGTATTTGTGTGTGTCTGTGTCTGTGTGGGGGAAGATAGAGAGAGAGTAAGACAGACAGACAGACAGACAGACAGACACACACACACACACACACACACACACACAAAATCACCGGTCCTGAAAGAGATCCCAAAATGGTTCTAGGCTGAAAGGAGTCATCCTGCTTGTCATTTCTTTCTTTTTTAAATTAAATTTAACTTAATTTTCTTTTATTCTTTTATATTTTTCTTATGAATAGAATTTTCTTTTCCAAAATATATGTAAATACACAGTTTATTATTAACTTTATACAACTTTGTTTTCCAACTTCTCTTCCTCCCTTCCCACCCCCACCCACAAGAACTCAAGCAATACAAAATAAGTTATACATGAGTAGTCACGGAAAGCATTCCCACATCAGCTAGGTCGTGAAAGAAAACAGTCAAAAAACACAACTTCAGATGAAGGAATTGTCCAAAAATTATTTTAAAATTTTGTTTCCATCTCTATTCAGATACTATCAGTTCTTTTTCTGTAGATGGATTGCAATTTTCATAAGTCCTTCAGGGTTGTATTGGATCATTGCCTTGCTGAAAATAACCCCATGATTCCCAGCAGATCATGTTACAGGATTGCTGTGACTTTGGATACAGCGCATTTCCCTCTGCTTCCGTTCATGTAGGTTTTTCCAAGTTTTTCTGATAGTATCCTGTTCATCATAACCTGTACATGGTACCTTACATTGGACAAAGACTTTTCTTCCCCTTCTGCTCGTCATTTCTTCTGCCACTATGCTATTCCCTCAAAATCCTTTCCCACGGTTTCCTTAGCCATTCCCCGATGGATGGGCGTGCCTCTGACTTCCAATTCTTAGCCACCACAAAAAGAGCTGCTATCCAGCATTGTGTACCTATGGGTCTTTTTCTCTTCTTGGAGATGTCTTTGGGATATAAAACTAGCTGTGGTATTAGTGCTAGATCCAAGGGTTTAATTTTGCCCCAGGTACTGTTCGGGTGTCTTGTTTCCTTGAGATGAATGCGAGCCTCTGCCAGTGTTGGGAGACATTCATCTCAAGGAATGTTATTACCTTTTCTAGAAAGTTGGGGGGGGGGAGGGAAGGGGAGAAGAAGAGAACCGGGTGAAACTAGCTGAAAAGAGTAAAGGAACCACCGAGGGAGGGAGGGCGGGCAAGCGTTTGGGCTGTGGGGAAATCCATCCCTTGGCTCCCACTTTCTGTCAGGAGAAAGGTGTGGGGCTTCTAGCACAGGCTGAAGATGCTCAGTTAAGTGAAAGAGTAGTTATATAACAGGCTTGGGGGCGGTCCGGGGGGGAGGGAAGGGGTGGAGAGAATCGGGTACTGACAGATGAAGGGTGAAAGGGACAGCGCGCCCGCCATTGGGAGAGGGTCACAAATGGAGGGAGAGGGGGCGAGAGAAGTGGGGATCGATGGAGGGAGAGCGAGGGGGAGAGAGCGCGCGCAAGCGCCCCGAAACACTGGCAGAGGCTTGCGTGTTGACTACTATAATCCAATGGTTTCCTTTCTTCCCAAATCCCCCCCCCATTAAAAAAACAATGCTTTCCTTTTCCCATTTTCTTTCTTTTTTTGTTTCTTTTTGGTTTTTTTGCGGGGCAAGGAGGGCCGATGCTTTAACCACTGCGCCACCTAGCTGCCCCCCTTTTCCTCGTTTCCAAAAAATGGAACGCCATCCATCATCCTCCCTGCTTAGCCAGTGTTTGATTTCTTAGGCCCTCCAGCCTCGTTTCGGGTTCAAGCAAATCTCTGGTTTCTGTATGGCTACTCCACACGCCCCCCACCCCCCAAAAAAGGAAAAGCGAAAGCGGGGCTGGGGGGGAGGGGCTCGGAAAGACGTGGGCCGGGGCACCAGCAGAGGCATGGGCACGCTAAGAGGCAGAGGCAGAGGCACGGGCCCAGAACAGCTGGGACTTCATCTACCTGCGGAGGGCAAGGTGTCCTTCAGACCGACCGGGTGGTAACCGAGGTTCCCTAGCAAGGACCCCAAATCGGGATCCTGCCAACAGTTCCTTTCTTCAGCCCTACAAAAAGGAGAAAATACAAGTGGGGTGTGTGTGTGTGTGTGTAAGGGGGTGGACGTGTGGAGGGGGAGATGAGGGGGTAGCTCTGAGAAATAGCCAAATTTTTCCGAGAAGGGAGGCTGCTTTCTGCACTTCGGAGTCTTTTGGCTCATTTCTCAGGATCTCCTCATTTTCTCTTTGCGGGCTGGGCTTCTACCCTCCCCTCAGTCCTCATCAGACTTTCCCCAGTCGTTCTCAGAGCTGAAGCTGCTCAGAGGACAGAAGGCCTGTTCTCTTCCTTGTTCGATTCTAAAACGGGTGCCCCTCTGAGCAGCGTTTGGGTCTGTTGTTTTGTTTTGTTTTGTTTTTTCCAGCTTTTCTCCTGCCCCGCGCCTTGTCGGAACACACACACACGTAGACTCCTCGACCTCCTCCACATATGACCTGCGGAACCCCCCCAAATTACCCTGTGCTCTTACGTACCTCATTTTGACCTGATCTGGGGCTACGGGCCCTAAACTGCTTTCCAGTTTTCCCAGCAATTCTTGCCGTATGGGGAAGGACCATCAAATGTTCAATAAAGGATGGGTGGGTGGGTAGGTGCAAAGGGTGAGAGGGAGGAAGGGAGGTAGGGAGGTAGGTAGGTCTGACACCGTCCTAGGGGAACGGGCAGCGTGGGTTCAGACCAGGTTGGCTTCTCTTCCCCTGGATCTCCTTAAGGGCTCCCAAGCCACCTGTTCCCTTCTTTCTGGCAGTCGAACATTACAAGGCAGACGCTGGGACCTAGAAGAGTGGGCGGGTGCGTGGGCCTGTACGAGGGCAGGGGCATGGACAAAGGTAGAGGTAGAGGACCAGGCAGAGGCAGCGGCAGAGCCAGGGCTGGGTGACGGAAGCGGGGGCGGGAAAGGGAGGAGGAGCACAGGCGGAGGCGGGATCGGGACGGGACCGGGGTTGGAGCACTGGCACGGGCAGAGGCCGTGGCAGCAGCAGCAGCAGCAGCAGGTGCCCAGCCAGAGCCAGGGGCGGGGCGGGGGCGTGCACTGGTGTGCGGACCTAAGCCGCCCAGCCACCCCGTATTGGAGGCAAAATCCACCCACCCGACCCTCCTTCTTTCCGTCCACTGCAAGGGGCTCTCCCTCCCCGTGACTTTGACCCAAAGTGCCAAGGCCTAGCCTGGCCTCAAGGAATAGCATAGGGACACACGGCAGAACAGAAAGCAAACAGAGCCCCTGGGGGAACTGAGCATCATCACCCTGGGCTAGAGTTTCCACACCTTGGAAGCCAGGGGATGGATTTCCCCACAGCCCAATCGCTCGCCTGCTCTCCTTCCCTCCCTCGGTCCTTTACCCTTTTCAGCTTCGCCCGGTTCTCTTCTTCTCCCCCTCCACCACATCCTATCAAAGCTAATGACATCCCATGAGATGAATGTGTCTCCCAACCCTGGCAGAGGCTTGCATGTTGAGGACTCCAATGGTTTCGTTTCTTCCCAAATCCCCCTACCACCACCACCATTCTTTCCTTTTGCCATTTTCTTCCTTTTTTGTTTTTTGTTTTGGGTTTGTTTTTTGTTTTTGCAGGGATGGGTCGGAGGGAGAGAGGAAGGGAAGGGAGGGGAGGGAAGGAAGGAAGGAAGGAAGGAAGGAAGGAAGGAAGGAAGGAAGGAAGGAAGGAAGGAAGGAAGGAAGGAAGGAAGGAAGGAAGGAAGGACGGAAGGAAGGAAGGAAGGTGGGTAGGTCGCTCTGACACGGTCCTAGGGGAATGGGCGGCTTTGGTTCGGCGCACAGCCGTTGTAGGAGGTTGGCTTTCCTCCCCCTCGATCTCCTCAAGGGCTCCCAAGCCACCTGTTCCCTTCTTTCTGGCAGTCAGACCTTAGGAGGCAGACGCTCGGACCTAGGAGAGTATTCAGGGCGGGCTGGTGCCAGGGCTGGTGCTTGGGCAGCGGTCCGGCACCTGCAGGGGCAGGCGCAGAGCCAGAGCCGGGGGGAGGGGGCAGCGCGGGGGCGGGACAGAGACCGGGACCCGGACAGGAGTTGGAGCACGGCCCCGGGCCCGGCCCGGGTAAGGACAGTGGCAGGGGCAGGGGCAGGGGCAAGGGCACGTGCAGGGGCAGGCTTTTGACAAAATACAGCACCTATTTCTAATAAAAACACTAGAGAGTTTAGGAATAGGTGGAGCTTTCCTTAAAACAATAAACAGTATCTACCTGAAACCATCAGCAAGTATTATATGCAATGGAGATAAATTAGAGGCCTTCCCAATAAGATCAGGGGTGAAACAGGGATGTCCATTATCACCCCTTTTATTTAATATTGTACTAGAAACGTTAGCTTTAGCAATCAGCAGCAAGAGATAGGAAGAGAAATTCCATTTAAAGTAACGGTAGATCATATGAAATACTTGGGAGTCTACTTGCCAAGACAAACCCAGGAACTCTAGGAACACAACTACCAAACACTCTTCACACCAATCAGATCCGATCCAAATCATTGGAAAGATATCAATTGCTCATGGAGAGGCAGAGCTGATATAGTAAAAATGACAATACTGCCTAAATTAATTTACTTATTCAGTGCCATACCAATCAGACTACCTAAAATTATTTTATAGAGCTCGAAAAAATAATAACAAAATTCATCTGGAAAAAAAAATCAAGAATATCCAGGGAAATAATGAAAAGAAATTCAAAGGAAGGTGGGTTAGCGGTACCAAACCTGGAGCTTGACTATAAAGTGGCAGTCATCCAAACTCTCTGACTGCCTAAGAAATAGAGTGGAGGATCAATGGAATAGGCTAGGCACAGGAAATGCAGTAGTCAATGACACTAGTAATGTAGTGTTTGATAAACCCAAAGACTCCAGCTTCTGGGATAGGAACTCAGTATTTGACAAAAACTGCTGGGAAAACTGGACGATAGTATGGCAGAAATTAGGCATAGACCAGCATCTGACACCTTATACTAAAATAAGGTCAAAATGGATACATGATTTAGACATAAGAGGTGATACCATAGGTAAATTAGGAGAGAAAGGAATAGCCTACCTATCAGATCTTTGCAAAGGAAAACAATTTATGACCAAACAAGAGATAGAGTATATTATATAATGCAAAATGGAGGATTTTTATGACATTAAATTAAAATTTTTTTGTACAAACAGAAGCAATGCCTCCAAAATTAGAAGGGAGGCAGAAAGCTGGAAAACCATTTTTGTGGCCAGTACTTCTGATAAAGGCCTCATCTCTAAAATAGATAGGGAATTCAATCAAATTTATAAGAATCCAAGTCATTCCCCAATTGAGAAATGGTGAAAGGATATGAACAGGCAGTTTTCTGATGAAGAAACCAAAGCTATCTATTCCCATATGAAAAAATGCTCTAAATCTCTAATGATTAGAGAGATGCAAATTAAACCAACTCTGAGGTACCACCTGACACCTATCAGATTGGCTAAAATGACAAAAAAGGAAAATAATCAATGTTGGAGAAGCTGTGGAAAAATTGGAACACTAATGCATTGTTGGTGGAGCTGTGAACTGATCCAAGCATTCTGGAGAGCAATTTGGAATTATGCCCAAAGGGCGATAAAGCTGTCCATACCCTTTGACCTAGCAATACCACGTTTGGGTCTTTTTCCCAAAGAAATCATGGAAAGGGGAAAGGGACCCACATGTACAAAAATATTGATAGCTGCTCTTTATGTGGTGGCAAGAAAGTGGAAGTTGAGGGGATGCCCATCCATTGGGGACAAGTTGTGGTATAGGAATACAATGGAATACTATTGTGCTGTAAGAAACGATGAGCAGGAGGAGTTCAGAGAAACTTGGAGGGTCTTGCGTGGGCTGATGATAAGTGAGATGAGCAGAACCAGAAGAACATTGTACACGGTATCATCAACATTGAGTGTTGATCTACTGTGATAGACTATATTCTTCTCACCAATGCAATGGTGCAGAAGAGTTCCAGGGAACTCATGATATAAGAGGATCTCTAAATCCAAGGGAAAAAAAAAGAAATGTGGAGTATAGATGCTAAATAAACCATACTATTTCTGCTGTTTGTGGTGCTGTTGTTTTTTCTATTTTCAGGTTTTTCATTATTGCTCTGATTTTTCTCTTATAACATGACTAATGCAGAAATAGGATTAATGTTATTATGTGTACATATATAACCTATATCAGGTTACCTGCTGTCTAGGGGAAGAGGGGGGGGAGGGAGGGAGAAAAATCTGAAATTGGAAAGTCTGTATAAACAAAAGTTGAGAACTATCTTTACATGTAACAGAATAAATAAATAAATAAATAAATGATGAATTAATAAATTAATAAATAAATTTTAAAAAAGAAAAAAGAATAGGGACTCAGGTGGCTTAGATCTTAGTGTTCCATCTAGTGCAATTTGGTTGATATAAGATTTAAATTTTATACTACATGAAAAAATCTTGGGTTCTATTGCCACTGAAGGCAGAGACATATTGGAATTGTTACCAGCTTTGAGAATTCACAATGGACTTTTAAATCTTGAATCCTCAGTTTTCCCAAACACACAATGATAGGTTTCCAGTATATGGCCAAGGAAAACTCAGTGAATTCATTATTTCTTTCCTTCTTCTCCTGTCACATGGATGTTTTGTTTTCCCTCAACCTCAGTTTCCCTGAGATACACTAAGTGGGACTATCCTTTCATCCTAGACACCTTTGATATTTTCCCACAAGGCAGTACTCTTTCCTCAGTCTCATTTTTACCTGAACTTCAATTTGATTTTTCATGATTTAAATTTGATTTTATTCTCTAAAGGTCTTGGATTCTGTGGCCCCTGAAGGACCTGTCAGATTCTGTGTTAGCCAGCTTGGAACCTTCAGTGAGTCGCCTACCGGTCTGTAATCCTAAGGTTCCCTGAAGAATCAGTGACCATGTTTATAATACATAGCCAATGAAGGCACAGTCATTTCGAAGACTATAATGCTCACAATCCTGTCAAATGGATTTTTTCATTTCCCTCAGCTTCAGTTTCCCTTATATTCACTAAAGGGGACATAAGCATAGTTATCTTTTGTTATTTTCACAATAGGGACTCAGGTGGCTTAGATCTGAGTGTTCCTTCTAGACCAGTTAGGTTAATACCTGATTTGAGTTTTATGCTACATGAAAAAATCTAGGGTTCTATGACCACTGAAGACAGACATATTGGAATTTTTACCAGCTTTGAGAATGCGCAATGAACCTTTAAATCTCGAATCTTCAGTTTTCCCAAACACACAATGAAAGGTATCCAGTATATGGCCGAGGAAAACTCAGTGATTTCATTATTTCTTTCCTTGTTTTCAGGTCACATGGATGTTTTGATTTCCCTCAACCTCAGTTTCCCTGAGATACCTTAAGTGGGGCTATACTCTCATCCTAGACACCTTTGATATTTTCACACTAGACACTACTCTTTCCTCAATCCCATTTTTACATGAACTTCAATTTGATTTTTCATGATTTAAATTTTGTTTTATTCTTTAAAGGGCTGCGATTTTGTGGCCCCTGAAGTACCTGTCAGATTCTGTGTTTCCCAGCTTTGAGCATTCAGTGAGGTCCCTACCAATCTGTAATCCTAAGGTTCCCTGAAGAAGCAGTGAACATGTTTATACTGCTCAGCCAATGGAGGCACAATCATTTCAAAAACTAGGATGCTCAGAGTCCTGTCAAATGGATTTTTTCATTTCTCTCAGGTTCATTTCCCCTCATATTCACTAAATGGACCATAAGCTTAGACAGCTTTCGATATTTTCACAATAGGGACTCAGGTGGCTTAAATTTCAGTGTTCCATCTAGTCCAATTAGGATAATATATGATTTAAATTATATACTGGGGGGCAGCTAGGTGGCACAGTGGATAAAGTATTGGCCCTGGAATCAGGAGTACCTCAGTTCAAATCCGGCCTCAGACACTTGACACTTACTAGCTGTGTGACCCTAAGTCACTTAACCTTCTTTGCCCAGCAAAAAAATAAAACAAAAAACAAAAAATAAATTATATACTGCATGTAAAAATCTTGGCTTCTATGGCCACTGAAGGCAATGACAAAATAGAAATGTTACCAGCTGTGAGAATTCACAATGGACCTTTAAATCTCTAATCCTCAGTTTCCCTAAACGTACAATGAAATGTTTCCAATATATGGCCAAGGAAAACTCAGTGAATTCATTGTTTGTTTCCTTGTTATCCTGCTACATGGATGTTTTGATTTTGCTCAACCTCAGTTTCCTTGAGATACCCTAAATGGGGCTGTACTCTCACCCTAGAGACCTTTGATATTTTCACACGAGTCACTACTGTTTCCTCAGTCTCATTTTTACATGAACTTCAATTTGATATGTCATCATTTAAAATTTATTTTCTTCTTTAAAGGTCTTGGATTCTGTGGCCCCTGAAGGACCTGTCAGATTCTGTGTTAGCCAGCTTGGAGCCTTCAGTGAGGTCCCTACCAATCTATAATCCTAAGGTACCCTGAAGAAGCAGTGAACATGTTTATAACGCATAGCCAATGGAGGCACAATCATTTCAAAACTAAGAGGCTGGGCAGCTAGATGGCGCAGTGGATAGAGCACTGGCCCTGGATTCAGGAGTACCTGAGTGCAAATCCAGCCTCAGACACTTAACACTTACTAGCTGTGTGATCTTGGGCAAGTCACTTAACCCCAATTGCCTCACAAAAAAAAAACCAAAAACAACAAAACTATAAGGCTCACTATCCTGTCGAATGGATTTTTACATTTCTCTCAAGTTCAGTTTCTCTCATGTTCACGAAATGGACCATAAGCTTATACAGCTTTGATAATGCATAGCCAATGGAGGCACAGTCATTTCGAAAACTAGGATGCTCAGAGTCCTGTCAAATGGCTTTTTTCATCTTCCTCAGGTTCAGTTTCGCTCATATTCACTAAAGGGGACATAAGCATAGATATCTTTTGATATTTTCACAATAGGGACTCAGGTGGCTTAGATATGAGTGTTCCATCTAGACCAGTTAGGTTAATATCTGATTTGAGTTTTATGCTACATGAAAAAATCTTGGGTTCTATGGCCACTGAAGGCAGAGACATATTGGAATTTTTACCAGCTTTGAGAATTCGCAATGGACCTTTAAATCTTGAATCTTCAGTTTTCCCAAACACACCATGAAAGGTATCCAGTATATGGCCAAGGAAAACTCAGTGAATTCATTATTTCTTTCCTTCTTCTCCTGTCACATGGATGTCTTGATTTCCCTCCACCTCAGTTTCCCTGAGATAACCTAAGTGGCGCTATCCTCTCATCCTAGACACCTTTGATATTTTCCCACAAGGCACTACTATTTCCTCAGTCTCCTTTTTACATGAACTTCAGTTTGATTTTTCATGATTTAAATTTTCTTTTATTCCTTAAACTCTCAGATTCTTTGGCCCCTGAGGCACCTGTCAGATTCTGTTAGCCAGGTTTGAGCTTTCAGTGAGGTCCCTAACAATCTGTAATCTTAAGGTTCCCTGAAGAATCCGTGACCATGTTTATAATACATAGCCAATGAAGGCAAAATCATTTGAAAAACTCGGATCCTCCCAATCCTTTCAAGTGGATTTTTACATTTCACTCAGGTTTAGTTTCCCTCATGTTCACTAAATCGACTATAAACTTAGCTTTCAATAATTTCACAATAGGGACTCAGGTAAGGCTTGGATCTCAGTGTTCCATCTAGTCCAGTTAGGTTAATATCTGATTGGAATTTTATGCTACATGTAAAAATCTTGGGGTCTATGGGCACTGAAATCATTGAAATATTGGAAATATTACCTGCTTTGAGGACTCACAATGGACCTTTAAATCCCTAATCCTCAGTTTCCCTAAATGTTCGAGGAAATGTTTCTATTATATGGCCAAGGAAAACTCAGTGAATTCTTTCTTTGTTTCCTTGTTTTCAGGTCACATTGATGTTTTGATTTCTGTCAACCTCAGTTTCCCTGAGATACCTTAAGTGGGGCTATACTCTCATCCTAGACACCTTTGATATTTTCCCACAAGGCACTACTATTTCCTCAGTCTCATTTTTACATGAACTTCAATTTGATTTTTTATGATTTAAAATTGGTTTTATTCTTTAACTCGGTGGCACAATAGATAAAAGTACCAATCCTGGATTCAGGAGGACCTGAGTTCAAATTGGACCTCAGATACTTGACACTTACTAGCTCGGTGACCCTGGGCAAGTCACTTAACCCCTATTGCCCCGAAAAAAGAAAAGCAACAGAAAAAAAAAGATTTAGAGGATGCAAGGGGGCAGGGCAGGCAGAGAGGATGCCCCCCCACCTCACCCCTCCACCCCGCATCTCCGCGCTGCAGGCTCATTGGTGCGGCTCTCCTGGGCTGGCAGAGCAAGGGCGTACCGCGCGTGCGCGGCCCGGGCGCAGGGATCTCGTGCCCGCCGAATCACAGCGACGCTGGCGCACGTGGGCCGGGGAAACATGTGGTCACTTTGGAAGGAGGGGCCTCGGCCCAGCGTGGTCTACGTGCCGGAAATCGAGGCTGAAAACGTGGCGGGGGGCACGGGCCGCCAGGAACACCAAGAACACCGGAGCGAGAGGAGGAGGAGGAGGAAGAGGAGAAACACAAGGCAGAGGGGGCCCACCAGGGCAAGGGGCAGGGCAGGCTGGGGGTAGGGGGGGGCAGAAGGAGCTCGAGGGAGGGGGCCCGATGCCAGGGCCCAGCCCGGTGCCAGGCCCGCGGGGCGGGCTCCCCTCAGCCCAGGGCCTCCCCCGCGCCAGCCCGCTGTCCCCGCTCCGGGGCGCCCTGGTTTGGGCTTCGGGGGAGAAGGAGGCCAGACCGCGGTCAGGCCCGGGTTCCTCCTGGGCTTTGTCCCCGCGGGACTCCGGGGAGGCGCCTCCTTGTGTCCGCTGGCCCGGGGCGGCGCGTTGGTGTCGGGGTCACTTCTGGTGGGGGGGGAGCTGGGAGAGCTCGCCCCCCTCTGCCGGCGGGAGGCCCTGAGCCGATTTCGGGGGTGATGGACAGGAGGGGGCCCGAGGAGCCCCCGGGGAGAGAGGCTGGGGGGCCCCACCCGGGACATCGGCGTAGGAGCGAAGGCGGGTCCCCAGGAAGGGCCCGGGCTGCCCGCAGGCCAGGCCAGAGCCCGAGCGGAGAGGGGGGGTGGGGGCCTCCCTAGGGGCCTGCCCCCCGCGGGGTTTCCATCGGAACCTTCCTGGGTCGAGTCGTCTGGGAACTGTCCCTGTCAGTGCAGAAGGCCTGAGTGGGGGTGGGGGGGTTGGGGGTGCAGCTTTCGAACCCCAACCCGATGGCCACCCGCGAATGTTCCGGGTGATTCTCCGAGGGCTCCTCTCACCCCTTCTTCCTTTGTCCAAGGGGGGCTGCAGCCCGGGTGTGCGAGCAGCGGGCCCAGAATTCCTGGCCTGGGGTCCCAAGGGCACGGGGGAGAGTCAGGAAGCTGAGCAGTGTGTGCAACCTTTCAGCCAGGACGGAAAAGTGGCCTTCAGGTAGGCACCCCGGCCCCCCCCCCACCAGGTCCAAGACTGACCATGCAAAGGGCTGCACAGTGCTGATTTTGCAAATGATTTTGACAGATCAAAGAAGAGCTTAGGGTACATGTGTTATGTCCACTGCCGTGAAGTGTGCCCCTCAAGGTCAAGGAGCCGGTAGTCAAGCAAGTCAGGCTTCTCCAAGTTGGGCCTGTTTGTTTCTTTGGGGGCTATGGGGCTGTTCTGGAAATGGACAAGTCAGGCCATTAGTCAGGACCCTCTGCCCTTTCAGGGTTGCTGACCAAGAGAATGGGGGCTGCTTACAATGCTAGAGCTGGGAAGAACTTAGAGCCCACTGAGTCCAACCTTCTCAGTACATAGAGGAGGTAAGTGATACCCCTCCCAAGTGAAGGTAGATAACTTATCTTTTTTTTTTAATTTTTAATTTTTTTTTTTTGTGAGGCAATTGGGCTTAAGTGACTTGTCCAGGGTCACACGAGGGTAGATGACTTATCTAAGGTCTCCCAGCTAGTTAGTGGCAGGGCTACAACCCCTGATTCCAGGCTACTGTTCTTTGCACTATGCAAATCTCCCTCCCCAATGAAGCCATTTTCCTGAAATGAGGTCCAACCCTTTAAAGAGAGCAGTGACCCCTCTATTTTACCCTAAATATGTCATCATGGAGCAGCTAGTGGACAAAGCATCACCCCAGGATGCAGGGGGATCCCAGCCAAAACCCTGCCTCAGACACAAGACAGTCACCCACTGTATCACCCCAGCAGGTGTGTCCCCCAACTCCACTTTTTTTATGGTTCTCTAGGGTCTTGTATTTGAAAGTCAAATTTGCCTTTCAGTTTAGGTCTTTTCATCATGAATATCTGAAAGTCCTCTTTTTCACAGAAGTCCCAGTTTTACTGGATACCTGATTCTGGGTGGTAATCCCAATTCCTTTGCCCTCTGGAATGTCCTATTCCATACCCTCTGGTCCTTTAATGTAGAAGCTGCTAGATCTTGTGCTATCCTGACTGGGGCTCCACACAGTACTTGCAGTCTTTCTTTTTGGCAGCTTGCCATATTTTCTCCTTGACCTGAGAGCTCTGGACTTTCGCTATAATATTCCTAGGAGTTTTCCTTTGGGGATCTCTTTCAGGAGGTGATCGGTGGATTCTGACAGTTTCTTGGAAGATGGTGCCTATGGTCTTTCCTTGATCATGGTTTTCAGGTAGACCAATAATTTTCAAATTCTCTCTCCTGGACCTATTTTCCAGGTCAGCAGTTTGTCCAAGAAGATATTTCACATTGCCCTCTATTTCTTTTATTCATTTGGATTTGCTTTATTGTGTCTTGTTTTCTCATGAAGTCACTAGCTTCCATTTTTTCTTTTTTTTTTTTTTTGTGGGGCAACGGGGGTTAAGTGACTTGCCCAGGGTCACAGCGCTAGTAAGTGTCAAGTGTCTGAGGCTGGATTTGAACTCAGGTCCTCCTGAATCCAGGGCCAGTGCTTTATCCACTTCGCCACCTAGCTGCCCTCCAGCTTCCAGTTTTTCAATCCTAATTCTTAGGCAATTATTATCATACAGCTTTTATACCTCCTTTTCCCTTTGGCCAGTTTGGCTTTTCAAGCTTGTTGACTTTTTTCTCATGTCTTTCCCGCATCACCCTGATTTCTCTTTCCATTTTTTCTTCTACCTCTCTAACTTTATTTTCAAAGTCCTTTTTGAGCTCCTCTGTGGTCTGAGACCAATCCATATTTTTCTTGGAAGCTTTAGATTTAGGGGGAGGGGAAAGGGCAGAGGTGGCATAGGGTGAAATCCCACATGAAAGAATAGGAAAGGGCTTATGGAGTAGGGCAAGAGATGGGGGAGGAGCAGGGCAGGAAATGAATTTGATACTCATCAAAATAGGCTCAAAAAACCTTAATCTCATCAGAGTTGGCTCAAGGAAGGATTAACACACACAGACACAGAAACACACACAGACACAGACACACACACACACAGGCAATTGGGTGGAGTAATCTGTTTAATCTGGGCAGTAAATGAGCCTAACACTCATCAGAATTGGCTCAAAGACCTCAATCTCATTAGAATTGGCTCAAGGACTGAGTAACATACCCACTCAATTGGGTGGAGTGATCTCTCTAACCCTTCAGGAAAATAGGAGAAGAAGGGGACAAAGAGAGAGGGGCAAAAGAAGGGAAGGCAGATTGGGGGAGGGGGCAGACAGAAGCCAATCCCTTTTGAAGAGGAATAGGGTGAAAAAAGATAGAAAATATAGTAAATATCATGGGGAAGGGAATAGGATGGAAGGGAAACAGTTAACAATAGTAATCATGAAAAAGAGAAAAGGGGGGGGGGAATTAAGCAAAAAAACCCAAACCATAGCAACTCTTTGTGGTGGCTAAGAATTGGGAATCAAGGGAATGTCCACCAAACTGAGGAATGACAAAGAAAGCTGGGGTAACTGATTGTCATATGCTATAGCACAATACCATTCCACTACAAACAGGATGATCCCAGAAAAACCTGGAAAGACTCATATGAACTGATGTCTAGTGAAATGAGCAGAACTGGGAGGACATTGTGCATAGTGACAACAATTCCAGGAGGAATTGTTAATGACTTTAACTACCCTCAGGAATACAATGATCCAAGGGACAATCGCAAGGGACTAATGATGAAGCTTACTAGTGTAAAAATAATTATTATTAATAATCTAGTCTGGAAAAGTATATAATTGGACTTCTGAAAAATTGTAATTATATGAAAAAGTATAGGTTTAGGAAAATTATAATTGGGCTCTAAGTCCTGACACTGTTGCCATTCAAATGTAGAAATATTTTTGACTGACTAGCCCAATTTTGGGGGGGCTAATCTGGGACTTTTGACTAGCTGGCTAGGCTATCTGACTGCTATTAATTTAATGTGGGCCGTTTATAAAGTTCCACCACACTGCTCCCAAATTGATAAACTACACATTAAGAAGCCTCTTAGCTAAATAATCAAAGCACAGTTTATTTATGAGATACTATTGAAAATTAAGAATACAGGGAAATAAAATGTACAACCTGACTGCATTGAGGTGGGTCTCTTTCCACTGCATCTCTTTGGAACTTCTTCAATACAATAAGGGCTTTAGCCTCCTCTTGCCTCAGGGTTCTTTTACTTTTATTCTAACTCCAAGCCCCTTTCACTTTGTAAATCCCCCTGCTTCTAACTTTCCTCTCCTTACTGCCCCTGCTGACCCCCTGTGTTTCTCTCTCACTGACCTTCTATCTGTCTGCTCTGTCAGTCTGCCCTTTGGCCTCTCTTTTGCCTGTTCCTAGTCCTTCTTGTCTTCTGCGTCCTTGTGGCCCAGTCTCTAGTCTCCAATGTTTGCCGTCTCCTCAGATGCCTCTTGACCTCTTCTTGTCTGTCTGAACCTCTTCTCAGCCTCTCTCGTCTGCCCCCCAACTCCTTGCTGTCTAACTCCCAGGTCTATATATACCTTTTCTTCTCTCCCCTCAAATCTCAGGGCTTCCTGGGTCCCCACAGACCAAGGTCATCCTCTATCCAGGGCTTCGGCTTGTGGGGTGGTTTTGCACTCCAGCTTCACTCGCCTCAGCACAGCCTCTCTGGGATCTTTCTGATAACTCCACTCAGGTCAGAGGGAGCTGGGGGCTTTTTTTTCCCCCAGCTGTCTGACCTGGTGTCTTGCACAGCCCACAGGGCTTTGGGGCTCAGCTAAAGCAGAGGGCGAGGGGCACCAGCCCCTCCCACACAGAAGAGACCCTGAGGGCCTAAGGCTTTCCAATCTCAGCCCAAAGGTAGGGTCCCCAAATCAAATTAAATTTCCACAGTCCCGCCCCCCTTTGCTTCGAAAAAGAAACATGTAGTGTTTCCTTGATGAAGCAGCAAAACAAAATACCATAACCTATGCTGGGACACAATATCAATAACAACACAGGAAAAGAAAATTGTCCAGAGGGGCAATCCCTCATGGACTCCCCCTTTGACAGTGTCCACAGAGGGAAGACCTCTGCAGAAAATACACATCACAGATGGTGTAAGTAGGAAGAGACCAAAGTGTCCATTTAAAGTCCTTTTCAATCTTGTCTTCAGAAGAGGTGTTGAGATGTCATCAGGGGAACTGGACTCTGGTCAGGACTCTGGTTGTCTCTGGATACTGCTGAGCTTTCACTAGTCTTTAGAATTGCATTGTCCAAAATTGTTCAGTTTAAATAATGAAAGTTCTTCAAAAAGCAGTGAAAGTTCTTCAAAAAGCAGTGAAAGTTCTTCAAAATGTACAAAACAAATCTGAACTTTATGCATATACAGTGTATTGGAGTCCCCCCTTTGGGAGGACGTCTATATCCGTAAGCAATAGAAAACTGAGACAATACATCAGTAACACTTTTTGCCATTATATGTCTGGATCAAGGCCAAATTTAGTAATGTGTCCATGATGACACTTGAAAATGTTATGGGAGGGTTACCATACCACATCATGTGGTGCACAGACACCCAATAATTGTGCTAGGCCTCAGGTGGATGGATTCCAACCATGCCACCAGAAAGAATAAAAAAAAAATCAAACAAAATTAAGTTAAACCAGGTGCATGGGCTGGTGCTTCCATGACACCAGACTATTTTTGGAGTGAGAGATGTGCCCTATATAGCTGCTATTATCAGCAAACTATGAACTTACTGCATGTATTTAGACTAAGGGAATCCTGCCTCCAGGTTTTGCTGAATGGCTGTTCTCTCAGCCTCCTCAGGGCATCTTAGGTGTACTTGTCTCTCCTCCTGTTGTACATATATTTTCTCCAAGGCCTGCATTGTGGAGTGGAGTCATCTCCCTAAAGCTCAGTGTAAGAGTAATTTGTCTCTGAAATCATAAGTTTCCATAATTTAAAAATCTCATATTAATTTCCCCAAAGAAAATATGATGGAAAAAATGTGTGTTATGCTGCATAAGTAAATACACACTTGCAATATATACAATAATTCTAAACCATATCAAGAGTAAATTGGGAAAGTGGTATAATGACCAATGCAACAAAATAAAATAAAAGCTATATACATAGTCACAGTGACATATTAATGATAAATTAATAGAAATGACTGATATTAAACATTGTTACAAAATATTCATTAAGCCAATAAACCACATCAAGTTACTTATGGATTCTATATCTAGTACAATGGCAATAATAGATACCTAAATTGATAAACAATTTATCAAAAAAAGCTTAAACATCAGCATACTTGAAGTGAAAAAACAATTTATCAAAAGAACTTAAACATTAGCAAGACTCAGTGTCCATTAATTGTCCTACAAACCAAATAATAGGGTTCAGTAACCCTTCTTTGAAGTTAGAGGTTCAATAACCCTTTTTAGAAGTTAGAGCCATATGCTCTTTGTGAAGAAGTCCTTCTCCTACAAATGGTGCAGGTGGAATGAGATGATGAGGACCAAACTGGGTCCAAGCAGGAACAGGAACAGCAACACCAGCAGGCCAGGGTGCCTGCTTCAATTCTGCCACAGCTGAAAGATACTGGGAATCCAGCTGTAAAGATACTTGGAAAGAATTTTTTGTTAGAGCCACAAGTGGCTTAGTAATTTTACCAAAACAGGGTATCCATTGCCTGCAATACCCTAGAATGGCCCTTAGCTGCTGCTTAGTTAATTTTGCCACTCTTTGGGCTTCTAATAAGCAATAATAATAAGTGTCCCCAACTTTGAGGATCACATGAGGTTTGTTACTCTGGGGAGGAGAATGGAATAGAATAAGAGGATGAATGCGTTTAAAGTCTAGAAAAATATAATTTTCAATATTTACTGTTGTCCATTCCTCCCCTGTGCACAGTCATTTTTCTGTATTTCCCTGATCTTTATCTTTTTGAGAGGGTCTGTGACTATTCTCATTGTGCTCCGTAATATCTCTTTGAAAAGGCCTATAACTGGTTTGACTCTGCTTCTCTGTATTTCCCTGATAAGTTCTATACCTATTTTGATTTTGCTTGTAATAAGGCCTATAATTGCCCTGATTCTTTCCGTCTGTACCTTCCTCATAGGGTCTTCTAAAATTATTCTGATTTTGTTGATAATAAGGCCTGTAATTGCCCTGGTTGTTCCCTTTCTGGAAAAAGTTTCTCTGATTATTTCTCTTTCCCCTGAAAAAGTCTTTAAGGCTTTCACACATTACCTGTCTCAATTCGTATTTTCTGGTTCTACACTCTCTCAACAAGTGTCCTTGCTTCTCACAATATTGACACACTTTAGGGGTCTTCTATTGACTCTAAATGTTTGACCTGAAACTAGGATGTGTCTGCTTTTAGGCTTTGCAGCATCCTGCATAGGAGGCTTTTGCTGACCTGCTTTTAAAGACTGTTCAACTTTTTTTTGTGAACTCAGGTCATTTTTAGTAGAGGGAGCTCTTAATACTTGGCTCACTATGGGTACAATTCTTTCTCTCTCTCCAGAGTTGTATAAGAAAATACCATGCTATAATATTAGTAATGGAGAGACAAAAATTACAGTTGCTAGAGCTATTATTACTTTACCAAAATATGGTTCAAAATTGGTCAAAATGTCTCCAGTAATACTGACCATGGGATCAGTGGGGAAAATAGACTCACTCATCCCATCATTCCAAAATACTTTTATGGTATGGATGAGGAAAAGTCCTGTAAGGCCATAAGAAAATACTGAGCTAGTCATTCTTTTAAAGTGAGAGGATATATTGTCCCAGAAAACCCCAACGAAATAAGGTAACAGGGAAAACAAATATTCAATCGTGGTTCAGTATAAAGGCTAAGGCTTTTCTCTGCTAGAGGCTTTCAAAAAATTAAAGGAAGCAGTTGGGTGGGGAAAAAATTTCTTTTTATACAATTAAAATTTCCTAGTGGCCCTTTAATTTTATTATTATTATTGTTATTAATTTTTAAAGATTTACCAAGTTAGTAGGTTAGTAACTCCTACCAGGCTTTCCATTAAATATTGTACAAAAATTAATTATTAATGAACTAATCTAGTCTAAAAATTATATAATTTTGTATATATAAAAAATATAATTAAATGAAAAAGTATAGGTTTAGGAAAATTATAATTGGGTCGTAAATCCTGCCGCGGTCACCATTCAAATGTAGAAATATTTTTGACTGACTAGCCTAATTTTGGGGGGACTAATCTGGGACTTTTGACTAGCTGGCTAGGCTATCTGACTGCCATTAATTTAATGTGGGCCGTTTATAAAGTTCCACTACACTGCTCCCAAATTGATAAGCTACAGATTAAGAAGCCTCTTAGCTAAATAATCACAGCAGAGTTTATTTATGAGATACTACTGAAAATTAAGAATACAGGGAAATAAAATGTACAACCTGACTGCATTGCAGTGGGTCTCTTTCCACTGCATCTCTGTGGAGCTTCTTCAATACAATAAGGGCCTTAGCTTCCTCTTGCCTCAGGGGACTATTACTTTCATTCTAACTTAGAGCCCCTTTCACTTGGTAAATCCCCTGGCTTCTAACTTTCCTCTCTTTACTGCCACTGCTGACCCCCTGTGTTTCTCTCTCACTGACCTTCTGTCTGTCTGCTCTGTCAGTCTGCTTTTCGGCCTCTCTTTTGCCTGCTCCTAGTCCTTCTAGTCTTCTCCTTCCTCCTTGTGGCCCTGTCTCTAGTCTCCAATGTTTGCTGTCTCCTCAGTTGCCTCTTGACCTCTTCTTGTCTGTCCGAACCTCTTCTCAGCCTCTCTTGTCCGCCCCCCAACTCCTTCCTGTCTAACTCCGAGGTCTATATATACCTTTTCTTCTCTCCACTCAAATCTCGGGGCTTCCTGTGCCCCCACAGACCAAGCTAATCCTCTAGCCAGGGCTGCGGCTGGTGGGGAGGTGTGCACTCCAGCTTCACGTGTCTCGACACAGACTACAGGGGATCTTTCAGATAGCTCCGCTCAGGTCGGAGGGAACTGGGGGTTTTCTTTCCCCCAGCTGTCTGACCTGGCATCTTGTGCAGCCCTCGAGGCTTTTGGGCTCAGCTGAAGCAGAGGGAGAGGGGCTGGTGCCCCTCCCATACAGAAGAGTCCCTGAGGGCCTAAGGCTTTCCGATCTCAGCCCAAAGGTAGGGTCCCCAAATCAAAATAAATTTCCACACTACCCAGCCCCATAGAAAGAACTGATAAAAAGAGCACTTGTGGACTGTACATAGATATCCTGGTTGACGTGTTGTGGAGGGGGGGACGGGAGGGAGGGAGGGAGAAAAATTTAGAACTCTAAATCTTAGGAAATGAATGTTGAAAACTACCCTTACATGTAACTGGAAAAAATCAAATAAATGTTTGTCGCACTGAAAAAAAAAAAAAAAGAGAGCAAGAACATAGGAAGGAGAAGCTGATTCAGAGAGTCCCAGTTATTGAGGTGTGAGCAGCTGTGTTCATTGTCCACAGGTGGGGTTTTGGAGGATGTCTTCTGTGCAGGCTTCACCAGAAAATGTTTTTTTGTTATTATTATTACCATGTGGTGCAAAATAATAAACTAGCATGAATGGCTTCACATGGGAAACAAAGAAGCACAAAGGTTTTAAAATGCTACAGGCAACTAATTGTATTGGAGTGGAGAGGCCCCCGTGACATCCCTAGTAGGGTCCAAGGAGTAAAAGGGACTGGACCTTCAGTGGCTTTGCTGTCTAAGCAGCTCCAGGGCTCCACTGGAAGGGCTGAGGCGGAGACATTTAAAGGGACCTGCCTGAATTCACTACCCAGGTCCAAGACTGACCATGCAAAGGCCTGCAGGGTGCTGATTTTTCAAACGATTTGGATAAATCAAAGAAAAGTTTGCGGTGCACTTTGCTAGAGCTGGAGAGACCTAGGATCCACCGAGTCCAACCTGCTCTGTATATAGAGAAGGCAAGTGAGCCCCCCCCCATGCTCCCTTCCCTGATGAGTGACGGTAGATGACTTGTCTAAGGTCTCCCAGCTAGTTAGTGGCAGGGCTACAACCCCTGATTCCAGGCCACTGCTCTTTCCACTAAGCAAGGCGCCCTCCCCATGAACCCACGGTGCTGAAGTGAGGTCACACCTGGCAGGCGCACCTGCCCACGCAGCTGCTCTACTCTCCTGGGTTCTAGCCTCTGCCTCCTGATGTTTGACTGCCAGAAAGCAGTGAATGGGTGGCTTGGGATCCCTTAAGGAGATCAAGGGGAAGGACAGTCAACCTCTCGCAATGCTTATGCGCCGAACCAAAGCTGTCCGTTCCCCTAGCACCCTGACAGCGCATCCCAGGGTCCTGCCCTGCCGTGGCTGCCAAAGGAGGAAGGGGTTAGGAATCTGGGGCATGAATGCATTCCCCCAGGGGCTCTGTTTGCTTTCTGTCCTCTCGTGTGTCCCTACCTATTCCTTGAGCCCAGGCTAAGCGTTCGAACCTTTGGTCTTAGTCACAGGGAGGGAGAGTCGCTTGCAATGGATGGATAGGGTCGGGTGGGTGTTTTGCCTCCAATACGTGGAAGCTGGGAGGCTTAAACTCGAGCACCACCCCACGCACAAGGCCCATGGCCGGCGCACCAGCCCTTGCTAATGGCCCTCGGACACGCGCCACGCCCCGGCCCTCATCCCTTCTCCCTCCATTGTCTCCTAGGTCCTAGCCTCTGCCTCCCAAGGTCTGACTGCCAGGAAGAAGCGAACAGGTGGCTTGGGAGCCCTTGAGGGGAAGAAAAGCCTCCGCCTCTGCCTGTGCCCGTGCTCCGTCCGCCATGCTGGTCCCGGTCCCGATCCAGCCCCCGACTCTGGCTCTGGCTCCCTTCCTTCTCCCCGAACCCCCCCCCCCAACACACATACTCAGCAGGCAAGAAAGGAATAAATACATATATTGGTGTGCGCATGGCCCCGCCAGGCACCGAGTCCGAAACGTCGTCTCTCCTGCCAGAAGCCAGTACCTTCGTCACCTGAGCCACTGGGGACACTGAGGGTCTCAAATCGACCCTCCTTCCACATCCACCCGTTTTCCCCCTGGACGCTCTTGGTCCGCCTCTCGCTGGCATAGAGCCCACTTCCCTGCCCCTGCACAATCTCTCGGGTCCCTATACCCCCCACCCCAACTGACTTGATTCGTTTCTTTAGGGTTGGGGGGGGGACGGGCCAGTGAGACGGGAAGCCGGAGAGGATGACAAAGAAGCCTTATGGGGACCCGTGTCCACCCCGCGCCTCCCCCCGGAGCGCTCTCCTAACTCAGAGCACCGCCTCCCCCGATGAGAGCCAGCAGGTCTCTGGGCCCCCCGGGGTGGCGGGACCTTTACAGGCTCATTCCTGCCTCGAGAAGGGCTGGGGCCAAGAGCTACCAGCTGATAGTCCCTCCCTTCCCCCCAGCCTTCCACTCAGCTGAACCGCATGGAGGTTAATGAACAAGGAGATGGGGGGCGGGGGGGGGGGCGGGGCGGAGAAGAAAACCAGGACGGGGAATTTTTAGGATCACAACACCAAATCCCAGCAATAGTCATCCTCTCCTTACCCCCGCGGGAGGCTGTGCGGGGCAATGTGCGGAGCGAGCGCGGGAGCCCCTGCCCCTGCTCCTGCGCACAGGCTGCTGTCAGTCGCCCAGGAAACTTGCTGAAATCTGAAACCCTCCTCCTTGCATCTGTCCAAGCCAGCCCTCCCTCCCTCCCTCCCTGCCTCCTGAGGCTGACGCTTTCCAGAAGAAAAAATGACAAGTGCCTCCTCCTGGTTTTATTTTCAAATTTTACGTGTTCTCCCGTCCTCTGGTCCTTCACCCCCAACCCCCGCTCCCCCTGCCCAGGAACACACAAATTCAGAAGGCAAGGAAGGAATAAATACATATATGTATATGTGTGTAGGGGGAAGGGGGCTGGGACTGTGCGGGGTGCTATGACAGGGGGGTGGGAGTGGGGCCTGCATGTATACCTAGGAGTAGTGCGTCTGTTTGTATGGGTACATATCTCCATGTTTCCTTCTTAGTGCTGTCGTGAAAGTAGCACGGTAAAAAAGAAGACACTCTTTACTCCCGAAAGCTAAATCCACGTTGTCCATGCTGTGAGGGAGGGGAGGGAATAGGGGGAGGGGAGGGGAGGAATTCGGAAAAACCCAAAGTGTTTTGCTTCTCCTCTCATTTTGGCTCCATCGCACGTACCCTAGGCAAAAACTTTTCCATCTCATGGAATCAAAATCATCTGTTTCACCTCCTGTGAGCCTTTCTTCCCCTGGTCTGGGCATCCACTCTTCCCGTATTCACTGATCTGACCGATGCAGTATTCTTTTTTCTCTTCTTTCCTTATTTCCCCCCCCCTTCTTCTGCCAATCTCTTTGGGTAGTGTTTTATTTTAGCCTCCAATGTCACGAAAAGATTGTTTTCTATGAGTTTTCTCCCCCTCCCACCAGCGAAAACCACCTCCTGCCACTCTTATTTCTTAGCTCAGCAGTGGCTGTGTTTTGTTTGCCTTAGATTTTTATTGACCTCTCTTCTGATTTTTAGGATTTTTGTTTTGGTGTTTCATTGAGGATTTTTTTTGGGGGGGTGTGGGGGGGATGAGGCACTTGGTGTTAAGTGACTTGCCCAGGGTCACACAGCTAGTAAATGTTAAGTGTCTGGGGCTGGATTTGAACTCAGGTCCTCCTGACTCCAGGGCCAGTGCTCTATCCACACTGGGCCACCTAGCTGCCCCGGGGATTTTTAACTTGCTTTTGAGGTGGTTTTTACTTGTATGCCTTCACAATGCTTGATCTACCTTCGTTCTGTGTGTGTGTGTGTGTGTCTGTCTGTCTGTGTCTCTGTCTCTCTCTCTCTCTCTCTCTCACACACACACACACACACACACACACACACACACACACACACACACACAGCTCTGTAATACTCTGCCTGGGCCTTGGGATAGTGGCATTGGATAGAAAATGCTGGGGCCTGGAGTCAGGAAGATTCATCTTCCTGGGTTCCCATCTGGTTTCAGATCTTTCCTATGGCTGCAGCCCATGTGAAGTTTCTCAATCCTTTTGGCCTCAGTTTCCTTAAAAATACAAATACAAAATTTGTATTCATATGTATTTTGGAAAAGAAAATTCTATTCATAAGAAATAATTAAATTAAAATAAAATTTAAAAAGAAAGAAATGACAAGCAGGATGACTCCTTTCAGCCTAAAACCATTTAGGGATCACTTTCAGGATGGGTGTGTGTGTGTGTGTTCTCTGTCCTGTGTCCCATGTCCATGTCCTTGTCTGTGTGTGTCTGTGTCCATGTGTCTTTCTGTGTTTCTGTCTCTCTATCCCCCCCACACGCAGACACAGACCCATACAAATAGACACACACACACACACAACCACACCCCTCTGTAATACTTTGCCTGGGGCATGGACGGTGGAATTGGATAGAAAATGCTGGGGCCTGGACTCAGAATGACTCACATGACTGCAGCCCATGAGAAGTTTCTCAATCCTCTTGGCCTCAGTTTCCTTAAAAATAAAAAATACATTTTAGATATGACGCCTTTATCAGAAGTACTGGCCATAAAAATGGCTTCCCAGCTTTCTGCCTCCCTTCTAATTTTGGATGTATTGTTTCTGTTTGTACAAAAATTTTTTTAATTTAATGTCATCAGAATCATTCATTTTGCATTTTATAATATACTCTATGTCTTGTTTGGTCATAAACTGTTTTCCTTTCCAAAGATCTGATAGGTAGACTATTCTTTTCTCTCCTAATTTACCTATGGTATCACCTCTTATGTCTAACTCATGTATCCATTTTGACCTTATTTTGGTATAAGGTGTAAGATGTTGGTCTATGCCTAATTTCTGCCATACTATCGTACAGTTTTCCCAGCAGTTTTTTTTTAATTTTTTTGTTTTTTTTTCTTTCTATAAGGTATTTTATTTTTTCCGTTACATGTAAAGATAGTTCTCAACTTTTGTTTATACAAGCTTTAAAATTTCAGATTTTTCTCCCTCCCTCCCCTCCCTCCCCCCTCCCCTAGACAGCAGGTAATCTGATATAGGTTATATCTATATATCTCTACACATATACATATAGATATATATACATACACACACACACATATATATACACATAATAACATTAATCCTATTTCTGCATTAATCCTGTTACAAGAGAAAAAATCAGAGCAGTGATGCAAAACCTCAAAATAGAAAGAAAAAAAAACAACAGCACCCAAAACGAAAGAAATAATATGGTTCAATCAGCATCTATACTCCATAGTTCTTTCTTTCTTTTTTTTTTTTCTTGGATTTGGAGACCCTCTTCTATCATGAGTTCCCTGGAACTCTTCTGTACCATTGCATTGGTAAGAAGAATATAGTCCATCACAGTAGGTCAACACTCAATGTTGATGATACAGTGTACAATGTTCTTCTGGTTCTGCTCATCTCACTAATCATCAGCTCACATAAGACCCTCCAGGTTTCTCTGAACTCTTCCTGCTCATCATTTCTTACAGCACAATAGTATTCCATTATATTCATATACCACAACTTGTCCAGCCATTCCCCAATTGATGGGCACCCCCTCAACTTCCAATTCCTTGCTACCACGAAAAGAGCAGCTATAAATATTTTTGTACATGTGGGTCCCTTTCCCCCTTCCATGATTTCTTTGGGCAAAAGACCTAAAAGTGGAATTGCTGGGTCAAAGGGTATGCACAGCTTTATCGCCCTTTGGGCATAATTCCAAATTGCTCTCCAGAATGCTTGGATCAGCTCACAGCTCCACCAACAATGCATTAGTGTTCCAATTTTCCCACAGCCTCTCCAACATTTATTATCTTCCTTTTTTGTCATTTTGGCCAATCTGATAGGTGTCAGGTGGTACCTCAGAGTTGTTTTAATTTGCATCTCTCTAATCATTAGAGATTTAGAGCATTTTTTCATATGGGAATAGATAGCTTTGGTTTCTTCATCAGAAAACTGCCTGTTCATATCCTTTGACCATTTCTCAATTGGGGAATGACTTGGATTCTTATAAATTTGATTTAATTCCCTATATATTTTAGAGATGAGGCCTTTATCAGAAGTACTGGCCACAAAAATTGTTTCCCAGCTTTCTGCCTCCCTTCTAATTTTGGATGCATTGCTTCTGTTTGTACAAAAATTTTTTAATTTAATATAATCAAAATCATCCATTTTGCATTTTATAATAAAATCTATCTCTTGTTTGGTCAAAAACTGTTTTCCTTTCCAAAGATCTAATAGGTACACTATTCCTTTCTCTCCTAATTTACCTATGGTATCACCTCTTATGTCTAAATTGTGTCTCCATTTTGACCTTATTTTAGTATAAGGTGTAAGATGTTGGTCTATGCCTAATTTCTGCCATACTATAGTCCAGTTTTCCCAGCAGTTTTTTGTCAAATGCTGAGTTCCTATCCCAGAAGCTGGAGTCTTTGAGTTTTTCAAACACTACATTACTAGTGTCATTGACTACTGCATTTCCTGTGCCTAGCCTATTCCATTGATCCTCCTCTCTATTTCTTAGGCAGTACCAGATAGTTTGGATGACTGCCACTTTATAGTCAGGGTCCAGGTTTGGTACCCCTAACCCACCTTCCTGTGAATTTTTTTTTATGTATGAGGTATTTTATTTTTTCCATTACATGTAAAGATCCTGTGAATTTTTTTCATTATTTCCCTCGATATTCTTGATCTTTTGTTTTTCCAGATGAATTTTGTTATTATTTTTTCTAGCTCTATAAAATAATTTTTAGGTAGTCTGATTGGTATGGCACTGAATAAGTAAATTAATTTAGGCAGTATTGTCATTTTTACTATATCAGCTCTGCCTCTCCATGAGCAATTGATATCTTTCCAATGATTTGGATCGGATCTGATTGGTGTGAAGAGTGTTTGGTAGTTGTGTTCCTAGAGTTCCTGAGTTTGTCTTGGCAAGTAGACTCCCAAGTATTTTATGTGATCTACCCTTACTTTAAATGGAATTTCTCTTTCTATCTCTTGCTGCTGGACTTTGTTGGTCATGTATAGAAATGCTCATGATTTATGTGGATTTATTTTCTATCCTGCTATTTTGCTAAAGTTGTTCATTGTTCATTTCAAGTAATTTTTGAGTTGATTCTCTAGGATTCTTTAAGTATACCATCATATCATCTTCAAAGAGTGATAGTTTTGTTTCCTGCTTGCCTATTCTAATTCCTTTAATTCCAAGCTGGCTAACACAGGATCTGACAGGTCCTTCACGGGCCACAGAATCCAAGACCTTTAGAGAATAAAATAAAATTCAAATCATGAAAAATCAATTTGGAGTTCATGTAAAAATGAGACTGAGGAAAGAGTAGTGCCTAGTGTGAAAATATCAAAGATGTCTACGATTAGAATACAGGGCTTCTTAGTGTATCTCTGGGAAACTGAGGTTGAGGGAAATCAAAACACACAGGTGAAGTGGTCAAGCATTAACCATATTGAAGAAAAAACCCGGGAAGGAAATGGCACAGAAAGCAAGGATGGACACACAGACACACACACACACACAGACACACACACATACATAGACCCACACACAGTGGGTCTTTCCTAGACATCATTCTCTATAACTTATTGTGACCACACTACTCCTAGGTGCATCAGTTTCCCAGCAGCAAGGTGCCAGGGCTTCAGTTGACTCACCTCTGCATTCCAGAGAGGCCCAGGGGTAGGGGCGGGATGAGAAAGAGAGATGAGGGAACCCAAGAGTCTCTCTGCAGTCCCTCCAGATGATCTCTCACCTGAAAAGATGGACCTTCACTCATTGATCACTGAAACAAATTCTCCTCACCAGGGCATGCAGAACCAAGAATAAGTGTGAATGAAAGAGTAAGCGACTCAGAAAGAGATTTATATTCAAAGTCAATGGCCAAAGACTGAGGAAATGACAAGTTAGATGACTCTTTTCAGCCTACAACCATTTAGAGATCTCTTTCAGGAGGATGTGTTCGCCTGTGTGTGTGTGTGTGTGTGTGTGTGTCTGTGCATGCACATAGATCAAGATCTTTATAGAGATGCACATCTGTAGGTCTATGTATCTATACACCTAAAGACAAACATACGGGCATATAGAAAACGTTGGCCTCTAATGGGAGAGAGACAATGAATTCGGAATTCAAAACGTTATGGGGGAAAAATCATAACATTTCGGGACAATGAAAAAAAAACCCAAAACTCTCTAGGGTGTTTTTTATTATGGAGGAAGGTCTGCCTCTGCGACCATGGGGAGCAGAGCTGACAGACGTTATTCCGAAGTAGCCCTGAAACAGGTCTCATTTCTGGAGGATTGTTCTAAAGTAGAGGGGATACCCCTAACACCCCCCACCCCCGCCCTCAATCCCAAAATTTCTCCCCAAGGACAATGGGACAACTCCACCACTCCCTTATTGTTTTCAGTTTTAAGCCCTCACTCCCTACCCCAGAGAGTGCTCAGCATTTGCCTCCAGGAGAGAGGCCACACTTCCTGGGTAGCTCTTAAAAGGCGATGTTAGCCAAGTACTGGCTAGGGTGACTCAGAAGGGTCTGACTTTTCCAAATTACATGTAAAAGAAAATTTTGACATCAATTTTTTTTTAAACTTTGTGTTCCAACTTCTCTTCCTCCTGGCTTCTCACCCCCACCCCAAGAATTCAAGGAATTCAACATCAATTATACATGAGTAGTTATCTAGGTGGTGAGAGCAAACAGATAAAAGCAAAACTTCAGATTAAGGAATGGTGGGGGGGGGGGATGTGTTTCAGTCTGTTTTCAGATACCATCAGTTCTTTCTCTGTAGATGGACTGTAATTTTCAGAAGTTCTTCAGATTCATATTCGATCATTGCCTTGCTGAAAATAACCCCAGGCTTCCTAGCAGATCATCTTACTCTAATGCTTTTTTTTTTTGTAGACAGTACATTTCTCTCTGCTTCACTTCCTGTGGGTCTTTCTTTCCAGGTTTTTATGATAGCATCCTGTTCATCATAATTTTTATATAGTTCCTTGAACTTGACAGAGAATTTTCTTCACATTAGCCCATCACAGTATCACCTCTGCACTTCTAACTGTGCCAACGGGCCTCGGGTCCCAGTATAGCCACCGGGCTGTCTGTCTCTCTGTCCCTCATTCGATGGCAGTTTTCTAGTGACTCAGAGAGCTGCTGGCCTGTCCTGAGTGGAAAGAGAGGAGCAGGTGAGGGTCAGGGTAGAAGAATGGATTTTGAAATCCATCCCCAGCCCCATTGAACAAGGAATATTCTCTGTCTGTCTCTCTGTCTGGTTGTCTGTCTCTGTGTGTCTGTGTGTCTGTGTGTCTGTCTGTCTCTCTCTCTCTCTCTCTCACCCTCCTGAAAGAGATCCCTAAATGGTTCTAGGCTGAAAAGAGTCATCCAGCTTGTCATTTCTTATACTGCTCACTGCACAAGACATCATTTCATACAAGTCTTTCCAGACTTTGCTGGAGTCCTCCTGCAGAAGCAGAGTTCTTATCCCAGAGTCCTATTCCGTCAAAATCCCACACCACAGTTTCTTTAGCCATTCTCTGATGGATGGGCATGCTTCTGACAGCCAATTAACAGCCACCACAAAAAGAGCTGCTTTCAGTCATTGTGTACCCATCAGTCTTTTTCTCTTTTTGGAGATGTCTTTGGGATGTAAAACTAGCTGTGGCATTATTGCTGGATCCCAGGGTTTGATTTAGGCCCAGATACTTGACTGATGTCTTGTTTCCTTTCACAGGTTATTTTTTAGATAAGGAAACAGAGGCCAAGAGGATTAAGAAACTTCACATGGGTTGCAGCCATAGAAAAGATCAGAAGCCAGACTGGAATGCAGGAAGATGAGTCTTCCTGACTCCAGGCCCCAGCATTTTCTATCCAATGCCACCATCTAGTGGCTGCGGCCCAGTATTGCAGAGGGGTGTATGTGTGGTTGTCTGTGTGGAGGGGAGATAGAGACAATCACACACACACACACACACACACACACACACACACACACACACACACACACACACCTCCTGATAGAGGTCCCTAAATGGTTCTACGCTGGAAGGACTCATCCTGCTTGTCATTTCTTACACTGCTCCCTTCACAAGACATCATTTCATAGAAGTCTTGACTTCCAATTCTTAACCACCACAAAAAGAGCTGCCATCCATCATTGTCTACCTATAGGTCTTTTCCTCTTTTTGGAGATGTCTTTGGCATATAAAACTAGCTGTGGTATTACTACTGGATCCCAGGGTTTGATTTTGGCCTGGATACTGGACCGCTGTCTTGTTTTCTTCCCCAGATTATTCTGTAGATAAGGAAACTGAGGCCAAGAGAAACTTCACATGGGCTGCAGCCATAGGAAAGATCTGAAGCCAGACTGGAACCCAGGAAGGTGAATCTTCCTGACTCCAGGCCCCAGCATTTTCTATCCAATGCCACCATCCAGTGGCCCAGGCAGAACATTACAAAGGAGTGTATTTGTCTGTGTCTTTGTCTGTGTGGGGGGAGATAGAGAGATAGAAAGACAGACAGACAGACACACACACACACACACACACACACACACACACACTCACCCCTCCTGAAAGAGATCCCAACATGTTTCTAGGCTAAAAGGAGTCATCCTGCTTGTCATTTCTTTCTTTTTTAAATTAAATTTAACTTAATTTTCTTTTATTCTTTTATATTTTTCTTATGAATAGAATTTTCTTTTCCAAAATATAAGTAAATACAAAGTTTGTTATTAATTTTTTACTACTTTTACTACTTTGTTTTCCAACTTCTCTTCCTCCCTTCCCACCCCCACCCACAAGAACACAAGCAATACAAAATAAGTTATACATGAGTAGTCACGGAAAGCATTCCCACATCAGCTAGGTCGTGAGAGAAAACAGTCAAAAAACACAATTTCAGATGAAGGAATTGTCAAAAACTAAAAAAAGAATGATTAAAAAAATATATCTTTGGGATATAAAACCAGCTGTGGTATTAGTGCTAGATCCAAGGGTTTAATTTTGCCCCAGGTACTGTTTGGGTGTCTTGTTTCCTTGAGATGAATGCAAGCCTCTGCCAATGTTGGGAGACACATTCATCTCAAGGAATGTTACCTTTTCTAGAAAGTTGGGGGGGGTAGGAAAGGGGAGAAGAAGAGAACCGGGTGAAGCTGAAAAGGGTAAAGGACCCACCGGGGGAGGGAGGGCGAGCGAGCGTTTGGGCTGTGGGGAAATCCATCCCTTGGCTCCCACTTTCTGTCAGGAGAAAGGTGTGGGGCTTCTAGCACAGGCTGAAGATGCTCAGTTAAGTGAAAGAGTAGTTATATAACAGGCTTGGGGGCGGTCCGGGGGGGAGGGAAGGGGTGGAGAGAATCGGGTACTGACAGATGAAGGGTGAAAGGGACAGCGCGCCCGCCATTGGGAGAGGGTCACAAATGGAGGGAGAGGGGGCGAGAGAAGTGGGGATCGATGGAGGGAGAGCGAGGGGAGAGAGAGCGGGCAAACGCGCCACGAAACACTGGCAGAGGCTTGCGTGTTGACTACTATAATCCAATGGTTTCCTTTCTTCCCAAATCCCCCACCCCCATTAAAAAAACAATGCTTTCCTTTTCCCATTTTCTTTCTTTTTTTGTTTCTTTTTGGGTTTTTTTGCGGGGCAAGGAGGGCCGATGCTTTAACCACTGCGCCACCTAGCTGCCCCCCTTTTCCTCGTTTCCAAAAAATGGAACGCCAATCCATCATCGTCCCTGCTTAGCCAGTGTTTGATTTCTTAGGCCCTCCAGCCTGGTTTCGGGTTGAAGCAAATCTCTGCTTTCTGTATGGCTACTCCACACGCCCCACCCCACCCCCCAAAAAAGGAAAAGCGAAAGCGGGGCTGGGGGGGAGGGGCGCGGAAAGACGTGGGCCGGGGCACCAGCAGGGGCATGGGCACGCTAAGAGGCAGAGGCAGAGGCACGGGCCCAGAACAGCTGGGACTTCATCTACCTGCGGAGGGCAGGGTGTCCTTCAGACTGACCGGGTGGTAACCGAGGTTCCCTAGCAAGGACCCCAAATCGGGATTCTGCCCCAGTTCCTTTCTTCAGCCCTACAAAAAGGAGAAAATACAAGTGGGGTGTGTGTGTGTGAGGGGGGGACGTGTGGAGGGGGAGATGAGGGGGTAGCTCTGAGAAATAGCCAAATTTTTCTGAGAAGGGAGGCTGCTTTCTGCACTTCGGAGTCTTTTGGCTCATTTCTCAGGGACTCCTCATCTTCCCTTTGCGGGCTGGGCTTCTACCCTCCCCTCAGTCCTCGTCAGACTTTCCCCAATCGTTCTCAGAGCTGAAGCTGCTCCTCCTGTGTTTTGCTCAGAGGACAGAAGGCCTGTTCTCTTCCTTGTTCGATTCTAAAACGGGTGCCCCTCTGAGCAGCGTTTGGGTCTGTTGTTTTGTTTTGTTTTTTCCTGCTTTTTTCCTGCCCGTTGTCAATGCTCTTCCCCGAGCCTTGTCGGGACACACACACACGTAGACTCCTCGACCTCCTCCACATACGACCTGCGGAACCCCCACAAATTACCCTGTGCTCTGACGTACCTCATTTTGACCTGATCTGGGGCTACGGGCCCTAAACTGCTTTCCAGTTTTCCCAGCAATTCTTGCCGCATGGGGAAGGACCATCAAATTTTCAACAAAGGATGAGTGGGTGGGTGGGTGGGTGCAAAGGGTGAGAGGGAGGAAGGGCAGAAGGTAGGTAGGTAGGTAGGTCTGACACTGTCCTAGGGGAACGGGCAGCGTCGGTTCAGACCAGGTTGGCTTCTCTTCCCCTGGATCTCTTTAAGGGCTCCCAAGCCACCTGTTCCCTTCCTTCTGGCAGTCGAACATTACGAGGCAGACTCTGGGACCTAGGAGAGTATTCAGGGTGGGCGGGTGCGTGGGCCTGTATGAGGGCAGGGGCATAGACAAAGGTAGAGGTAGAGGACCAGGCAGCGGCAGAGCCAGGGCTGGGTGACGGAAGCGGGGGCGGGTCAGGGAGGAGGAGCACAGGTGGAAGTGGGACCGGGACCGGGACCGGGGGTGGAGCACTGGCACGGACAGAGGCCGTGGCAGCAGCAGCAGTTATCATCATCAACATTGAGTGTTGATCTACTGTGATGGACTATATTCTTCTCACCAATGCAATGGTACAGAAGAGTTCCAGGGAACTCATGATAGAAGAGGATCTCTAAATCCAAGAAAAAAAAAGAATTGTGGAGTATAGATGCTGAATGAACTATACTATTTCTGCTGTTTGTGGTGCTGTTTTTTCTTTTTTCAGGTTTTTCATCATTGCTCTGATTTTTCTCTTATAACACGACTAATGCAGAAATAGGTTTAATGTTATTATGTGTACATTTATAACCTATATCAGATTACATGCTGTCTAGGGGAGGGGGGAGGGAGTGGAGGGAGGAAGAAAAATCTGAAACTGGAAAGTCTGTATAAACAAAAGTTGAGAACTATCTTTACATGTAATGGAAAGAAAGAAAGAAAGAAAGAAAGAAAGAAAGAAAGAAAGAAAGAAAGAAAGAAAGAAAGAAAGAAAGAAAGAAAGAAAGAAAGAAAGAAAGAAAGAAAGAAAGAAAGAAAGGAAGGAAGGAAGGAAGGAAGGAAGGAAGGAAGGAAGGAAGGAAGGAAGGAAGGAAGGAAGGAAGGAAGGAAGGAAGGAAGGAAGGAAAAAAGGAAGGAAGGAAAAAAAAGAATAGGGACTCAGGTGGCTTAAATCTCAGTGTTCCATCTAGTCCAATTAGGATAATATATGATTTAAATTATATACTGCATGTAAAAATCTTGGCTTCTATGGCCACTGAAAGCAATGACAAAATAGAAATGTTACCAGCTTCGAGAATTCACAATGGACCTTTAAATCTCTAATTCTCAGTTTCCCTGAGATACCCTAAGTGGGGCTATCCTCTCATCCTAGACACCTTTGATATTTTCCCACAAGGCACTACTATTTCCTCAGTCTCGTTTTTACATGAACTTCAATTTGATTTTTCATGATTTAAATTTGATTTTATTCTTTAACTCGGTGGCACAGTAGATAAAAGTACCAATCCTGGATTCAGGACCTGAGTTCAAATTGGACCTCAGACACTGGACACTTACTAGCTCGGTGACCCTGGGCAAGTCACTTAACCCCTATTGCCCCGAAAAAATAAAAGAAACAGAAAAAAAAAGCTGGATTTAGAGGATGCAAGGGGGCAGGGCAGGCAGAGAGGATGCCCCTCACCTCACCCCTCCACCCCGCATCTCCGCGCTACAGGTTCCTTGGTTCGGCTCGCTTGGGCGGGCAGAGCAAGGCCGTACTGCGCGTGCGCGGCCCGGGCGCAGGGATCTCGTGCCCGCCGAATCACAGCGAAGCTGGCGCACGTGGACAGGGTAAACATGTGGTGACTTTGGGAGGAGGGGCCTCGCCCCAGCGTGATCTACGTGCCGGAAATCGAGGCTGAAGACGTGGCGGGGGGCACGGGCTTCCAGGAACACCAAGAACTCCACAGCGAGAGGAGGAGGAGGAGGAAGAGGAGAAACACAAGCCAGAGGGGGCCCAACAGGGCAAGGGGCGGGGTAGGCTGGGGGTAGGGGGGGGCAGAAGGAGCTCGAGGGAGGGGGCCCGATGCCAGGGCCCAGCCCGGTGCCAGGCCCGCGGGGCGGGCTCCCCTCAGCCCAGGGACTCCCCCGCGCCAGCCCGGTGTCCCCGCCCCGGGGTGCCCTGGTTTGGGCTTTGGGGGAGAAGGAGGCCAGACCGCGGTCAGGCCCGGGTTCCTCCTGGGCTTTGTCCCCGCGGGACTCCGGGGAGGCGCCTCCTTGTGTCCGCTGGCCCGGGGCGGCGCGTTGGTGTCGGGGTCACTTCTGGTGGGGGGGAGCTGGGAGAACTCGCCCCCCTCTGCCTGCGGGAGGCCCTGAGCCGATTTCGGGGGTGATGGACAGGAGGGGGCCCGAGCAGCCCCCGGGGAGAGAGGCTGGGGGACCCCTCCCGGGACAGCGGCGTAGGAGCGAAGGCGGGTCCCCAGGAAGGGCCCGGGCTGCCCGCAGGCCAGGCCAGAGCCCGAGCGGAGAGGGGGGACCCGCGGCGCGGGGGGGGGGGGGTTCCTAGGGATTTCCATCGGAACCTTCCCGGGCCGAGTTGTCTGGGAACTGTCCCTGTCAGTGCAGAGGGCCTGAGTGGGGGTGGGGGGGGTTGGGGGTGCAGCTTTCGAACCCCAACCCGATGGGCACCCGCGAATGTCGCGAATGTTCCGGGTGATTCTCCCAGGGGTCCTCTCACCCCTTCTTCCTTTGTCCAAGGGGGGCTGCAGCCCCAGTGAGCGAGCAGAGGGCCCAGAATTCCGTGGCCCTGGGGAAAGATTCCGGGCCTGGGGTCCCAAGGGCACGGGGGAGAGTCAGGAAGCTGAGCAGTGTGTGCAGCCTTTCAGCCAGGACGGAAAAGTGGCCTTCAGGTAGGCACACACACACCCGCCCCCCCCCCAGGTCCAAGACTGACCATGCAAAGGGCTGCAGGGGGCTGAATGTTCAAACGATTTTGACAACTCAAAGATCTTGGGGTGCCCGTGTTATGTCCACTGACGTGAAGTGTGCCCCTCAAGGTCAAGGAGCGGGTAGTCAAGCAAGTCAGGCTTTTACAAATTGGGCCTGTTTCTTTCTTTGGGGGCTTAGGGGCTTTTCTGGAAATCAACAAGTCAGGCCATTAGATGGCACCCTCTGCCCTTTAGGGGTTGCTACCCAAGAGAATGGGGGGCTGCTTGCAATGCTAGACCTGGGAAGAACTTAGGGCCCACTGAGTCCAACCTCCTCAGTCTACAGAGGAGGTAAGTGAGCCCCCCCAAGCCCCCTCCCCCAACGAGTGAGGGCAAATGACTTGTCTAAGGTCTCCCTGCTAGTTAGTGGCAGGGCTACAACCCCTGCTTCCAGGCCACTGCTCTTTGTACTATGCAACTCTCCCTCCCCAATGAACCCATTTTTCTGAAATGAGGTCCTACCCTTTAAAGAGAGCAATGACCAGGGCACCTAGATGTCAAAGTGGATAAACCACCAGCCCTGGAGTCAGGAGTACCTGAGTTCAAATCTGGCCTCAGACACTTAACACTTACTAGCTGTGTGACCCTGGGCAAGTCACTTAACCCCAGTTGCCTCACTAAAAAAACAACAAAAAGAGAGAGAGAGAGAGCAGTGATCCCTCAATTTTACCCTGAAGATGTCATCATGGAGCAGCTAGGTGAAAAACTGGACAAAGCATCCACCCTGGACCCAGGGGGATCCCAGCCAAAACCCTGCCTCAGACACAAGACAGTCACCCACTCACTGCATCACCCCAGCAGGTGTGTCCCCCAACTCCACTTTTTTATGGTTCTCTAGGGTCTTGTATTTGAAAGTCAAATTTACCTTTCACTTTAGGTTTTTTCATCATGAATATCTGAAAGTCCTCTTTTTCACAGAAGTCCCAGTTTTACTGGATACCTGATTCTGGGTGGTAATCCCAATTCCTTTGCCCTCTGGAATGTCCTATTCCATACCCTCTGGTCCTTTAATGTAGAAGCTGCTAGATCTTGTGCTATCCTGACTGGGGCTCCACACAGTACTTGAAGTCTTTCTTTTTGGCAGCTTGCCATACTTTCTCCTTGACCTGAGAGCTCTGGAATTTGGCTGTAATATTCCTAGGAGTTTTCCTTTGGGGATCTCTTTGAGGAGGTGACCGGTGGATTCTGACAATTTCTTGGAAGATGATGCCTGTGGTCTTTCCTTGATCATGGTTTTCAGGTAGACCAATAATTTTCAAATTCTCTCTCCTGGACCTATTTTCCAGGTCAGCAGTTTGTCCAAGAAGAGATTTCACATTGCCCTCTATTTCTTTTATTCATTTGGATTTGCTTTATTGTGTCTTGTTTTCTCATGAAGTCACTAGCTTCCATTTTTTCTTTTTTTTTTTTTTGTGGGGCAATGGGGGTTAAGTGACTTGCCCAGGGTCACAGCGCTAGTAAGTGTCAAGTGTCTGAGGCTGGATTTGAACTCAGGTCCTCCTGAATCCAGGGCCAGTGCTTTATCCACTTCGCCACCTAGCTGCCCCCCAGCTTCCAGTTTTTCAATCCTAATTCTTAGGCAATTACTATCATGCAGCTTTTGTACCTCCTTTTCCCTTTGGCCAGTTTGGCTTTTCAAGCTTGTTGACTTTTTTCTCATGTCTTTCCTGCATCCCCCTCATTTCTCTTTCCATTTTTTCTTCTACCTTTTCTAACTTTATTTTCAAAGTCCTTTTTGAGCTCCTCTATGGCCTGAGACCAATCCATATTTTTCTTGGAAGCTTTAGATTTAGGGGGAGGGGGAAGGGCAGAGGTAGCATAGGGTGAAATCCCACATGAAAGAACAGGAAAGGGCTTATGGAGTAGGACAAGAGATGGGGGAGGAGCAGGGCAGGAAAGGAATTTGATGCTCATCAAAATAGGCTCAAAGACCTTAATCTCATCTGAGTTGGCTCAAGGAGGGATTCTCTCTCTCTGTCTCTGTCTCTCTTTCTTTCTCTCTCTCTCTCTCTCTCTCTCTCTCACACACACACACACACACACACACACACACACACACACACACACAGAGTTGGGTGGAGTAATCTGTTTAATCTGGGCAGTAAATGAGCCTAACACTCATCAGAATTGGCACAAAGAGCTCAATCTCATTAGAATTGACTCAAAGACTGAGTAACATACCCACTCAATTGGGTGGAGTGATCTCTATAACCCTTCAGGAAAATAGGAGGGGAAGGGGACACAGAGAGAGGGGCAAAAGAAGGGAAGGCAGATTGGGCGAGGGGGCAGACAGAAGCCAATCCCTTTTGAAGAGGGATAGGGTGAAAGAAGATAGATAATATAGTAAATATCATGGGGAAGGGAATAGGATGGAAGGGAAACAGTTAACAGTAGTAATCATGAAAAAGAGAAAAGGGGGAAAAATTGAACAACAACAACAAAAAAAGCATAGCAACTCTTTGTGGTGGCTAAGAATTGGGAACCAAGGGAATGTCCATCAAATTGAGGAATGACCAAAAAAGCTGGGGTAACTGATTTTCATTTCCTATAGCACAATACCATTCCACTACAAACAGGATGATCCCAGAAAAACCTGGGAAGACTCATATGAACTGATGTCTAGTGAAATGAGCAGAACAGGGAGGACATTGTGCATAGTGACAACAATTCCTGGAGGAATTGTGAATGACTTAACTACCCTCAGGAATACAATGATCCAAGACAATGCCAAGGGACTAATGATGAAGCTTACTACTGTAAAAAAATTAATGATTAATAATCTACTCTGGAAAAAGTATATAATTGGACTTATGAAAAATTGTAATTATATGAAAAAGTATAGGTTTAGGAAAATTATAATTGGGCCCTAAGTCCTGCCCCGGTCACCATTCAAATGTAGAAATATTTTTGACTCACTAGCCTAATTTTGTGGGGACTAATCTGGGACTTTTGACTAGCTGGCTAGGCTATCTGACTGCCATTAATTTAATGTGGGCCATTTTCAAAGTTCCACCACACTGCTCCCTAATTGATAAGCTACAGATTAAGAAGCCTCTTAGCTAAATAATCAAAGCAGAGTTTATTTATGAGATACTATTGAAAATTAAGAATACAAGGAAATAAAATGTACAACCTGACTGCATTTCCGTGGGTCTCTTTCCACTGCATTTCTTTGGAACTTCTTCAATACAATAAGGGCTTTAGCCTCCTCTTGCCTCAGCGGACTTTCACTTTTATTCTAACTCTAAGCCCCTTTCACTTTGTAAATCCCCCTGCTTCCAACTTTCCTCTCCTTAGTGCCACTGCTGACCCCCTGTGTTTCTCTCTCACTGACCTTCTGTCTGTCTGCTCTGTCAGTCTGCCCTTCAGCCTCTCTTTTCCCTGCTCCTAGTCCTTCTCGTCTTCTCCTGTGTGCTTGCGGCCCGTCTCTAGTCTCTAATGTTTGCCGTCTCCTCAGCTGCCTCTTGAACACTTTTTGTCCGTTCGAACCTCTTAGCCTCTCTCGTCTGCCCTGCAACTCCTTCCTGTCTAACTCCCAGGTCTATATATACCTTTTCTTCTCTCCACTCAAATCTCGGGGCCTCCTGCGTCCCCACAGACCAAGCTAATCCTCTAGCCAGTGCTGCGGCTCGTTGGGGGGGGGGGTTGCGCTCCAGCTTCACGGGCCTCAGCACAGGCTATCTGGGATCTTTCGGATTACTCCGCTCAGGACAGAAGGAGCTGGGGTCTTTTTTCCCCCCAGCTGTCTGACCTGGGGTCTTGTACAGCCCACAAGGCTTTTGGGCTCAGCTGAAGCAGAGGGGGAGGGGCACCAGCCCCTCCCACACAGAAGAGACCCTGAGTGCCTAAGGCTTTCCAATCTCAGCCCAAAGGTAGGGTCCCCAAATCAAATTAAATTTCCACACTACCCAGGGGCAGCTAGGTGGCACAGTGGATAGAGCACTGGCCCTGGGGTCAGGAGTACCTGAGTTCAAATCCGGCCTCAGAGATTAAACACTTACTAGCTGTGTGACCCTGGGCAAGTCACTTAACTCCAATTGCCTCACTAAAAAAAATTTAAAAAATAAAAAATAAATTTCAACAATACCCTGCCCCATAGAAAGAACTGATAAAAAAGAGCACTTGTGGACTGTACATATATAACCTGGTTGAAGTGTTGTGGAGGGGGGGACGAGAGGGAGGGAGGGAGAAAAATTTAGAACTCTAAATCTTAGGAAATGAATGTTGAAAACTACCCTTACATGTAACTGGAAAAAATCAAATAAATGTTGGTTGCACTGAAAAAAAAAAGAGCAAGAACATAGGAAGGAGAAGCTGATTCAGAGAGTCCCAGTTATTGAGATGTGAGCAGCTGTGTTCATTGTCCACAGGTGGGCTTTTGGAGGATGTCTTCTGTGCAGGCTTCACCAGAAAATGGTTTTTTTATATTATTATTACCAAGTGGTGCAAAATAATAAACTAGCATGAATGGCTTCACATGGGAAACAAATTAACGAACCACAAGGGTTTTAAAACGCTACAGGCAGCTGCGGCTAGGTGGCAAAGTGGATAAAGCACTGGCCTTGGATTCAGGAGGACCTGAGTTCAAATCCAGCCTCAGACACTTGACACTTACTAGCTGTGTGACCTTGGGCAAGTCACTTAACCCTCATTGCCCTACAAAACAAAAACAAAAAACAAACAAACAAACAAAATGCTACAGGCAACTAATTGTATTGAAGTGGAGAGGCCCCCTGTGACATCCCTAATAGGGTCCAAGGAGTAAAAGGGACTGGACCTTCAGTGGCTTTGCAGTCTAAGCAGCTCCAGGGCTCCACTGGAAGGGCTGAGGCGGAGACATTTAAAGGGACCTGCCTGAATTCACTACCCAGGTCCAAGACTGACCATGCAAAGGGCTGCAGGGTGCTGATTTTTTAAACGATTTGGACAAACCAAAGAAAAGTTTAGAGTGCACTTTGCTAGAGCTGGAGAGACCTTAGGATCCACCGAGTCCAACCTGCTCCGTATATAGAGAAGGCAAGGGAGCCCTCCCCTCCATGCTCCCTTCCCTGAGTGAGGGTAGATGACTTGTCTAAGGTCTCCCAGCTAGTTAGTGGCAGGGCTACAATCCCTGATTCCAAGCCACTGCTCTTTCCACTAAGCAAGGCGCCCTCCCCATGAACCCACGGTGCTGAAGTGAGGTCACACCTGGCAGGCGCACCTGCCCACGCAGCTGCTCTACTCTCCTCGTTCTAGCCTCTGCCTCCTAATGTTTGACTGCCAGAAAGCAGTGAATGGGTGGCTTGGGATCCCTTAAGGAGATCAAGGGGAAGGACAGTCAACCTCTTGCAATGCTTATGCGCCGAACCAAAGCTGTCCGTGCCCCTAGGACCCTGACAGCGCATCCCAGGGTCCTGCCCTGCCCTGCCGTGGCTGCCAAAGGAGGAAGGGGTTAGGAATCTGGGGCATGAATGCATTCCCCCAGGGGCTCTGTTTGCTTTCTGTCCTCCCGTGTGTCCCTATAGGATTCCTTGAGCCCAGGCTAAGCGTTCGAACCTTTGGTCTTAGTCACAGGGAGGGAGAGTCGCTTGCAATGGATGGATAGGGTCGGGTGGGTGTTTTTCCTCCCATACGTGGAGGCTGGGAGGCTTAAGCTCGAGCACCACCCCACGCGCAAGGCCCACGGCCCGCGCACCAGCCCTTGCGAATGGCCCTCGGACACGCGCCACGACCCGGCCCTCATCCCTTCTCCCTCCATTGTCTCCTAGGTCCTAGCCTCTGCCTCCCAAGGTCTGACTGCCAGGAAGAAGCGAACAGGTGGCTTAGGAGCCTGTGAGGGGAAGAAAAGCCTCCGCCTCTGCCTGTGCCCGTGCTCCGTCCGCCATGCTGGTCCCGGTCCCGGTCCCGCCCCCGACTCTGGCTCTGGCTCCCTTCCTTCTCCCCGAACCCCCCCCCCCAACACACATACTCAGCAGGCAAGAAAGGAATAAATACATATATTGGTGTGCGGATGGCCCCGCCAGGCACCGAGTCCGAAACGTCGTCTCTCCTGCCAGAAGCCAGTACCTTCGTCACCTGAGCCACTGGGGACACTGAGGGTCTCAAATCGACCCTCCTCCCACATCCACCCGTTTCCCCCTGGACGCTCTTGGTCCGCCTCTCGCTGGCATAGAGCCCACCTCCCTGCCCCTGCACAATCTCTCGGGTCCCTGTACCCCCCACCCCAACCGACTGATTCGTTTCTTTAGGGTTTGGGGTGGGGTAAGTGAGACGGGAAGCCGGAGAGGATGACAAAGAAGCCTTATGGGGACCCGTGCCCACCCCGCCCCTTTCTCCCCGCGCCTCCCCCCGAAGCGCTCTCCTAGCTCAGAGCACCGCCTCCCCCGATGAGAGCCAGCAGGTCTCTGGGCCCCCCGGGGTGGCGGGACCTTTACAGGCTCATTCCTGCCTCGAGAAGGGCTGGGGCCAAGAGCTACCAGGTGATAAGTCCCGTTCCCCCCCCTTCCCCCAAGCCTTCCACTCAGCTGAACCGCATGGAGGTTAATGAACTGGGAGATTGGGGGGTGAGTGGGGGGGGGCGGAGAAGAGAACACCAAATCCCAGCAACAGTCATCCTCTCCTTACCCCCGCGGGAGGCTGTGCGGGGTAATGTGCGGGGCGAGCGCGGGAGCCCCTGGTCCTGCTCCTGCCCACAGGCTGCTGTCAGTCGCCCAGGAAACTTGCTGAAATCTGAAACCCTCCTCCTTGCATCTGTCCAAGCCAGCCCTCCCTCCTTCCCTCCCTGCCTCCCGAGGCTGACGCTTTCCAGAAGAAAAAATGACAAGCGCCTCCTGGTTTTATTTTCAAATTTTACGTGTTCTCCCTCCCTCTGGTCCTTCACCCCCAACCCCCGCTCCCCCTGCCCAGGAACACACATATTCAGAAGGCAAGGAAGGAATAAATACATATATGTATGGTGGGGGGGGCTGGGGCTGTGCGGGGTGCTATGACAGGGGGGTGGGAGTGGGGCCCGCATGTATACCTATGAGTAGTGCGTCTGTTTGTATGGGTATATATCTCCATGTTTCCTTCTTAGTGCTGTTGTGAAAGTAGCACGGTAAAAAAGAAGACACTCTTTACTCCCGAAAGCTAAATCCACGTTGTCCATGCTGTGAGGGAGGGGAGGGAATAGGGAGAGGGGAGGGGAGGAATTCGGAAAAACCCAAAGTGTTTTGCTTCTCCTCTCATTTTGGCTCCATCGCACGTACCCTAGGCAAAAACTTTTCCATCTCATGGAATCAAAATCATCTGTTTCACCTCCTGTGAGCCTTTCTTCCCCTGGTCTGGGCATCCACCCTTCCCGTATTCACAGATCTGAGCGATGCATTGTTCTTTTTTCTCTTCTTTCTTTATTTTCCCCCCTTCTTCTGCCAATCTCTTTGGGTAGTGTTTTATTTTAGCCTCCAATGTCACGAAAAGATTGTTTTCTATATGAGTTTTCTCCCCCTCCCACCAACGAAAACCACCTCCTGTCACTCTTATTTCTTAGCTCAGCAGTGGCTGTGTTTTGTTTGCCTTAGATTTTTATTGAACTCTCTTCTGACTTTTAGGATTTTTGTTTTTGGGTTTCATTGAGGATTTGGGGGGGGGGGGTTGAGGCACTTGTTGTTAAGTGACTTGCCCAGGGTCACACAGCTGGATTTGAACTCAGGTCCTCCTGACTCCAGGGCCAGTGCTCTATCCACTGGGCCACCTAGCTGCCCTGGGGATTTTTAACTTGTTTTTGAGGTGTTTTTTACTTGTATGCCTTCCCAATGCTTGATCTACCTTCGTTCTCTGTGTGTGTGTGTCTGTGTGTCTCTCTGTCTCTGTCTCTGTCTGTCTCCCTCTCTCTCTCTCTCTCTCTCTCTCTCTCTCTCTCACACACACACACACACACACACACACACACACACACACACACACACACACAGCTTTGTAATACTCTGCCTGGGCCTTGGGATAGTGGCATTGGATAGAAAATGCTGGGGCCTGTAGTCAGGAAGATTCATCTTCCTGGGTTCCCATCTGGCTTCAGATCTTTCCTATGGCTGCAGCTCATGTGAAGTTTCTCAATCCTCTTGGCCTCAGTTTCCTTAAAAATACAAAATACAAATACAAAATTTGTATTTATATGTATTTTGGAAAAGCAAATTCTATTCGTAAAAAATAAAGCTAACGTTTCTAGTACAATATTAAATAATAAGGGTAATAATGGACATCCCTGTTTCACCCCTGACCTTATTGGGAAGGCCTCTAATTTATCTCCATTGCATATAATACTCGAAGATTTTTTTTAGGTAGATACTGTTTATTACTTTAAGGAAAGCTCCACCTATTCCTAAGCTCTCTAGTGTTTTTATTAGGAATGGGTGTTGTGTTTTGTCAAAAGCCTGGCCCTGCACATGCTGCTGCCACTGTCACTCCCACTGTCCTTGCTCCAAGTCCTGTCCGGGTCCAGGTCCCGGTCCCGCCCCCGCCCTGCCCCCTCGCCCCGGCTCTGGCTCTGCGCCTGCCCCTGCAGGTGCCGGGCCGCTGCCCACGCACCAGCCCTGGCACCGGCCCGCCCTGAATACTCTCCTAGGTCCGAGCGTCTGCCTCCTAAGAACTGACTGCCAGAAAGAAGGGAACAGGACACTTGGGAGCCCTTGAGGAAATCGAGGGGAAGGAGAGCCAACCTACTACAATGGCTGTGCGCCCAACCAAAGCCGCCCATTCCCCTAGGACCGTGTCAGAGCGACCTACCCACCTTCCTTCCTTCCTTCCTTCCTTCCTTCCTTCCTTCCTTCCTTCCTTCCTTCCTTCCTTCCTTCCTTCCTTCCTTCCTTCCTTCTTTCCTTCCTTCCTTCCTTCCTTCCTTCCTTCCTTCCTTCCTTCCTTCCTTCCTTCCTTCCTTCCTTTCTTCTCTTCCTCCCACCCTCCCACCCATCCCTGCAAAAACAAAAAACAAACCCAAAACAAAAAACGAAAAAGGAAGAAAATGGCAAAAGGACAGAATGGTGGTGGTGGTAGGGGGATTTGGGAAGAAACGAAACCATTGGAGTCCTCAACATGCAAGCCTCTGCCAGGGTTGGGAGACACATTCATCTCACGGAATGTCATTAGCTTTGATAGGATGTGGTGGACGGGGAGAAGAAGAGAACCGGGCGAAGTTGAAAAGGGTAAAGGACCGAAGGAGGGAAGGAGAGCAGGCGAGCGATTGGGCTGTGGGGAAATCCATCCCCTGACTTCCAAGGTGGGGGAACTCTAGCCCAGGGTGATGATGCTCAGTTCCCCCAGGGGCTCTGTTTGCTTTCTGTTCTGCCGTGTGTCCCTATGCTATTCCTTGAGGCCAGGCTAGGCCTTGGCAGTTTGGGTCAAAGTCACGGGGAATAGTGGACGGAAAGAAGGAGGGTCGGGTGGGTGGATTTTGCCTCCAATACGGGGTGGCTGGGCGGCTTAGGTCGGCACACCGGTCCACGCCCCCGCCCTGCCCCTGGCTCTGGCTGGGCACCTGCTGCTGCTGCTGCCACTGCCACTGCCTGTGCCAATGCTCCACCCCCGGTCCCGTCCCGATCCCGCCTCCGACTATGCTCCTCCTCCCTTGCCCGCCCCCGCTTCCGTCACCCAGCCCTGGCTCTGCCGCTGCCTCTGCCTGGTCCTCTACCTCTACCTTTGTCCCTGCCCCTGCCCTCCTACAGGCCCACGCACCCGACCACCCTGAATACTCTTCTAGGTCCCAGCGTCTGCCCCAGAAGGACCTGTCAGATTCTGCTTGGAGCATTCAGTGAGTAACCTACCAATCTGTAATCCTAAAGTTCCCTGAAGAAGCAGTGACCATGTTTATAACGCATAGCCAATGGAGGCACAGTCATTTCAAAAACTAGGATGCTCAGAGTCCTGTCAAATGACTTTTTTCATTTCCCTCAGGTTCAATTTCCCTCATATTCACTAAAGGGGACACAAGGTTAGACAGCTTGCGATATTTTCAGAATAGGGACTCAGGTGGCTTAGACCTCAGGGTTCCATCTAGTCCAATTGGGTTAGTATCTGATTTAAATTTTATGCTACATGTAAACATCTTGGGTTCTATTGGCAATGAAATCATTGAGATTTTGGAAATGTTACCTGCTTTGAGAACTCACAGTGGAACTTTAAATCGCTAATCCTCAGTTCCCTAAACGTGCAAGGAAATGTTTCCAATATATAGAGAAGGAAAACTCAGTGAATTCATTATTTGTTTCCTTCTTCTCAGGTCACATGGATGTTTTGATTTCCCTGCACCTCAGTTTCCCTGAGATACCCTAAGTGGGGCTACACTATCATCCTAGACACCTTTGATATTTTCACACTAGTCACTACTCTTTCCTCGGTCTCATTTTTATATGAACTTCAATTTGATATTTCATGATTTAACGTTTTCTATATGCCTGTATTTTTGTCTTTAGGTGCATAGATACATAGACCTACAGATGTGCATCTCTATAAAGATCTAGATCTAAGCACTCGTACAGACACACACACACACACACACACACACACACACACACGAACACATGCTCCTGAAAAAGATCTCTAAATGGTTGTAGGCTGAAAAGAGTCATCTAACTTGTCATTTCCTCAGTCTTTGGCCATTGACTTTGAATATAAATCTCTCTCTGAGTTGCTTACTCTTTCATTCACACTTATTCATCAAATGTACTCAGAGATCTCTTGGTTCTGCATGCCCTGGTGAGGAGAGTTTGTTTCAGTGATCAATGAGTGAAGGTCCATCTTTTCAGGTGAGAGATCATCTGGAGGGACTGCAGAGAGACTCTTGGGTTCCCTCATCTCTCTTTCTCATTCCGCCCCTACCCCTGGGCCTCTCTGGAATGCAGAGGTGAGTCAACTGAAGCCCTGGCACCTTGCTGCTGGGAAACTGATGCACCTAGGAGTAGTGTGGTCACAATAAGTTTTAGAGAATGATGTCTAGGAAAGACCCACTGTGTGTGTGTGTGTGTGTGTGTGTGTGTGTGTGTGTCCATCCTTGCTTTCTGTGCCATTTCCCTCCTGGATTTTTCTTCAATATGGTTAATGCTTGACCACTTCACCTGTGTGTTTTGATTTCCCTCAACCTCAGCTTCCCAGAGATACACTAAGAAGGCCTATACTCTAATCCTAGACACCTTTGATATTTTCACACTAGGCACTACTCTTTCCTCAGTCTCATTTTTACATGAACTCCACATTTATTTTTCATGATTTGAATTTTATTTTATTCTCCAAAGGTCTTGGATTCTGTGGCTCGTGAAGGACCTGTCAGATTCTGTGTTAGCTAGCTTGGAGCCTTCATTGATGTCCCTACCAATATATAATCCTTAAATTCCCTGAAGAATCAGTGACCATGTTTATAATACATAGCCAATAAGGGACAGTCATTTCAAAAACTAGGATGCTCATAATCCTGTGAAATGAATTTTTACATTTCTCTCAGGTTCAGTTTCCCTCATGTATACTAAATGGACCATAATCTTAGACAGCTTTCCATATTTTCACAATCGGGACTCAGGTGGCTTAGATGTCAGTGTTCCATCTAGACCAATTAGGTTACTATATCATTTAAATTTTATGCTACATATAAAAATCTTTGCTTCTACTGCCACTGAAGGCAGAGAAATATTGGAATTGTTACCAGCTGTGAGAATTCACAATGGGCCTTTAAATCTTTAATCCTCAGTTTTCCCAAACACGCAATGAAAGGTTTCCAGTATCTGGCAAAGGAAAACTCAGTGAATTCATTATTTGTTGCCTCCATCTCCTGTCACATGGATTTTTTGATTTACCCCAACCTCAGTTTCCCTGAGATACCCTAAGTGGGGCTATCCTCTCATCCTAGACACCTTTGATATTTTCCCACAAGGCACTACTCTTTCCTCAGTCTCATTTTTTACATAAACTTCAATTTGATTTTTCATGATTTAAATTTTATTTTATTCTCTAAAGGTCTTGGATTCTGTGGTCCCGGAAGGACCTGTCAGATTCTGTGTCAGCCAGCTTGGAGCATTCAATGAGGTCCCTACCAATCTGTAATCCTAAGGTTCCCCGAAGAAGCAGTGAACATGTTTATACTGCTCAGCCAATGGAGGCACAGTTACTTCAAAACCTAGGATGCTCAGAGTCCTGTCAAATGGATTATTTCATTTCTCTCAGGTTCAGTTTCCCTCATATTCACTAAATGGACCATAAGCTTAGACAGCTTTCGAATATTTTCACAATAGGGACTCAGGTGGCTTAAATTTCAGTGTTCCATCTAGTCCAATTAGGTTAATATATAATATAAAATATTAATATATAATACAAAATATTAATATTAATACAAAATATTAATTAATATTAATAAAATTATTATTGATAAAATATTAATAGCATGTAAAAGTCTTGGCTTCTATGGCCACTGAAGGCAATGACAAGATAGAAATGTTACCAGCTTTGAGAATTCACAATGAACCTTTAAATCTCTAATCCTCAGTTTCCCAAACATACAATGAAATGTGTCCAATATATGGCTAAGGAAAACTCAATGAATTCATTATTTGCTTCCTTGTTGTCCTGTTACATGGATGTTTTGATTTCGCTCAACCTCAGTTTCCTTGAGATACACTAAGAGGGCCTAGACTCTAATCCTAGACGCTTTGATATTTTCACACTAGGAACTCCTATTTCCTCATTCTCATATTTACGTGAACTTCTATTTGATTTTTGATTATTTAAATTTGATTTTAGGGGCAGCTAGATGGCACAGTGGATAGAGCACCGGCCCCGGAGTCAGGAGTAACTGAGTTCAAATCCGGCCTCAGACACTTAACACTTACTAGCTGTGTGACCCTGGGCAAGTCACTTAACCCCAATTGCCTCACTAAAAAAAAAATTTTTTTTTGATTTTATTCTTTAACTCGGTGGCACAGTAGAGAAACGTACCAGTCCTGGATTCTGGAGGACCTGAGTTCAAATGTGATCTCAGACACTTTGACACTTACTAGCTCGGTGACCCTGGGCAAGTCACTTAACCCCTAGTGCCGGCTAAAAAAAAAAAGAAAAGAAAAGAAAAAAAAGATTGATTTAGAGGATGCAAGGGGGCAGGGCAGGCAGAGAGGATGCCCCCCCACCTCACCCCTCCACCCCGCATCTCCGCGGTGCAGGCTCGTGGGTGCGGCTCTCCTGGGCTGGCAGACCAAGGGCATAGGGCCCGTGCGCGGACCGGGCGCAGGGATCTCGTGCCCGCCGAATCACAGCAAGGCTGGCGCACGTGGACAGGGAAAACATGTGGTCACTTTGGGAGGAGGGGCCTCGGCCCAGCGTGGTCTACGTGCCGGAAATCGAGGCTGAAGACGTGGCGGGGGGCACGGGCCTCCCGGAACACCAAGAACACCGGAGCTCGAGGAGGAGGAGGAGGAGGAAGAGGAGAAACACAAGCCAGAGGGGGCCCACCAGGGGGAGGGGCAGGGCAGGCTGGGGGGGGGGGGAGAAGGAGCTCGAGGCAGGGGGCCCGGTGCCAGGCCCGCGAGGCGGGCTCCCCTCAGCCCAGGGCCTCCCCCGCGCCAGCCCGATGTCCCCGCCCCGGGGCGCCCTGGTTTGGGCTTTGGGGGAGAAGGAGGCCAGACCGCGGTCAGGCCCGGGTTCCTCCTGGGCTTTGTCCCCGCGGGACTCCGGGGAGGCGCCTCCTTGTGTCCTCTCGGCGCGTTGGTGTTGGGGTCACTTCTGGGGTCGGGGGAAGCTGGGAGAGCTCGCCCCCCTCTGCCGGCGGGAGGCCCTGAGCCGATTTCGTGGGTGATGGGCAGGAGGGGGCCCGAGCAGCCCTGGGGAGAGAGGCTGGGGGGCCCCTCCCGGGACAGCGGCGTAGGAGCGAAGGCGGGTCCCCAGGAAGGGCCCGGGCTGCCCCCAGGCCAGGCCTGAGCCGGAGCGGAGGGGGGGGGCGTGGGCCGGGGGATGGGGTGCCCGCCCTCCCTCCGGGCCTGCCAGCCTCGGGGTTTCCATTGGAACCTTCCCCGAGCCGAGTCATCTGGGAACTGTCCCGGTCAGTGCAGAAGGCCTGAGTGGGGTTGGGGGAGTGGGGGTGGGGGCAGCCTTCAAACCCCAACCTGATGGCCACCCGCGAATGTTCCGGGTGATTCTCCAAGGGCTTCTCTCACCCCTTCTTCCTTTGTCCAAGGGCGGCTGCTGCCCGGGTGACCGAGCAGACAGGCAGGACCGAGCATCGGGCCCAGAATTCCGTGGCCCTGGGGAAAGATTCAGGGCCTGGGGTCCCAAGGGCACGGGGGAGAGTCAGGAAGCTGAGCAGTGTGTGCAGCCTTTCAGCCAGGACGGAAAAGTGGCCTTCAGGTAGGCACACACACACCCGCCCCCCCCAGGTCCAAGACTGACCATGCAAAGGGCTGCAAGGTGCTGAATTTTCAAACGATTTTGACAACTCAAAGAAGAGCTTGGGCTTCACGTGTTATGTCCACTGATGTGAAGTATGCTCCTCAAGGTCAAGGAGCATTTAGTCAAGCAAGTCAGGCTTCTACAAGTTAGGCCTGTTTGTTTCTTTGGGGGCTATGGGGTTTTTCTGGAAATCGACAAATCAGGCCATTAGATGGCACCCTCTGCCCTTTGGGGGTTGCTGACCAAGGGAATGGGGGCTGCTTACAATGCTAGAGCTGGGAAGAACTTAGGGCCCACTGAGTCCAACCTCCTCAGTCTACAGAGGAGGTAAGTGAGCCCCTCCTCCCCCAATGACTGAGGGCAAATGACTTGTCTAAGGTCTCCCAGCTAGTTAGTGGCAGGGCTACAACCCCTGCTTCTAGGCCACTGGTCTTTGTACTATGCAACTCTCCCTCCCCAATGAAGCCATTTTCCTGAAACGAGCTCCTACCCTTTAAAGAGAGCAATGACCCCTCAATTTTACCCTAAAGATGTCATCATGGAGCAGCTAGGTGAAAAAGTGGACAAAGCATCCACCCTGGACCCAGGGGGATCCCAGCCAAAACCCTGCCTCAGACACAAGACAGTCACCCACTGCATCACCCCAGCAGGTGTGTCCCAAAACTCCACTTTTTTATGGTTCTCTAGGGTCTTGTATTTGAAAGTCAAATTTGCCTTTCACTTTAGGTCTTTTCGTCATGAATATCTGAAAGTCCTCTTTTTCATGGAAGTCCCAGTTTTACTGGATACCTGATTCTGGGTGGTAATCCCAATTCCTTTGCCCTCTGGAATGTCCTATTCCATACCCTCTGGTCCTTTAATGTAGAAGCTGCTAGATCTTGTGCTATCCTGACTGGGGCTCCACACAGTACTTGAAGTCTTTCTTTTTGGCAGCTTGCCATATTTTCTCCTTGACCTGAGAGCTCTGGAATTTGGCTATAATATTCCTAGGAGTTTTCCTTTGGGGATCTCTTTCAGGAGATGATTGGTGGATTCTGACAATTTATTGGAAGATGATGCCTGTGGTCTTTCCTTGATCATGGTTTTCAGGTAGACCAATAATTTTCAAATTCTTTCCCCTGGACCTATTTTCCAGGTCAGCAGTTTGTCCAAGAAGAGATTTCACATTGCCCTCTATTTCTTTTATTTACTTGGATTTGCTTTATTGTGTCTTGTTTTCTCATGAAGTCACTAGCTTCCATTTTTTTCTTTTTTTTGTGGAGCAATGGGGGTTTAGTGACTTGCCCAGGGATACACAGCTAGTAAGTGTCAAGTGTCTGAGGCCAGATTTGAACTCAGGTCCTCCTGAATCCAGGGGCAGTGCTTTATCCACTGTGCCACCTAGCTGCCCCCCAGCTTCCAGTTTTTCAATCCTAATTCTTAGGCAATTATTATCATGCAGCTTTTGTACCTCCTTTTCTCTTTGGCCAGTTTGGCTTTTCAAGCTTGTCGACTTTTTTTTCATGTCTTTCCTGCATCACCCTCATTTCTCTTTCCATTTTTTCTTCTACCTCTCTAACTTTATTTTCAAAGTCCTTTTTGAGCTCCTCTGTGTCGTGAGGCCAATGCATATTTTTCTTGGAAGCTTTAGATTTAGGGGGAGGGGGAAGGGCAGAGGTAGCATAGGGTGAAATCCCACATGAAAGAACAGGAAAGGGTTTATGGAGTAGGGCAAGAGATGGGGGAGGAGCAAGGCAGGAAATGAATTTTATACTCATCAAAATAGGCTCAAAAGACCTTAATCTCATCTGAGTTGGCTCAAGGAGGGATTCTCTCTCTCTCTCTCTCTCTCTCTCTCTCACACACACACACACACACACACACACACACACACACACAGTTGGGTGGAGTAATCTGTTTAATCTGGGCAGTAAATGAGCCTAACAGTCATCAGAATTGGCTCAAAGAGCTCAATCTCATTAGAATTGGCTCAAGGACTGAGTAACATACCCACTCAGTTGGGTGGAGTGATCTCTCTAACCCTTCAGGAAAATAGGAGGAGAAGGGGACAAAGAGAGAGGGGCAAAAGAAGGGAAGGCAGATTGGGGGAGGGGGCAGACAGAAGCCAATCCCTTTTGAAGAGGGCTAGGGTGAAAGAAGATAGATAATATAGTAAATATCATGGGGAAGGGAATAGGATGGAAGGGAAACAGTTAAAAATAGTAATCATGAAAAGGAGAAAAGGGGGAAAAATTAAACAAAAAAACCCCAAAACATAGCAACTCTTTGTGGTGGCTAAAAATCTGGAATCAAGGGAATGTCCATCAAATTGAGGAATGACCAAAAAAGCTGGGGTAACTGATTGTCATTTCCTATAGCACTACAAACAGGATGATCCCAGGAAAACTTGGAAAGACTCATATGAACTGATGTCTAAGTGAAATGAGCAGTACAGGGAGGACATTGTGCATAGTGACAACAATTCCTGGAGGAATTGTGAAAGACTTAACTACCCTCAGGAATACAATGATCCAAGACAATGCCAAGGGACTAATGATGAAGCTTACTACTGTAAAAATATTTTTACTGACTAGCCTAAATTTGGGGGGGCTAATCTGACTGGAGGACTAATCTGGGGACTTTTGACTATTTGGCTATCTGACTGCTATTAATTTAACATGGGCTGTTCCACCACACTGCTCCCAAATTGATAAGCTACAGATTAAGAAGCCTCTTAGCTAAATAATCAACGCAGAGTTTATTTATGAGATACTGTTTAAAATTAAGAATACAGGGAAATAAAATATACAACCTGACTGCTTTGCGGTGCGTCTCTTTCCACTGCGACTCTTTCCCACCTGCTGTGCCTCGAACTTTTTTAATGCAATAAGGGCCTTAGCCACCGCTTTCCTTAGGGCACTCAGATCCTTTATTCTAACTCCGAGCCCCTTTCACTTTGTAAATCCCCCTGCCTCTAACTTTCCTCTCCTTACTGCCACTGCTGACCCCCTGTGTTTCTCTCTCACTGACCTTCTGTCTGTCTGCTCTGTCAGTCTGCCCTTTGGCCTCTCTTTTCCCTGCTCCTAGTCCTTCTAGTCTTCTCCTGCGTCCTTGTGGCCCCATATCTAGTCTCCAGTCTTTGCTGTCTCCTCAGCTGCCTCTTGGCCTCTCCTTGTCTGTCTGAACCTCTTCTCAGCCTCTCTTGTCTGCCCCAATGAAATGCTGCACCCTAGTCTGCCCCCTTGCCCACATTAAATTAATGGCAGTCAGATAGCCTAGCCAGCTAGTCACTCCCAGGTCTATATATACCTTTCTTGTCTCCACTCAAAACTCGGGGCTTCCTGCGCCCCCACAGACCAAGCTAATCCTCTAGCCAGGGCTGCGGCTGGTGGGGAGGTGTGCACTCCAGCTTCACGTGTCTTGACACAGACTACCAGGGATCTTTCGGATAGCTCCGCTCAGGTCGGAGGGAACTGGGGGCTTTTCTTTCCCCCAGCTGTCTGACCTGGCATCTTGTGCAGCCCTCGAGGCTTTTGGGCTCAGCTGAAGCAGAGGGAGAGGGACACCAGCCCCTCCCACACAGAAGAGACCCTGAGGGACTAAGGCTTTCCAATCTCCACCCAAAGGTAGGGTCCCCAAATCAAAATAAATTTCCACACTACCCAGCCCCATAGAAAGAACTGATAAAAAGAGCACTTGTGGACTGTCCATATATAACCTGGTTGATGTGTTGTGGAGGGGGGGACGAGAGGGAGGGAGGGAGAAAAATTTAGAACTCTAAATCTTAGGAAATGAATGTTGAAAACTACCCTTACATGTAACTGGAAAAAATCAAATAAATGTTTGTCGCACTGAAAAAAAAAAGAGAGCAAGAACATAGGAAGGAGAAGCTGATTCAGAGAGTCCCAGTTATTGAGGTGTGAGCAGCTGTGTTCATTGTCCACAGGTGAGGTTTTGGAGGATGTCTTCTGTGCAGGCTTCACCAGAAAATGTTTTTTTATTAATATTATTACCATGTGGTGCAAAATAATAAACTAGCATGAATGGCTTCACATGGGAAACAACTTAAAGAAGCACAAAGGTTTTAAAATGCTACAGGCAATTAATTGTATTGGAGAGGGGCCCCCCCCCCCCCGTGACATCCCTAATAGGGTCCAAGGAGTAAAAGGGACTGGACCTTCAGTGGCTTTGCTGTCTAAGCAGCTCCAGGGCTCCATTGGAAGGGCTGAGGCGGAGACATTTAAAGGGACCTGCCTGAATTCACTACCCAGGTCCAAGACTGACCATGCAAAGGGCTGCAGGGTGCTGATTTTTTAAACGATTTGGATAAATCAAAGAAAAGTTTGGGGTGCACTTTGCTAGAGCTGGAGAGACCTAGGATCCACCGAGTCCAACCTGCTCCGTATATAGAGAAGGCAGGGGAGCCACCCCCCCATGCTCCCTTCCCTGATGAGTATGGGTAGATGACTTGTCTAAGGTCTCCCAGCTAGTTAGTGGCAGGGCTACAATCCCTGATTCCAGGCCACTGCTCTTTCCATTAAGCAAGGCGCCCTCCCCATGAACCCACGGTGCTGAAGTGAGGTCACACCTGGCAGGCGCACCTGCCCACGCAGCTGCTCTACTCTCCTGGGTTCTAGCCTCTGCCTCCTGATGTTTGACTGCCAGAAAGCAGTGAATGGGTGGCTTGGGATCCCTTAAGGAGATCAAGGGGAAGGAAAGTCAATCTCTTGCAATGCTTATGCGCCAAACTAAAGCTGTCCGTGCCCCTAGGACCCTGACAGCGCATCCCAGGGTCCTGCCCTGCCGTGGCTGCCAAAGGAGGAAGGGGTTAGGAATCTGGGGCATGAATGCATTCCCCCAGGGGGGGCTCTGTTTGCTTTCTGTTCTCCCGTGTGTCCCTATAGGATTCCTTGAGCCCAGGCTAAGCTTTCGAACCTTTGGTCTTAGTCACAGGGAGGGAAAGCCGCTTGCCGTGGATGGATAGGGCCGTCGGGGGGGGGGGGGGGGGATTCTGCCTCCAATACCTGCTGACTGGAAGGATTAAACTCGCGCACCGGCCCACTCACACGACCCACGGGGACGCCACGCACCCACCCTCATCCGTTCTCCCTCCATTGTCTCCTAGGTCCTAGCCTCTGCCTCCCAAGGTCTGACTGCCAGGAAGAAGCGAACAGGTGGCTTGGGAGGAGCCCCTGAGGGGAAGAAAAGCCTCCGCCTCTGCCTGTGCCAGTGCTCCGTCCGCCATGCTGATCCCGGTCCCGGTCCCGCCCCCGACTCTGGTTCTGGCTCCCTTCCTTCTCCCCGAACCCCCCCCTCCCAACACACATACTCAGCAGGCAAGAAAGGAATAAATACATATATAGGTGTGCGCATGGCCCCACCAGGCACCGAGTCCGAAACGTCGTCTCTCCTGCCAGAAGCCAGTACCTTCGTCACCTGAGCCACTGGGGACACTGAGGGTCTCAAATCGACCCTCCTCCCACATCCACCCGTTTCCCCCTGGACGCTCTTGGTCCGCCTCTCGCTGGCATAGAGCCCACCTCCCTGCCCCTGCACAATCTCTCGGGTCTCTATACCCCCCACCCCAACCGACTGACTCGTTTCTTTGGGGTTTGAGGGGGGGACGGGCCAGTGAGACGGGAAGCCGGAGAGGATGACAAAGAAGCCTTATGGGGACCCGTGCCCACCCCCCCTTTTCTCCCCGCGCCTCCCCCCGGAGCGCTCTCCTAGCTCAGAGCACCGCCTCCCCCGACGAGAGCCAGCAGGTCTCTGGGCCCCCCGGGGTGGCGGGACCTTTACAGGCTCATTCCTGCCTCGAGAAGAAGGGCTGGGGCCAAGAGCTACCAGCTGATAGTCCCCCACCCCCACCACCATCACCCAAGCCTTCCACTCAGCTGAACCGCATGGAGGTTAACTAACAAGGAGATTGGGGGCCGGGGGTGTGGGGGGGGGGGCGGAGAAGAGAACCAGGACGGGGAATTTTTAGGATCACAACACCAAATCCCAGCAACAGTCATCCTCTCCTTACCCCCGCGGGAGGCTGTGCGGGGTAATGTGCGGGGCGAGGGCGGGAGCCCCTGGTCCTGCTCCTGCCCACAGGCTGCTGTCAGTCGCCCAGGAAACTTGCTGAAATCTGAAACCCTCCTCCTTGCATCTGTCCAAGCCAGCCCTCCCTCCCTCCTTCCCTCCCTGCCTCCCGAGGCTGACGCTTTCCAGAAGAAAAAATGACAAGCGCCTCCTGGTTTTATTTTCAAATTTTACGTGTTCTCCCTCCCTCTGGTCCTTCACCCCCAACCCCCGCTCCCCCTGCCCAGGAACACACATATTCAGAAGGCAAGGAAGGAATAAATACATATATGTATTGGGGGGGCGGGGGCTGTGCGGGGTGCTATGACAGGGGGTTGGGAGAGGGGCCTGCATGTATACCTATGAGTAGTGTGTCTGTTTGTATGGGTATATATCTCCATGTTTCCTTCTTAGTGCTGTCGTGAAAGTAGCACGGTAAAAAAGAAGACACTCTTTACTCCCGAAAGCTAAATCCACGTTGTCCATGCTGTGAGGGAGGGGAGGGAATAGGGAGAGGGGAGGGGAGGAATTCGGAAAAACCCAAAGTGTTTTGCTTCTCCTCTCATTTTGGCTCCATCGCACGTACCCTAGGCAAAAACTTTTCCATCTCATGGAATCAAAATCATCTGTTTCACCTCCTGTGAGCCTTTCTTCCCCTGTTCTGGGCATCCACCTTTCCCGTATTCACAGATCTGACCGATGCAGTATTCTTTTTTCTCTTCTTTCCCTATTTTCCCCCCTTCTTTTGCCAATCTCTTTGGGCAGTGTTTTATTTTAGCCTCCAATGTCACGAAAAGATTGTTTTCTATATGAGTTTTCTCCCCCTCCCACCAGCGAAAACCACCTCCTGCCACTCTTATTTCTTAGCTCAGCAGTGGCTGTGTTTTGTTTGCCTTAGATTTTTAATGACCTCTCTTCTGATTTTTAGGATTTTTGTTTTGGTGTTTCATTGAGGATTTTTTTGGGGGGTGGGGTGGGGGGGATGAGGCACTTGGTGTTAAGTGACTTGCCCAGGGTCACACAGCTAGTAAATATTAACTGTCTGGGGCTGGATTTGAACTCAGGTCCTCCTGACTCCAGGGCCAGTGCTCTATCCACACTGGGCCACCTAGCTGCCCCGGATATTTTTAACTTGGTTTTGAGGTGGTTTTTACTTGTATGCCTTCACAATGCTTGATCTACCTTCATTCTGTGTGTTTGTGTGTGTGTGTCTGTCTGTCTGTCTGTGTCTCTGTCTCTCTCTCTCACACACACACACACACACACACACACACACACACACACACAGCTCTGTAATACTCTGCCTGGGCCTTGGGATAGTGGCATTGGATAGAAAATGCTGGGGCCTGGAGTCAGGAAGATTCATCTTCCTGGGCTCCCATCTGGCTTCAGATCTTTCCTATGGCTGCAGCCTATGTGAAGTTTCTCAATCCTCTTGGCCTCAGTTTCCTTAAAAATACAAAATACAAATACAAAATTTGTATTCATATGTATTTTGGAAAAGAAAATTCTATTCATAAAAATAATTAAATTAAAATAAATTTTAAAAAGAAAGAAATGACAAGCAGGATGACTCCTTTCAGCCTAAAACCATTTAGGGATCACTTTCAGGAGGGGTGTGTTTGTTTGTGTGTGTGTGTGTTCTGTGTCCTGTGTCTCATTTCCACGTCCCATGTCCATGTCCTTGTCAGTGTCTGTGTCTATGTGTCTTTCTGTGTGCCTGTCTCTCTATCCCCCCCCACACCCCTCTGTAATACTTTGCCAGGGCCAGGGATGGTGGAATTGGATAGAAAATGCTGGGGCCTGGTTTCAGGAAGACTCTTATGGCTGCAGCCCATGAAAAGTTTCTCAATCCTCTTGGCCTCAGTTTCCTTAAAAATAAAAAGTACATTTTAGACATGACGCCTTTATCAGAAGTACTGGCCATAAAAATTGTTTCCCAGCTTTCTGCCTCCCTTCTAATTTTGGTTGCATTGTTTCTGTTTGTACAAAATTTTTTAAATTTAATGTCATCAAAATCATCCATTTTGCATTTTATAATATACTCTATCTCTTGTTTGGTCATCAACTGTTTTCCTTTCCAAAGATCTGACACGTAGACTATTCCTTTCTCTCCTAATTTACCTATGGTATCACCTCTTATATCTAACTCGTGTATCCATTTCGACCTTATTTTAGTATAAGGTGTAAGATGTTGGTCTATGCCTAATTTCTGCCATACTATCTTCCCGTTTTCCCAGCAGTTTTTTGTCAAATACTGAGTTCCTATCCCAGAAGCTGGAGTCTTTGGGTTTATCAAACACTACATTACCACCGTCATTGACGACTGCATTTTCTGTGCCTAGTCTATTCCATTGATCTACCCGATCTACTTTTTGGCCAGTACCAGATCTGCCGCTTTATAGTCAGGGTCCAGGTTTGGTACCCCTAACCCACCTTCCTGTGAATTTTCACACACACACACACACACCCTCCTGAAAGTGATCCCTAAATGGTTTTTTCTTCTGGAAAGCGTCAGCCTCGGGAGGCAAGGCGGGCGGGCTGGCTTGGACAGATGCAAGGAGGAGGGTTTCAGAAGACAGCAGCCTGTGGGCAGGGGCAGGGGCTCCCGCGCTCACCCCGCACAGCCTCCCGCGGGAGGTAAGAAAAGGATGACTGTTGCTGGGATTTGGTGTTGTGATCCTAAAAATTCCCCGTCCTGGTTCTCCTCTCCCCCCCCCCCCATCTCCTTGTTCATTAACCTACATGCGGTTCAGCTGAGTGGAAGGCTTGAGGGAAGGGGGGGGACGGGACTATCAGCTGGTAGCTCTTGGCCCCAGCCCTTCTTCTCGAGGCAGGAATGAGCCTGTAAAGGTCCCGCCACCCCGGGGGGCCCAGAGACCTGCTGGCTCTCGTCGGGGGAGGCGGTGCTCTGAGCTAGGAGAGCGCTCCGGGGGGAGGCGCGGGGAGAAAGGGGCGCGGTGGGCACGGGTCCCCATAAGGCTTCTTTGTCATCCTCTCCGGCTTCCCGTCTCACTTACCCCACCCCAAACCCTAAAGAAACGAATCAGTCGGTTGGGGTGGGGGGTATGGGGACCCGAGAGATTCTGCAGGGGGCAGGGAGGTGGGCTCTATGCCAGCGAGAGGCGGACCAAGAGCGTCCAGGGGGAAAACGGGTGGATGTGGGAGGAGGGTCGATTTGAGACCCTCAGTGTCCCCAGTGGCTCAGGTGACGAAGATACTGGCTTCTGGCAGGAGAGACGACGTTTCGGACTCGGTGCCTGGCGGGGCCATCCGCACACCAATATATGTATTTATTCCTTTCTTGCCTGCTGAGTATGTGTGTTGGGAGGGGGGGGGGGGTTCAGGGAGAAGGAAGGGAGGCAGAGCCAGAGTCGGGGGCGGACCGGGACCGGGACCAGCATGGCGGACAGAGCACGGGCACAGGCAGGCTTTTCTTCCCCTCACAGGCTCCCAAGCAACCTGTTCGCTTCTTCCTGGCAGTCAGACCTTGGGAGGCAGAGGCTAGGACCTAGGAGACAATGGAGGGAGAACGGATGAGGGTGGGTGCGTGGGCCAGTGCACGGGGCAGGCGTGTGTCGGCTTGTGTGCGTGACCTCCCTGTGGGTCGTGTGAGTGGGCCGGTGCGCGAGTTTAATCCTTCCAGTCAGAAGGTATTGGACGCAGAATCCACCCACGGTAAGCGACTCTCCCTCCCTGTGACTAAGACCAAAGGTTCGAACGCTTAGCCTGGGCTCAAGGAATCCTATAGGGACACAGGAGAGGACAGAAAGCAAACAGAGCCCCTGGGGGAATGCATTCATGCCCCAGATTCCTAACCCCTTCCTCCTTTGGCAGCCACGGCAGGGCAGGACCCTGGGATGCGCTGTCAGGGTCCTAAGGGAAAGGACAGCTTTGGTTCGGCGCATAAGCATTGCAAGAGGTTGACTGTCCTTCCCCTTGATCTCCTTAAGGAATCCCAAGCCACCCATTCACTTCTTTCTGGCAGTCAAACATCAGGAGACAGAGGCTAGAACGAGGAGAGCAGAGCAGCTGCCTGGGCAGGTGCGCCTGCCAGGTGTGACCTCACTTCAGCACCGTGGGTTCATGGGGAGGGCGCCTTGCTTAATGGAAAGAGCAGTGGCCTGGAATCAGGGGTTGTAGCCCTGCCACTAACTAGCTGGGAGACCTTAGACAAGTCATCTACCCTCACTCATCAGGGAAGGGAGCATGGGGGGGGGGCCTCACTTGCCTTCTCTATATACAGAGCAGGTTGGACTCTGTGGATCCTAAGTTCTCTCCAGCTCTAGCAAAGTGCACCCCAAACTTTTCTTTGATTTATCCAAATCGTTTAAAAAATCAGCACCCTGCAGCTCTTTGCATGGTCAGTCTTGGACCTGGGTAGTGAATTCAGGCAGGTCCCTTTAAATGTCTCCGCCTCAGCCCTTCCAATGGAGCCCTGGAGCTGCTTAGACAGCAAAGCCACTGAAGGTCCACTCCCTTTCACTCCTTGGACCCTATTAGGGATGTCACGGGGGGGGGGGGGGGCCTCTCCAATACAATTAATTGCCTGTAGCATTTTAAAACCTTTGTGCTTCTTTAATTTGTTTCCCATGTGAAGCCATTCATGCTAGTTTATTATTTTGCACCACATGGTAATAATATTAATAAAAAAACATTTTCTGGTGAAGTCTGCACAGAAGACATCCTCCAAAACCTCACCTGTGGACAATGAACACAGCTGCTCACACCTCAATAACTGGGACTCTCTGAATCAGCTTCTCCTTCCTATGTTCTTGCTCTCTTTTTTTTTTCAGTGCGACAAACATTTATTTGATTTTGTCCAGTTACATGTAAGGGTAGTTTTCAACATTCATTTCCTAAGATTTAGAGTTCTAAATTTTTCTCCCTCCCTCCCTCTCGTCCCCCCCTCCACAACACGTCAACCAGGTTATATATGGACAGTCCACAAGTGCTCTTTTTATCAGTTCTTTCTATGGGGCTGGGTAGTGTGGAAATTTATTTTGATTTGGGGACCCTACCTTTGGGCTGAGATTGGAAAGCCTTAGGCCCTCAGGGTCTCTTCTGTGTGGGAGGGGCTGGTGCCCCTCCCCCTCTGCTTCAGCTGAGCCCAAAAGCCCTGTAGGCTGAGCAAGACGCCAGGTCAGACAGCTGGGGGGAAAAAAAAGCCCCCAGCTCCCTCTGACCTGAGTGGAGTTATCAGAAAGATCCGGGAGAGCCTGTGCTGAGGCCCGTGAAACTGGAGCACAAAACCATCCCACAAGCCGAAGCCCTGGCTAGAGGATTACTTTGGTCTGTGGGGGCACAGGAAGCCCCAAGATTTGAGTGGAGAGAAGAAAAGGTATATATAGACCTGGGAGTTAGACAGGAAAGAGTTGGGGGGCAGACGAGAGAGGCTAAGAAGATGTTCAGACAGACAAAAAGAGGTCAAGAGGCAGCTGAGGAGACATCAAAGATTGGAGACTAGAGATGGGGCCAGAAGCTCGCAGGAGAAGACAAGAACGACTAGGAGCAGGGAAAAGAGAGGCCGAAGGGCAGACTGACGGAGCAGACAGACAGGTCAGTGAGAGAGAAACACAGGGGGTCAGCAGTGGCAGTAAGGAGAGGAAAGTTAGAAGCAGGGGGATTTACCAAGTGAAAGGGGCTTGGAGTTAGTTTAAAAGTGAAAGTCCCTTGAGGCAAGAGGAAGCTAAGGCCCTTATTGTATTGAAGAAGATCCAAAGAAATGCAGTGGAAAGAGACCCACTGCAATGCAGTCAGGTTGTACGTTTTATTTCCCTGTATTCTTAATTTTCAATAGTATCTCATAAATAAACTCTGCGTTGATTATTTAGCTAAGAGGCTTCTTAATCTGTAGCTTATCAATTTGGGAGCAGTGTGGTGGAACTTTATAAACGGCCCACATTAAATTAATAGCAGTCAGATACCCTAGCCAGCTAGTCAAAAGTCCCAGATTAGTCCCCCAAAATTAGGCTAGTCAGTCAAAAATATTTGAATGGCAACCGTGGCAGGACTTAGGGCCCAATTATCATTTTCCTAAACCTATACTTTTCATATAATTATAATTTTTCATAAGTCCAATTATATACTTTTCCAGACTAGATTATTAATAATAATTATTTTTACACTAGTAAGCTTCATCATTAGTCCCTTGCGATTGTCCCTTGGATCATTGTATTCCTCAGGGTAGTTAAAGTCATTGACAATTCCTCCTGGAATTGTTGTCACTATGCACAATGTCCTCCCAGTTCTGCTCATTTCAGTAGACATCAGTTCATATGAGTCTTTCCAGGTTTTTCTGGGATCATCCTGTTTGTAGTGGAATGGTATTGTGCTATAGCAAATGACAATCAGTTACCCCAGCTTTCTTGGTCATTCCTCAGTTTGGTGGACATTCCCTTGATTACCAATTCTTAGCCACCACAAAGAGTTGCTATGGTTTGGGTTTTTTTGTTTAATCCCCCCCCCTTTTCTCTTTTTCATGATTACTATTGTTAACTGTTTCCCTTCCATTCTATTCCCTTCCCCATGATATTTACTATATTTTCTATCTTCTTTCACCCTATCCCTCTTCAAAAAGGATTGGCTTCTGTCTGCCCCCTCCCCCAATCTGCCTTCCCTTCTTTTGCCCCTCTCTCTTTGTCCCCTTCCACTCCTATTTTCCGGAAGGGTTAGAGAGATCACTCCACCCAACTGAGTGGGTATGTTACTCAGTCCTTGAGCCAATTCTAATGAGATTGAGCTCTTTGAGCCAATTCTGATGAGTGTTAGGCTCATTTACTGCCCAGATTAAACAGATTACTCCACCCAACTCTGTGTGTGTGTGTGTGTGTGTGTGTGTGTGTGTGTGTGTGTGTGTGTGAGAGAGAGAGAGAGAGAGAGAGAGAGAGAGAATCCCTCCTTGAGCCAACTCAGATGAGATTAAGGTCTTTGAGCCTATTTTGATGAGCATCAAATTCCTTTCCTGCCCTGCTCCTCCCCCATCTCTTGCCCTACTCCATAAGCCCTTTCCTGTTCTTTCATGTGGGATTTCACCCTATGCTACCTCTGCCCTTCCCCCTCCCCCTAAATCTAAAGCTTCCAAGAAAAATATGGATTGGTCTCAGACCACAGAGGAGCTCAAAAAGGACTTTGAAAATAAAGGTAGAGAGGTAGTAGAAAAAATGGAAAGAGAAATGAGGGGGATGAAGGAAAGACATGAGAAAAAAGTCAACAAGCTTGAAAAGCCAAACTGGCCAAAGGGAAAAGGAGGTATAAAAGCTGTATGATAATAATTGCCTAAGAATTAGGACTGAAAAACTGGAAGCTGGGGGCAGTTAGGTGGCACAGTGGATAAAGCACTGGCCCTGGATTCAGGAGGACCTGAGTTCAAATCCAGCCTCAGACACTTGACACTTACTAGCGCTGTGACCCTGGGCAAGTCACTTAACCCCCATTGCCCCACAAAAAAGAAAAAAGAAACAATGGAAGCTAGTGACTTCATGAGAAAACAAGACACAATAAAGCAAATCCAAATGAATAAAAGAAATAGAGGGCAATGTGAAATCTCTTCTTGGACAAACTGCTGACCTGGAAAATAGGTCCAGGAGAGAGAATTTGAAAATTATTGGTCTACCTGAAAACCATGATCAAGGAAAGACCACAGGCATCATCTTCCAAGAAATTGTCAGAATCCACCGGTCACCTCCTCAAAGAGATCCCCAAAGGAAAACTCCTAGGAATATTACAGCCAAATTCCAGAGCTCTCAGGTCAAGGAGAAAGTATGGCAAGCTGCCAAAAAGAAAGACTTCAAGTACTGTGTGGAGCCCCAGTCAGGATAGCACAAGATCTAGCAGCTTCTACATTAAAGGACCAGAGGGTATGGAATAGGACATTCCAGAGGGCAAAGGAATTGGGATTACCACCCAGAATCAGGTATCCAGTAAAACTGGGACTTCCATGAAAAAGAGGACTTTCAGATATTCATGACGAAAAGACCTAAAGTGAAAGGCAAATTTGACTTTCAAATACAAGACCCTAGAGAACCATAAAAAAGTGGAGTTGGGGGACACACATGCAGTGGGTGACTGTCTTGTGTCTGAGGCCGGGTTTTGGCTGGGATTCCCCTGGGTCCAGGGTGGATGCTTTGTCCACTTTTTCACCTAGCTGCTCCATGATGACATCTTTAGGGTAAAATTGAGGGGTCATTGCTCTCTTTAAAGGGTAGGAGCTCGTTTCAGGAAAATGGCTTCATTGGGGAGGGAGAGTTGCATAGTACAAAGACCAGTGGTCTGGAAGCAGGGGTTGTAGCCCTGCCACTAACTCCCTGGGAGACCTTAGATAAGTCATCTACCCTTGTGTGACCCTGGGCAAGTCACTTAACCCCAATTACCTCACCAAAAAAAAAATTAAAAATTAAAAAAAAAAGATAAATTATCTACCCTCACTTGGGGGGGGGGTGTTATCACTTACCTCCTCTATGTACTGAGGAGATTGGACTCAGTGGGCCCTAAGTTCTTCCCAGCTCTAGCATTGTAAGCAGCCCGCATTCTCTTGCTCAGCAACCCCCAAAGGGCAGAGGGTCCTGACTTGTCCATTTCCAGAACAGCCCCATAGCCCCCAAAGAAACAAACAGGCCCAACTTGGAGAAGCCTGACTTGCTTGATTACCCGCTCAAAGACCTTGAGGAGCACACTTCACGGCAGTGGACATAACACGGGCACCCCAAGCTCTTCTTTGATCTGTCAAAATCGTTTGCAAAATCAGCACCCTGCAGCCCTTTGCATGGTCAGTCTTGGACCTGGGGGGGGGGTGCCTACCTGAAGGCCACTCTTCCGTCCTGGCTGAAATGCTGCACACACTGCTCAGCTTCCTGACTCTCCCCCGTGCCCTTGGGACCCCAGGCCAGGAATCTTTCCCCAGGGCCACGGAATTCTGGGCCCGCTGCTCGGTCCTGCTTGTCTGCTCACTCACCGGGGCTGCAGCCCCCCTTGGACAAAGGAAGAAGGGGTGAGAGGAGCCCTCGGAGAATCACCCGGAACATTCGCGGGTGCCCATCGGGTTGGGGTTCGAAAGCTACCCCCCCAAACCCCCCCACCCCCACTCAGGCCTTCTGCACTGACAGGGACAGTTCCCAGACGACTCGGCCCGGGAAGGTTCCGATGGAAACCCCGCGGGGGGCAGGCCCCTAGGGAGGCCCCCACCCCCCCTCTCCGCTCGGGCTCTGGCCTGGCCTGCGGGCAGCCCGGGCCCTTCCTGGGGACCCGCCTTCGCTCCTACGCCGCTGTCCCGGGAGGGGTCCCCCAGCCTCTCTCCCCGGGGGCTGCTCGGGCCCCCTCCTGCCCATCACCCACGAAATCGGCTCAGGGCCTCCCGCCGGCAGAGGGGGGCGAGCTCTCCCAGCTCCCCCCCACCAGAAGTGACCCCGACACCAACGCGCCGCCCCGGGCCAGCGGACACAAGGAGGCGCCTCCCCGGAGTCCCGCGGGGACAAAGCCCAGGAGGAACCCGGGCCTGACCGCGGTCTGGCCTCCTTCTCCCCCGAAGCCCAAACCAGGGCGCCCCGGGGCGGGGACACCGGGCTGGCGCGGGGGAGTCCCTGGGCTGAGGGGAGCCCGCCCCGCGGGCCTGGCACCGGGCTGGGCCCTGGCACCGGGCTGGGCCCTGGCACCGGACCCCCTCCCTCGAGCTCCTTCTGCCCCCCCAACCAGCCTACCCTGCCCCTTGCCTTTGTGGTCCCCCTCTGGCTTGTGTTTCTCCTCTTCCTCCTCCTCCTCCTCTAGCTCCCGTGTTCTTGGTGTTCCTGGAAGCCCGTGCCCCCCGCCACGTCTTCAGCCTCGATTTCCGGCACGTAGACCACGCTGGGCCGAGGCCCCTCCTCCCAAAGTGACCACATGTTTCCCCGGCCCACGTGCGCCAGTCTCGCTGTGATTCGGCGGGCACGAGATCCCTGCGCCCGGGCCGCGCACGCGCCTAAGCCCTCTTGTAACTCATTTAACTTCTCCTCTAAGAACTTGGATGCTATACCACTTGGCGCATACATATTTAATATTGATATTACTTACATTGTATATTTAGGGAAACTGAGGATTAGAGATTTAAAGGTCCATTGTGAATTCTCAAAGTAGGTAATATTTCCAATATCTCAATGAATTCCACCTGAGTCCCTATTGCGAAAATATCAAAAGCTGTCTAACCTTGTGTCCCCTTTCGTGAATATAAAGGAAACTGAGTCTGAGAGAAATGGAAAATATCCATTTGAAAGGACTCTGAGCATCCTAGTTTTTGAAATGACTGTGCCTCCATTGCCTATGCATTATAAACATGTTCACTGCTTCTTCGGGGAACCTTAGGATTACGGATTGGTAGGGACCTCACTGAAGGCTCCAAGCTGGATAACACAGAATCTGACAGGTCCTTCAGGGGCCACAGAATCCAAAACCTTTGGAGAATAAGATAAAATTTAAATAATGAAAAATCAAATGGAAGTTTATGTAAAAATGAGACTGAGGAAAGAGTAGTGCCTTGTGGGAAAATATCAAAGGTATCTAGGATGAGAGCATAGCCCCACTTCGGGTATCTCAGGGAAACTGAGTTTGAGGGAAATCAAAGCATCCATGTGACAGGAGAACAAGGCAACAAATAATGAATCCAGTGAGTTTTCCTTGGCCATATATTGGAAACATTTCATTTTACGTTTAGGGAAACTGAGGATTTGAGATTTAAAGGTCCATTGTAAATTCTCAAAGCTGGTAACAATTCCAATATGTCTCTGCCTTCAGTGGCCATAAAACCGAAGATTTTTTACATGTAGCAGAAAATTTAAATCATATATTAAACTAATTGGACTAGATGGAACACTGAGATATAAGTAACCTGAGTCCCTATTGTGAAAATATCAAAAGCTGTCTAAGCTTATAGTCCATTTAGTGAACATGAGGAAACTTAACCTGAGAGAAATGCAAAAATCCATTTGACATGATTGTTATCATCCTAGTGTTTGAAATGACCGTGCCTCCATTGGCTATGTATTATAAACATGGTCACTGATTCTTCAGGGAAGTTTAGGATTACAGATTGGTAGGGACCTCACTGAATGCTCCAAGCTGGCTAACACAGAATCTGACAGGTCCTTCAGGGGCCACAGAATCGCAGACCTTTAAAGAATAAAATAAAATTTAAAGAATGAAATATCAAATTGAAGTTCAGGTAAGAATGAGACTGAGGAAAGAGTGCCTAGTGTGAAAATATCAAAGGTGCTAGGATGATAGTGTAGCCCCACTTAGGGTATCTCAGGGAAACTGAGGTTGAGTGAAATCAAAACATCCATGGGACCTGAGAACAAGGAAACAAATAATGAATTCACTGAGTTTTCCTTGGCTATATATTGGAAACATTTCCTTCCACGTTTAGGGAAACTGAGGATTACAGATTTAAAGTTCCATTGTGAGTTCTCAAAGCAGGTAACATTTCCAATATCTCAATGATTTCAGTGCCCATAGAACCCAAGATGTCTACATGTAGCATAAAATTCCAATCAGATATTAACCTAACTGGACTAGATGGAACACTGAGATCTAAGCCACCTGAGTCCCTATTGTGAAAATATCCAAAGCTGTCTAATTTATGGTCCATTTAGTGAATATGAGGGAAACTGAACCTGAGAGAAATGAAAAAATCCATTTGACAGTACTCTGAGCATCCTAGTTTTTGAAATGATTGTACCTCCTTTGGTTGAGCAGTATAAACATGTTCACTGCTTCTTCAGGGCACCTTAGGATTACAGAATGGTAGGGGACTCACTGAATGCTCCAAGCTGGGCAACACAGAATCTGACAGGTCCTTCAGGGGCCACAGAATCCCAGACGTTGAAAGAATAAAAAAATTTAAATCATGAAAAATAAAAATGAAGTTCATGTGAAAATTAGACTCAGCAAATTTTAGTGCCTTGTGTGAAAATACCAATAGTGTCTGGGGTGAGAGTACAGCCCCACTTCGGGTATCTCAGGGAAACTGAGGTTGAGGGAAATCAAAGCATCTATGTGACAGGAGAACAAGGCAACAAACAATGAATTCATTGAGTTTTCCTTGGTCATATAGTGGAAACATTTCATTGTACATTTAGGGAAACTGAGGATTAGAGATTTAAAGGTCCATTGTGAATTCTCAAAGCTGGTAACATTTCCATTTTGTCATTGCCTTTAGTGGCCATAGAACCCAAGATTTTTTCATGTAGTATAAAATTTAAATCTTATATCAACCAAATTGTACTAGATGGAACACTAAGATCTAAGCCACCTGAGTCCCTGTTCTGAAAATATCGAAAGCTGTCTAACCTTGTGTCCCGTTTAGTGAATATGAGGGAAACTGAACCTGAGGGAAATGAAAAAATCCATTTGACTGTACTCTAAGTATCCTAGTTTTTGAAATGATTGTGCCTCCATTGGCTGAGCAGTATAAACATGTTCACTTCTTCTTCAGGGAACCTTAGGATTACAGAATAGTAGGGGACTCACTGAATGCTCCAGGCTGGCTAAAACAGAATCTGACAGGTCCTTCATGGTCCACTGAATCCAAGACCTTTAAGGAATCAAATAAAATTCAAATCATCAAAAATCAAATTTAAGTTCAGGTAAAAATGAGACTGAGGAAATAGTAGTGCCTAGTGTGAAAATATCAAAGATGTCTAGGATTAGAGTATAGCGCCTCTTACGGTATCTCAGGGAAACTGAGGTTCAGGGAAATCAAAATACACAGGTGAAGTGGTCAAGCATTAACCATACTGAAGAAAAACTCCGGAGGGAAATTGCACAGAAAGCAAGGATGGACACACAGACACACACACATACACATACATAGACCCACACACAGTGGGTCTTTCCTAGACATCATTCTCTATAACTTATTGTGACCACACTACTCCTAGGTGCATCAGTTTCCCAGCAGCAAGGTGCCAGGGCTTCAGTTGACTCACCTCTGCATTCCAGAGAGGCCCAGGGATAGGGGCTGGATGAGAAAGACAGATGAGGGAACTCAAGAGTCTCTCTGAAGTCCCTCCAGATGATCTCTCACCTGAAAAGATGGACCTTCACTCATTGATCACTGAAACAAACTCTCCTCACCAGGGCATGCAGAACCAAGAGATCTCTGAGTACATTTGATGAATAAGTGTGAATGAAAGAGTAAGCGACTCAGAGAGAGATTTATATTCAAAGTCAATGGCCAAAGACTGAGGAAATGACAAGTCGTATGACTCTTTTCAGCCTAAAACCATTTAGGGATCTCTTTTAGGAGGATGTGTTCTTGTGTGTGTGTCTGTGCATGCACATTGATTAAGATCTTTATAGAGATGCACCTAAAGGCAAACATACAGGCATATAGCAAAAGTTGGCCTCTAATGGGAGAGAGACAATGAATTCGGAATTCAAAACGTCATGGGGGGAAAATCATAAAATTTCGGGACAATGAAAAAAAAAAAACCAAAACTCTCTCGGGTGTTTGTTATTATGGAGGAAGGTCTGCCTCTGCGACCATGGGGAGTTATTCCGAAGTAGCCCTGAAACAGGTCTCATTTCTGAAAGATTGTTCTAAAGGAGAGAGGAAACCCCTAGCCCCGCCCCACAGTCCCAAAGTTTCTCCCCCAAGGACAATGGGACAACTCCATCACTCCCTTATTGTTTTCAGTTTTAAGCCCGCACCCCCTACCCCAGAGAGTGCTCAGCATTTGCCTCCAGGAGAGAGGCCACACTTCCTGGGTAGCTCTTAGAAGGCGATGTTAGCCAAGTACCGGCTAGGGTGACTCAGAAGGGTCTGACTTTTCCAAATTACATGTAAAAGCAAATTTTGACATCAATTTTTAGTTAATTTTGTATTCCTACTTCTCTTCCTCCATTGCCTGTCATCCCCACCCCCAGAACTCAAAGAATTCAACATCAATTATACATGAGTAGTTATCTAGGTGGTAAGAGCATACAGATAAAAGCAAAACTTCAGATTAAGGAATGGTCGGGCCGGGGGTGGGAAAGGGGGGGGGGAGCAGGGATGTGTTTCAGTCTGTTTTCAGATACCATCAGTTCTTTCTCTGTACATGGACTGTAATTTTCAGAAGATTTATATTCGATCATTGCCTTGCTGAAAATAACCCCACGCTTCCTAGCAGATCATCTTACTCTAATGCTTTTCTTTGGAAACAGTACATTTCTCTCTGCTTCAGTTCTTGTGGGTCTTTCCAGGTTTTTATGATAATTTTTATATAGTTCCTTGAACTTGACAGAGAATTTTCTTCACATTAGGCCATCACAGTATCACCTCTGCACTTCTAACTGTGCCAACGGGCCTCGGTCCAAGTGTAGCCACCAGGTTGTCTGTCTCTCTGTCCCTCATTCAATAGCAGTTTTCTAGTGACTCAGAGAGCTGAGGCCCTGTGCTGAGTGGGAAGAGAGGAGCAGATGAGGATCAGGGTAGAAGAATGGATTTTGAAATCCATCCCCAGCCCCATTGGACAAGGAATATTCTCGGTCTGTCTGTCTGTCTGTCTGTCTCGCACAAACACACACACACACTCCTGAAAGAGATCCCTAAATGGTTCTAGGCTGAAAAGAGTCATCCAGCTTGTCATTTCTTATACTGCTCACTGCACAAGACATCATTTCATACAAGTCTTTCCAGACTTTTCTGGAGTCCTCCTGCAGAAGCAGAGTTCTTATCCCAGAGTCCTATTCCGTCAAAATCCCATACCACAGTTTCTTTAGCCATTCCCTGATGGATGGGCATGCTTCTGACAGCCAATTAACAGCCACCACAAAAAGAGCTGCTTTCAGTCATTGTGTACCCATCAGTCTTTTTCTCTTTTTGGAGATGTCTTTGGGATGTAAAACTAGCTGTGGCATTATTGCTGGATCCCAGGGTTTGATTTAGGCCCAGATACTTGACTGATGTCTTGTTTCCTTCCACAGGTTATTTTTTAGATAAGGAAACAGAGGCCAAGAGGATTAAGAAACTTCACATGGGCTGCAGCCATAGAAAAGATCAGAAGCCAGACTGGAATGCAGGAAGATGAGGCTTCCTGACTCCAGGCCCCAGCATTTTCTATCCAATGCCACCATCTAGTGGCCACGGCAGAGTATTACAGAGGGGTGTATGTGTGGTTGTCTGTGTGGAGGGGAGATAGAGACACTCAGACACACACACACACACACACACACACACATCCCTCCTGATAGAGATCCCTAAATGGTTCTAGGCTGAAAGGAGTCATCCTGCTTGTCATTTCTTACACTGCTCCCTTCACAAGACGTCATTTCATAGAAGTCTTGACTTCCAATTCTTAGCCACCACAAAAAGAGCTGCCATTCATCAACGTCTACCTATAGGTCTTTTTCTCTTTTTGGAGATGTCTTTGGCATATAAAACTAGCTGTAGTATTATTACTGGATCCCAGGGTTCGATTTTGGCCTGGATACTGGACTGCTGTCTTGTTTTCTTCCCCAGATTATTCTGTGGATAAGAAACTGAAAGATCTGAAGCCAGACTGGAACCCAGGAAGGTGAATCTTCCTGACTCCAGGCCCCAGCATTTTCTATCCAATGCCACCATCCAGTGGCCCAGGCAGAACATTACAAAGGGGTGTATTTGTCTGTGTCTGTGTGTGTGGGGAGATAGAGAGAGAGAAAGACAGACAGACACACACACACACACACACACACACACACACACACCCCTCCTGAAAGAGATCCCAAAATGGTTCTAGGCTGAAAGGAGTCATCCTGCTTGTCATTTCTTTCTTTTTAAAATTTAATTAATTTTCTTTTGTTCTTTTATATTTTTCTAATGAATAGAATTTTCTTTTCCAAAATAGATGTAAATACACAGTTTGTTATTAATTTTTTACAACTTTGTGTTCCAACTTCTCTTCCTCCCTTCCCACCCCCACCCACAAGAACTCAAGCAATACAAAATAAGTTATTCATGAGTAGTCAGGGAAAGTATTCCCACGTCAGCTAGGTCGTGAGAGAAATCAGTCAGAAAACACAACTTCAGATGAAGGAATTGTCAAAAACTAAAAAAAATGATTTAAAAAATTTGTTTCCATCTCTTTTCAGATACTATCAGTTCTTTTTCTGTAGATGGATTGCAATTTTCATAAGTCCTTTCAGGGTTGTATTGGATCATTGCCTTGCTGAAAATAACCCCATGATTCCCAGCAGATCATGTTACAGGATTGCTGTGACTTTGGATATAGCGCATTTCCCTCTGCTTCCGTTCATGTAGGTTTTTCCAAGTTTTTCTGATAGTATCCTGTTCATCATAACCTGTACATGGTACCTTACATTGAACAAAGACTTTTCTTCCCATTCTGCTTGTCATTTCTTCTGCCACCATGCTATTCCCTCAAAATCCTTTCCCACAGTTTCCTTAGCCATTCCCCGATGGATGGGCGTGCCTCTGACTTCCAATTCTTAGCCACCACAAAAAGAGCTGCTATCCAGCATTGTGTACCTATGGGTCTTTTTCTCTTCTTGGAGATGTCTTTGGGATATAAAACTAGCTGTGGTATTAGTGCTAGATCCAAGGGTTTGATTTTGCCCCAGGTACTGTTCGGGTGTCTTGTTTCCTTGAGAGGAATGCAAGCCTCTGCCAGTGTTGGGAGACACATTCATCTCAAGGAATGTTATTACCTTTTCTAGAATTGGGGGGGGGGGGGTAGGGAAGGGGAGAAGAAGAGAACCGGGTGAAGCTGAAAAGGGTAAAGGACCCACCGGGGGAGGGAGGGCGGGCGCGCGTTTGGGCTGTGGGAAACTCCATCCCTTGGCTCCCACTTTCTGTCAGGAGAAAGGTGTGGGGCTTCTAGCACAGGCTGAAGATGCTCAGTTACATGAAAGGATAGTGATGGTTATACAACAGGCTGGGGGGGTCGGGGGGAAGGAGGTGGAGAGAATCGGGTACTGACAGATGAAGGGTGAAAGGGACAGCGCGCCCGCCATTGGGAGAGGGTCACAAATGGAGGGAGAGGGGGCGAGAGAAGTGGGGATCGATGGAGGGAGAGCGAGGGGAGAGAGAGCGGGCAAACGCGCCCCGAAACACTGGCAGAGGCTTGCGTGTTGACTACTATAATCCAGTGGTTTCCTTTCTTCCCAAATCCCCCACCCCCATTAAAAAAACCATGCCTTCCTTTTCCCATTTTCTTTCTTTTTTTGTTTCTTTTTGGGTTTTTTTGCGGGGCAAGGAGGGCCGATGCTTTAACCACTGCGCCACCTAGCTGCCCCCCTTTTCCTCGTTTCCAAAAAATGGAACGCCATCCATCATCCTCCCTGCTTAGCCAGTGTTTGATTTCTTAGGCCCTCCAGCCTGGTTTCGGGTTGAAGCAAATCTCTGGTTTCTGTATGGCTACTCGACACGCCCCCCCCCCAAAAAAAGGAAAAGCGAAAGCGGGGCTGGGGGGGAGGGGCGCAGAGAAACATGGACCGGGGCACCGGCAGAGGCACGGGCACGCAAAGGGGCAGAGGCACGGGCCCAGAACAGCTGGAACTTCATCTACCTGCGGAGGGCAGGGTGTCCTTCAGACTGACCGGGTGGTAACCGAGGTTCCCTAGCAAGGACCCCAAATCGGGATCCTGCCCCAGTTCCTTTCTTCAGCCCTACAAAAAGGAGAAAATACAAGTGGGGTGTGGGGGGGGATGGACGTGTGGAGGGGGAGATGAGGGGGTAGCTCTGAGAAATAGCCAAATTTTTCTGGGAAGAGAGGCTGCTTTCTGCACTTCGGAGTCTTTTGGCTCATTTCTCAGGGTCTCCTCATCTTCCCTTTGCGGGCTGGGTTCTACCCTCCCTTCAGTCCTCATCAAACTTTCCCCAATCGTTCTCAGAGCTGAAGCTGCTCCTCCTTCTGTGTTTTGCTCAGAGGACAGAAGGCCTGTTCTCTTCCTTGTCTGTTTCTAAAACGGGTGCCCCTCTGAGCGGCGTTTGGGTCTGTTGTTTTGTTTTGTTTTTTCCTGCTTTTCTCCTGCCCGTTGTAAATGCTCTTCCCCGAGCCTTGTGGGGACACACACACACGTAGACTCCTCGACCTCCTCCACATACGACCTGCGGAACCCCCACAAATTACCCTGTGCTCTGACGTACCTCATTTTGACCTGATCTGGGGCTACGGGCCCTAAACTGCTTTCCAGTTTTTCCAGCAATTCTTGCCGTATGGGGAAGGACCATCAAATTTTCAACAAAGGCTGAGTGGGTGGGTGGGTGCAAAGGGTGAGAGGGAGGAAGGGCAGAAGGTAGGTAGGTAGGTAGGTCTGACACTGTCCTAGGGGAACGGGCAGCGTCGGTTCAGACCAGGTTGGCTTCTCTTCCCCTGGATCTCCTTAAGGGCTCCCAAGCCACCTGTTCCCTTCTTTCTGGCAGTCGAACATTACAAGGCAGACGTTGGGACCTAGGAGAGTATTCAGGGTGGGCGGGTGCGTGGGCCTGTACGAGGGCAGAGGCATGGACAAAGGTCGAGGTAGAGGACCAGGCAGAGGCAGAGCCAGGGCTGGGTGACGGAAGCGGGGGCGGGCAAGGGAGGAGGAGCACAGGTGGAGGTGGGACCGGGACCGGGACCGGGGTTGGAGCACTGGCACAGGCAGAGGCCGTGGCAGCAGCAGCAGCAGCAGCAGCAGGTGCCCAGCCAGAGCCAGGGGCGGGGCGGGGGCGTGCACTGGTGTGCGGACCTAAGCCGCCCAGCCACCCCGTATTGGAGGCAAAATCCACCCACCCGACCCTCCTTCTTTCCGTCCACTGCAAGGGGCTCTCCCTCCCCGTGACTTTGACCCAAAGTGCCAAGGCCTAGCCTGGCCTCAAGGAATAGCATAGGGACACACGGCAGAACAGAAAGCAAACAGAGCCCCTGGGGGAACTGAGCATCATCACCCTGGGCTAGTTTCCACACCTTGGAAGCCAGGGGATGGATTTCCCCACAGCCCAATCGCTCGCCTGCTCTCCTTCCCTCCCTCGGTCCTTTACCCTTTTCAGCTTCGCCCGGTTCTCTTCTTCTCCCCGTCCACCACATCCTATCAAAGCTAATGACATTCCGTGAGATGAATGTGTCTCCCAACCCTGGCAGAGGCTTGCATGTTGAGGACTCCAATGGTTTCGTTTCTTCCCAAATCCCCCTACCACCACCACCATTCTTTCCTTTTGCCATTTTCTTCCTTTTTCGTTTTTTGTTTTGGGTTTGTTTTTTGTTTTTGCAGGGATGGGTGGGAGGGAGGGAGGAAGGGAAGGGAAGGGAAGGGAAGGGAAGGGAAGGGAAGGAAGGAAGGAAGGAAGGAAGGAAGGAAGGAAGGAAGGAAGGAAGGAAGGAAGGAAGGAAGGAAGGAAGGAAGGAAGGAAGGAAGGAAGGAAGGAAGGAAGGAAGGAAGGAAGGAAGGAAGGAAGGAAGGAAGGAAAGAAGGAAGGAAGGAAGGAAGGAAGGAAGGAAGGAAGGAAGGAAGGAAGGAAGGAAGGAAGGAAGGAAGGAAGGAAGGAAGGTGGGTAGGTCGCTCTGACACGGTCCTAGGGGAATGGGTGGCTTTGGTTCGGCGCACAGCCGTTGTAGGAGGTTGGCTTTCCTTCCCCTCCATCTCCTCAAGGGCTCCCAAGCCACCTATTCCCTTCTTTCTGGCAGTCAGACCTTACGAGGCAGATGCTCGGACCTAGGAGAGTATTCAGGGCAGGTGCGTGGGGAGCGGTCCGGCACCTGCAGGGGCAGGCGCAGAGCCAGAGCCAGCGCAGGGGGGAGGGGGCAGGGAGGGGGCAGGGCGGGGGCGGGACCGGGACCGGGACCGGACCGGAGTTGGAGCACGGCCCCGGGCCCCGGCCCGGGTAAGGTCAGTGGCAGGGGCATGGGCAGGTGCAGGGGCAGGCTTTTGACAAAATACAGCACCCATTCCTAATAAAAACACTAGAGAGTTTAGGAATAGGTGGAGCTTTCCTTAAAATAATAAACAGTAACTACCTAAAACCACCAACAAGTATTATATGCAATGGAGATAAATTAGAGGCCTTCCCAATAAATCGGGGTGAAACAGGGATGTCCATTATCACCCCTTTTATTTAATATTGTACTAGAAACGTTAGCTTTAGCAATCAGCAGCAAGAGATAGAAAGAGAAATTCCATTTAAAGTAACGGTAGATCATATAAAATACTTGGGAGTCTACTTGTCAAGACAAACCCAGGAACTCTAGGAACACAACTACCAAACACTTTTCACACAAATCAGATCAGATCCAAATCATTGGAAAGATATCAATTGCTCATGGAGAGGCAGAGCTGATATAGTAAAAATGACAATACTGCCTAAATTAATTGACTTCTTCAGTGCCATACCAATCAGACGACCTAAAAATTATTTTCTAGAGCTAGAAAAAATAATAACAAAATTCATCTGGAAAAAAAATCAAGACCATCCAGGGAAATCATGAAAAAAAAATTCACAGGAAGGTAGGTTACCGGTACCAAACCTGGAGCGGCAGTCATCCAAACTATCTGGTACTGGCTAAAAAATAGGGTGGTAGATCAATGGAATAGGCTAGGCTCAGGAAATGCAGTAGTAAATGACACTAGTAATGTAGTGTTTGATAAACCCAAAGACTCCAGCTTCTGGGATAGGAACTCAGTATTTGACAAAAACTGCTGGGAAAACTAGAAGATAGTATGGCAGAAATTAGGCATAGACCAACATCTTACACCTTATACTAAAATAAGGTCAAAATGGATACATGATTTAGACATAAAAGGTGATACCATAGGTAAATTAGGAGAGAAAGGAATAGTGTACCTATCAGATCTTTGGAAAGGAAAACAGTTTTTGACCAAACAAGAGATAGAGTATATTATAAAATGCAAAATGGATGATTTTGATTATATTAAATTAAAACATTTTTGTACAAACAGAAGCAATGCATCCAAAATTGGAAGGGAGGCAGAAAGCTGGGAAACAATTTTTGAGGCCAGTGCTTCTGATAAAGGCCTCATCTCTAAAATATATAGGGAATTAAATCAAATTCATAAGAATCCAAGTCATTCCCCAATTGAGAAATGGTCAAAGGATAGGAACAGGCAGTTTTCTGATGAAGAAACCAAAGCTATCTATTCCCATATGAAAAAATGCTCTAAATCTCTAATGATTAGAGAGATGCAAATTAAAACAACTCTGAGGTACCACCTGACACCTATCAGATTGGCTAAAATGACAAAAAAGGAAGATAATAAATGTTGGAGAGGCTGTGGGAAAATTGGAACACTAATGCATTGTTGGTGGAGCTGTGAGCTGATCCAACCATTCTGGAGAGCAATTTGGAATTATGCCCAAAGGGCGATAAAGCTGTCCATACCCTTTGACCCAGCAATCCCACTTTTAGGTCTTTTGCCCAAAGAAATCATGGAAGGGGGAAAGGGACCCACATGTACAAAAATATTGATAGCTGCTCTTTACGTGGTAGCAAGGAATTGGAAGTTGAGGGGGTTCCCATCCATTGGGGAATGGCTGGACAAGTTGTGGTATATGAATACAATGGAATACTATTGTGCTGTAAGAAATGATGAGCAGGAAGAGTTCAGAGAAACCTGGAGGGTCTTTCGTGAGCTGATGATAAGTGAGATGAGCAGAACCAGAAGAACATTGTACACAGTATCATCAACATTGAGTGTTGACCTACTGTGATGGACTATATTCTTCTCACCAATGCAATAGTACAGAAGAGTTCCAGGGAACTCATGATAGAAGAGGATCTCCAAATCCAAGAAAAAAAAAAGAAAGAAAGAACTGTGGAGTATAGATGCTGATTGAACCATATTATTTCTTTTGTTTTGGGTGCTGTTGGTTTTTTTTTTCTTTCTATTTTGAGGTTTTGCATCACTGCTCTGATTCTTTCTCTTGTAACAGGATTAATGCAGAAATAGGATTAATGTTATTATGTGTATATATATGTGTGTGTGTATATATATATATATATGTATATGTATAGAGATATATAGATATAACCTATATCAGATTACCTGCTGTCTAGGGTAGGGGGGAGGGAGGGGTGGGAGGGAGAAAAATCTGAAATTGTAAAGCATGTATAAACAAAAGTTGAGAACTATCTTTACATGTAATGGAAAAAATAAAATACCTCATACATTAAAAAAAAAATTAAAAATGTTTTGCACAAACAGAAACTATGCATCCAAAATTAGAAGGGAAGCAGGAAGCTGGGGAACAATTTTTGAGGCCATTTTAAAGGCCTCATCTCTAAAATATATAGGGAACTAAATCAAATTTATAAGAATCCAAGTCATTCCCCAATTGAGAAATGGTCAAGGGGTATGAGCCGGCAGTTTTCTGATGAAGAAACCAAAGCTATCTTTTCCCATATGAAAAAATGCTCTAAATCACTATGAATTACAGAGATGCAAATTAAAACAACTCTGAGGTACCACCTGACAGCTATCAGATTGGCTAAAATGACAAAAAAGGAAAATAATAAATGTTGGAGAAGCTGTGGGAAAATTGGAACACTAATCCATTGTTGGTGGAGCTGTGAACTGATCCAACCATTCTGGAGAGCAATTTGGAATTATGCCCAAAGGGCGATAAAGCTGTCCATACCCTTTGACCCAGCAATCCCACTTTTAGGTCTTTTCCCCAAAGAAATCATGGAAAGGGGAAAGGGACCCACATATACAAAAATATTGATAGCTGCCCTTTATGTGGTGGCAAGGAATTGGAAGTTGAGGGGATGCCCATCAACTGGGGAACGGCTGGACAAGTTGTGGTATATGAACACAATGGAATACTATTGTGCTATAAGAAAGGATGAGCAGGAGGAGTTCAGAGAAACCTGGAGGGTCTTGCGTGGGCTGATGATGAGGGAGATGAGCAGAACCAGAAGAACATTGTACACGGTATCATCAACATTGAGTGTTGATCTACTGTGATGGACTATATTCTTCTCACCAATGCAATGGTACAGAAGAGTTCCAGGGAACTCATGATAGAAGAGGATCTCTAAATCCAAGGAAAAAAAAGAACTGTGGAGTATGCTGAATGAACCATACTATTTCATTTGTTTTTGGTGTTGTTGTTTTTTTTCTATTTTGAGGTTTTTCATTATTGCTCTGATTTTTCTCTTATAACATGACTAATACAGAAATAGGTTTAATGTTATTATGTGTACATATATAACCTATATCAGATTACCAGCTGTCTAGGGAAGGGGGTAGAGAGGGGAGGGAGGGAGAAAAATCTGAAATTGGAAAGTCTGTATAAATGAAAGTTGAGAACTATCTTTACATGTAACGGAAATAAATAGATAGATAGATAGATAGATAGATAGATAGATAGATAGATAGATAGATAGATAGATAGATAGATAGATAGATAGATAGATAGATAGATAGATAGATAGATAGATAGATAGATAGATAGATAGATAGATAGATAAAAGGAAAAAAAGAATAGGGACTCAGGGGGCTTAGATCTTAGTGTTCCATCTAGTACAATTTGGTTGATATAAGATTTAAATTTTATACTACATGAAAAAATCTTTGGTTCTATTGCCACTGAAGGCAGAGCCATATTGGAACTGTTACCAGCTTTGAGAATTCACAATGGACTTTTAAATCTTGAATCCTCAGTTTTCCGAAACAGACAATGATAGGTTTCCAGTACATGGCCAAGGAAAACTCAGTTAATTCATTATTTCTTTCCTTCTTCTCCTGTCACATGGATGTTTTGATTTCCCTCAACCTCAGGTTCCCTGAGATACACTAAGTGGGGCTATCCTCTCATCCTAGACACCTTTGATATTTTCCCACAAGGCACTACTATTTCCTCAGTCTCATTTTTACATGAATTTCCATTTGATTTTTCATGATTTAAATTTGATTTTATTCTCTAAAGGTCTTGGATTCTGTGGCCCCTGAAGGACCTGTCAGATTCTGTGTTAGCTAGCTTGGAGCATTGTGTGAGTCGCCTACCGGTCTGTAATCCTAAGGTTCCCCGAAGAATCAGTGACCATGTTTATAATGCATAGCCAATGAAGGCACAGTCATTTCGAAGACTATAATGCTCACAATCCTGTCAAATGGATTTTTACATTTCTCTCACGTTCAGTTTCCCTCATATTGACTAAAGGGAACATAAGCTTAGGCAGCTTTGGATATTTTCACAATAGGGACTCAGGTGGCTTAGATCTGAGTGTTCCATCTAGTCCAATTAGGTTAATATCTGATTGGAATTTTATGCTACATGTAAAAATCTTGGGTTCTATGGGCACTGAATTCATTGAGATATTGGAAATATTTCCCGATTTGACAATCACAATGGACCTTTAAATCTCTAATCCTCAGTTCCCTAAACATGCAAGGAAATGTTTCCAATATATAGACAAGGAAAACTCAGTGAATTCATTATTTGTTTCCTTGTTTCCAGGTCACATGGATGTTTTGATTTCCCTCAACCTCAGTTTCCCTGAGATACCTTAAGTGGGGCTATACCCTCATCCTAGACAACTTTGATATTTTCACACTAGGCACTACTCTTTCCTCAGTCCCATTTTTACATAAACTTCAATTTGAATTTTCATGATTTAAATTTTTTTATTCTTTAAAGGTCTGCGATTCTGTGGCCCCTGAAGTACCTGTCAGATTCTGTGTTTCCCAGCTTTGAGCATTCAGTGAGGTCCCTACCAATCTGTAATCCTAAGGTTCCCTGAAGAAGCAGTGAACATGTTTATACTGCTCAGCCAATGGAGGCACAATCATTTCAAAAACTAGGATGCTCAGAGTACTGTCAAATGGATTTTTAAATTTCTCTCAGGTTCATTTCCCCTTATATTCACTAAATGGACCATAAGCTTAGACAGCTTTCGATATTTTCACAATAGGGACTCAGGTGGCTTAAATCTCAGTGTTCCATCTAGTCCAATTAGGATAATATATGATTTAAATTATATACTGCATGTAAAAATCTTGGCTTCTATGGCCACTGAAGACAATGACAAAATAGAAATGTTAACAGCTTTGAGAATTCACAAAGGACCTTTAAATCTCTAATCCTCAGTTTCCCTAAACATACAATGAAATGTTTCCAATATATGGCCAAGGAAAACTCAGTGAATTCATGATTTGTTTCCTTGTTGTCCTGTTACATGGATGCTTTGATTTCCCTCAACCTCAGTTTCCTTGAGATACCCTAAGTGGGGCTGTACTCTCACTCTAGACACCTTTGATATTTTCACACAAGTCACTACTGTTTCCTCAGTCTCATTTTTACATGAACTTCAATTTGATATTTCATGATTTAAAATTTATTTTATTCTCTAAAGGTCTTGGATTCTGTGGCCCCTGAAGGACCTGTCAGATTCTGTGTTAGCCAGGTTTGAGCATTCAGTGAGGTCCCTACCAATCTGTAATCCTAAAGTTCACTGAAGAAGCAGTGAACATGTTTATAATACATAGCCAGTTAAGGCAAAGTCATTTCAAAACTAAGAGGCTGGGCAGCTAGATGGCACAGTGGATAGAGCACTGGCCCTGGATTCAGAAGTACCTGAGTGCAAATCCGGCCTCAGACACTTAACGCTTACTAGCTTTGTGACCTTGGGCAAGTCACAACCCCAATTGCCTCACCAAAAATAAAACCCAAAACTATAAGGCTCACTATCCTGTCAAATGGATTTTTACATTTCTCTCAGGTTCACTTTCTCTCATGTTCACGAAATGGACCATAAGCTTATACAGCTTTGGATATTTTCACAATAGGGACTCAGGTGACTTAGGTCTCAGTGTTCCATCTAGTCCAATTAGGTTAATATCTGATTGAACTTTTATGCTACATGTAAAACTCTTGGGTTCTATGGGCACTGAAATCATTGAGAATTCGCAATGGACCTTTAAATCTCTAATCCTCAGTTTCCCTAAACGTACAGTGAACAGTTTCCAATATATGGCCAAGGAAAACTCACGGGATTCATTCTTTGTTTCCTTGTTTTCAGGTCACATGGATGTTTTGATTTCCGTCAACCTCAGTTTCTCTGAGATACCCTAAGTGAGGCTATCCTCTCATCCTGGACACCTTTGATATTTTCACACTAGGCACTACTATTTCCTCTCGTTCAGTTTTACATGAACTTCCATTTGATTTTTCATGATTTAAATTTGATTTTATTCTTTAACTCGGTGGCACAGTACCAAAAGTACCAATCCTGGATTCAGGAGGACCTGAGTTCAAATTGGACCTCAGACACTTGACACTTACTAGCTCGGTGACCCTGGGCAAATCACTTAACCCCTATTGCCCCGCAAAAAAAAAGAAACAGAAAAAAAAAAAGATGGATTTAGAGGATGCAAGGGGGCAGGGCAGGCAGAGAGAATGCCGCCCCCCTCACTCCCTGACCCCCCCCCCATCTCCGCGCTGCAGGCTCGTGAGTGCGGCTCTCCTGGACAGGCAGAGCAAGGGCGTAGGGCGCGTGCGCGGCCGGGGCGCAGGGATCTCGTGCCCGCCGAATCACAGCGAGTCTGGCTCACGTGGGGAGGGAAAACATGTGGTCACTTTGGGAGGAGGAGCCTCGCCCCAGCGTGGTCTACGTGCTGGAAATCAAGGCTAAAGACATGGCGGGGGCGGGGGGCACGGGCCTCCAGGAACACGAAGAACACAGGAAAGAGAGGAGGAAGAGGAGAAACACAAGCCAGAGGGGGTCCACCAGGGCAAGGGGCAGGGCAGGCTGGGGGTAGGGGGGGGCAGAAGGAGCTCGAGGGAGGGGGCTCGGTGCCAGGGCCCAGCCCGGTGCCAGGGCCCGCGGGGCGGGCTCCCCTCAGCCCAGGGACTCCCCCGCGCCAGCCCGGTGTCCCCGCCCCGGGGCGCCCTGGTTTGGGCTTCGGGGGAGAAGGAGGCCAGACCGCGGTCAGGCCCGGGTTCCTCCTGGGCTTTGTCCCCGCGGGACTCCGGAGAGGCGCCTCCTTGTGTCCGCTGGCCCGGGGCGGCGCGTTGGTGTCGGGGTCACTTCTGGGGGGAGGAGCTGGGAGAGCTCGCCCCCCTCTGCCGGCGGGAGGCCCTGAGCCGATTTCGGGGTTGATGGACAGGAGGGGGCCCGAGGAGCCCCCGGGGAGAGAGGCTGGGGGGCCCCTCCCGGGACAGCGGCGTAGGAGCGAAGGCGGGTCCCCAGGAAGGGCCCGGGCTGCCCGCAGGCCAGGCCAGAGCCCGAGCGGAGAGGGGGGGCCCGCGGCGCGGGGGGGGGGGCTCCCTAGGGGCCTGCCCCCCGCGGGGTTTCCATCGGAACCTTCCCGGGCCGAGTCGTCTGGGAACTGTCCCTGTCAGTGCAGAGGGCCTGAGTGGGGGTGGGGGGTTTGGGGGGGGCAGCCTTCGAACCCCAATCCGATGGGCACCCGCGAATGTTCCGGGTGATTCTCCGAGGGCTCCTCTCACCCCTTCTTCCTTTGTCCAAGGGGGGCTGCAGCCCGGGTGTGCGAGCAGACACGCAGGACCGAGCAGCGGGCCCAGAATTCCGTGGCCCTGGGGAAAGATTCCTGGCCTGGGGTCCCAAGGGCACGGGGGAGAGTCAGGAAGCTGAGCAGTGTGTGCAGCCTTTCAGCCAGGACGGAAAAGTGGCCTTCAGGTAGGCACACCCCCCCACCCCCAGGTCCAAGACTGACCATGCAAAGGGCTGCAGGGTGCTGATTTTGCAAACGATTTTGACAGATCAAAGAAGAGCTTGGGGTGCCCGTGTTATGTCCACTGACGTGAAGTGTGCTCCTCAAGGTCTTTGAGCGGGTAGTCGAGCAAGTCAGGCTTCTCCAAGTTGGGCCTGTTTGTTTCTTTGGGGGCTATGGGGCTGTTCTGGAAATGGACCCTCTGCCCTTTGGGGGTTGCTGACCAAGGGAGTGGGGGCTGCTTACAATGCTAGAGCTGGGAAGAACTTAGGGCCCACTCAGTCCAACCTCCTCAGTCTACAGAAGAGGTAAGTGAGCCCCCCCAACCTCCCCTCCCCCAGTGAGTGAGGGCAAATGACTTGTCTAAGGTCTCCCAGCTAGTTAGTGGCAGGGCTACAACCCCTGCTTCCAGGCCACTGCTCTTTGCACTATGCAACTCTCCCTCCCCAATAAAGCCATTTTCCTGAAATGAGCTCCTACCCTTTAAAGAGAGCAATGACCCCTCAATTTTACCCTAAAGATGTCATCATGGAGCAGCTAGGTGAAAAAGTGGACAAAGCATCCACCCTGGACCCAGGGGGATCCCAGCCAAAACCCTGCCTCAGACACAAGACAGTCACCCACTGCATCACCCCAGCAGGTGTGTCCCCCAACTCCACTTTTTTATGGTTCTCTAGGGTCTTGTATTTGAAAGTCAAATTTGCCTTTCAGTTTAGTTCTTTTCATCACGAATATCTGAAAGTCCTCTTTTTCACAGAAGTCCCAGTTTTACTGGATACCTGATTCTGGGTGGTAATCCCAATTCCTTTGCCCTCTGGAATGTCCTATTCCATACCCTCTGGTCCTTTAATGTAGAAGCTGCTAGATCTTGTGCTACCCTGACTAGGGCTCCACACAGTACTTGAAGTCTTTCTTTTTGGCAGCTTGCCATACTTTCTCCTTGACCTGAGAGCTCTGGAATTTGGCTATAATATTCCTAGGAGTTTTCCTTTGGGGATGTCTTTCAGGAGGTGACCGGTGGATTCTGACAATTTCTTGGAAGATGATGCCTGTGGTCTTTCCTTGATCATGGTTTTCAGGTAGACCAATAATTTTCAAATTCTCTCTCCTGGACCTATTTTCCAGGTCAGCAGTTTGTCCAAGAAGAGATTTCACATTGCCCTCTATTTCTTTTATTCATTTGGATTTGCTTTATTGTGTCTTGTTTTCTCATGAAGTCACTAGCTTCCATTGTTTCTTTTTTTTTTGTGGGGCAATGGGGGTTAAGTGAGTTGCCCAGGGTCACACAGCTGGTAAGTGTCAAGTGTCTGAGGCTGGATTTGAACTCAGGTCCTCCTGAATCCAGGGCCAGTGCTTTATCCACTGTGCCACCTAGCTGCCCCCCAGCTTCCAGTTTTTCAATCCTAATTCTTAGGCAATTATTATTATACATCTTTTGTACCTCCTTTTCCATTTGGCCAGTTTGGCTTTTCAAGCTTGTTGACTTTTTTCTCATGTCTTTCCTGCATCACCCTCATTTCTCTTTCCATTTTTTCTTCTACCTCTCTATCTTTATTTTCAAAGTCCTTTTTGAGCTCCTCTATGTCCTGAGGCCAATGCATATTTTTCTTGGAAGCTTTAGATTTAGGGGGAGGGGGAAGGGCAGAGGTAGCATAGAGTTGAAATCCCACATGAAAGAACAGGAAAGGGCTTATGGAGTAGGGCTAGAGATGGGGGAGGAGCAGGGCAAGAAATGAATTTGATACTCATCAAAATAGGCTCAAAGACCTTAATCTTATCTGAATTGGCTCAAGGAGGGATTTTCTCTCTCTCTCTCTCTCTCTCTCTCTCTCTCTCTCTCTCACACACACACACACACACACACACACACACACACACTCACACACACACACACACACACAGAGTTGGGTGGCGTAATCTGTTTAATCTGGGCAGTAAATGAGCCTAAGACTCATCAGAATTGGCTGGAAGAGCTCAATCTCATTAGAATTGGCTCAAGGAGGGAATAACCTGCCCACTCAATTGGGTGGAGTGATCTCTCTAACCCTTCAGGAAAATAGGGGAAGGGTACAAAGAGAGAGGGGCAAAAGAAGGGAAGGCAGATTGGGGGAGGGGGCAGACAGAAGCCAATCCCTTTTGAAAAGGGATAGGGTAGGGGCAGCTAGGTGGCGCAGTGGATAGAGCACCAGCCCTGGAGTCAGGAGTACCTGAGTTCAAATCCGGCCTCAGACACTTAACACTTACTAGCTGTGTGACCCTGGGCAAGTCACTTAACCCCAATTGCCTCACCAAAAAGAAAAGAAAAGAAAAGAAAAGGGATAGGGTGTGAAAGAAGATAGAAAATATAGTAAATATCATGGGGAAGGGAATAGGATGGAAGGGAAACAGTTAACAATAGTAATCATGAAAAAGAGAAAAGGGGGGAAATATTGAACAACAAAAAAACCATATTTTTGTACATGTGGGTGACTGCCATTAATTTAATGTGGGCCATCTTCGAAGTTCCACCACACTGCTCCCAAATTGATAAGCTACAGATTAAGAAGCCTTTTAGCTAAATAATCAAAGCAGAGTTTATTTATGTGTTACTATTGAAAATTAAGAATACAGGGAAATACAAAGGGCGATAAAGCTGTGCATACCCTTTGACCCAGCAATCCCACTTTTAGGTCTTTTGCCCAAAGAAATCATGGAAGGGGGAAAGGGACCCACATGTACAAAAATATTTATAGCTGCTCTTTACGTGGTAGCAAGGAATTGGAAGTTGAGGGGGTGCCCATCCATTGGGGAATGGCTGGACAAGTTGTGGTATATGAATACAATGGAATACTATTGTGCTGTAAGAAATGATGAGCAGGAAGAGTTCAGAGAAACCTGGAGGGTCTTACGTGAGCTGATGATGAGTGAGATGAGCAGAACCAGAAGAACATTGTACACAGTATCATCAACATTGAGTGTTGACCTACTGTGATGGACTATATTCTTCTCACCAATGCAATGGTACAGAAGAGTTCCAGGGAACTCATGATAGAAGAGGATCTCCAAATCCAAGAAAAAAAAAAAAGAAAGAACTGTGGAGTATAGATGCTGATTGAACCACATTATTTCTTTTGTTTTGGGTGCTGTTGTGTTTTTTTTCTATTTTGAGGTTTTGCATCACTGCTCTGATTCTTTCTCTTGTAACAGGATTAATGCAGAAATAGGATTAATGTTATTATGTGTATATATATGTGTGTGTATATATATATGTATATGTATAGAGATATATAGATATAACCTATATCAGATTACCTGCTGTCTAGGGGAGGGGGGAGGGAGGGGAGGGAGGGAGAAAAATCTGAAATTGTAAAGCATGTATAAACAAAAGTTGAGAACTATCTTTACATGTAACGGAAAAAATAAAATATCTCATAAAAAAAAATACAGGGAAATAAAATGTACAACCTGACTGCATTGCAGTGAGTCACTTTCCACTGCATCTCTTTGGAGCTTCTTCATTACAATAAGGGCCTTAGCTTCCTCTTGCCTCAGGGGACTTTTACTTTCATTCTAACTCAGCCCCTTTCACTTGGCAAATCCCCCTGCTTCTAACTTTCCTCTCCTTACTGCCACTGCTGACCCCGTGTTTCTCTCTCACTGACCTTCTGTCTGTCTGCTCCATCAGTCTGCCCTTCTGCCTCTCTTTTGTCTGCTCCTAAGTCCTTCTCGTCTTCTCCTTCGTCCTTGTGGCCCCGTCTCTAGTCTCCAATGTTTGCCGTCTCCTCAGCTGCCTCTTGACCTCTTCTCGTCTGTCCGAATCTCTTCTCAGTCTCTCTCCTCTGCCCCCCAACTCCTTCCTAACTCCCAGGTCTATATATACCTTTTCTTCTCTCCACTCAAATCTCGGGGCTTCCTTCGCCCCCACAGACCAAGCTAATCCTCTAGCCAGGGCTGGGGTTGATGGGGGGGGTGTGCACTCCAGCTTCACCTGTCTCGACACAGACTACCGGGGATCTTTCCAATAGCTCCGCTCAGGTCGGAGGGAACTGCGGGCTTTTCTTTCCCCCAGCTGTCTGACCTGGCGTCTTGTGCAGCCCTCGGGGCTTTTGGGCTCAGCTGAAGCAGAGGGGGAGGGGCACCAGCCCCTCCCACACAGAAGAGACCCTGAGGGACTAAGGCTTTCCAATCTCAGCCCAAAGGTAGGGTCCCCAAATCAAAATAAATTTCCACACTACCCAGCCCCCTAGAAAGAACTGATAAAAAGAGCACTTGTGGACTGTCCATATATAACCTGGTTGACGTGTTGTGGAGGGGGGGACGAGAGGGAGGGAGGGAGAAAAATTTAGAACTCTAAATCTTAGGAAATGAATGTTGAAAACCACCCTTACATGTAACTGGAAAAAATCAAATAAATGTTTGTCGCACTGAAAAAAAAAAGAGAGCAAGAACATAGGAAGGAGAAGCTGATTCAGAGAGTCCCAGTTATTGAGGTGTGAGCAGCTGTGTTCATTGTCCACAGGTGAGGTTTTGGAGGATGTCTTCTGTGCAGACTTCACCAGAAAATGTTTTTTTATTAATATTATTACCATGTGGTGCAAAATAATAAACTAGCATGAATGGCTTCACATGGGAAACAAAGAAGCACAAAGGTTTTAAAATGCTACAGGCAATTAATTGTATTGGAGAGGCCCCCCGTGACATCCCTAATAGGGTCCAAGGAGTGAAAGGGAGTGGACCTTCAGTGGCTTTGCTGTCTAAGCAGCTCCAGGGCTCCACTGGAAGGGCTGAGGCGGAGACATTTAAAGGGACCTGCCTGAATTCACTACCCAGGTCCAAGACTGACCATGCAAAGGGCTGCAGGGTGCTGATTTTTCAAACGATTTGGACAATCAAAGTTTGGGGTGCACTTTGCTAGAGCTGGAGAGACCTTAGGATCCACCGAGTCCAACCTGCTCTGTATATAGAGAAGGCAAGTGAGCGCCCCCCCCACCCCCCATGCTCCTGCCCTGATGAGTGAGGGTAGATGACTTGTCTAAGGTCTCCCAGCTAGTTAGTGGCAGGGCTACAACCCCTGATTCCAGGCCACTGCTCTTTCCACTAAGCAAGGCGCCCTCCCCATGAACCCACGGTGCTGAAGTGAGGTCACACCTGGCAGGCGCACCTGCCCACGCAGCTGTTCTACTCTCTTGGGTTCTAGCCTCTGCCTCCTGATGTTTGACTGCCAGAAAGCAGTGAATAGGTGGCTTGGGATCCCTTAAGGAGATCAAGAGGAAGGAAAGTCAATCTCTTGCAATGCTTATGCGCCGAACCAAAGCTGTCCGTTCCCTTAGGACCCTGACAGCGCATCCCAGGGTCCTGCCCTGCCTGCCGAAGGAGGAAGGGGTTAGGAATCTGGGGCATGAATGCATTCCCCCAGGGGCTCTGTTTGCTTTCTGTCCTCTCCTGTGTCCCTATGGGATTCCTTGAGCCCAGGCTAAGCCTTCGAACCTTTGGTCTTAGTCACAGGGAGGGAGAGTCGTTTGCAGTGGGTAGATTCTGCTGACTGGAAGGATTAAACTCGCGCACCGGCCCACTCACACGACCCACGGGGAGGCCACGCACACAAGCCGACACGCACGCCCGGTGCACTGGCCCACGCACCCACCCTCATCCGTTCTCCCTCCATTGTCTCCTAGGTCCTAGCCTCTGCCTCCCAAGGTCTGACTGCCAGGAAGAAGCGAACAGGTGGCTTGGGAGCCCTTGAGGGGAAGAAAAGCCTCCGCCTCTGCCTGTGCCCGTGCTCCGTCCGCCATGCTGGTCCCGGTCCCGATCCAGCCCCCGACTCTGGCTCTGCCTCCCTTCCTTCTCCCCGAACCCCCCCCCCTCCCAACACACATACTCAGCAGGCAAGAAAGGAATAAATACATATATTGGCGTGCGCATGGCCCCGCCAGGCACCGAGTCCGAAACGTCGTCTCTCCTGCCAGAAGCCAGTACCTTCGTCACCTGAGCCACTGGGGACACTGAGGGTCTCAAATCGACCCTCCTCCCACATCCACCCGTTTCCCCCCTGGACGCTCTTGGTCCGCCTCTCGCTGGCATAGAGCCCACCTCCCTGCCCCTGCAGAATCTTTCGGGTCCCTATACCCCACACCCCAACCGACTGATTCGTTTCTTTAGGGTTTGGGGGGGGCGGGCCAGTGAGACGGGAAGCCGGAGAGGATGACAAGGAAGCCTTATGGGGACCCGTGCCCACCGCGCCCCTTTCTCCCCGCGCCTCCCCCCGGAGCGCTCTCCTAGCTCAGAGCACCGCCTCCTCCGACGAGAGCCAGCAGGTCTCTGGGCCCCCCGGGGTGGCGGGACCTTTACAGGCTCATTCCTGCCTCGAGAAGGGCTGGGGCCAAGAGCTACCAGCTGATAGTCCCGTCCCCCCCCCCTTCCCCCAAGCCTTCCACTCAGCTGAATCGCATGGAGGTTAATGAACAAGGAGATGGGGGGGGGGGGAGAGAAGAGAACCAGGACGGGGAATTTTTAGGATCACAACACCAAATCCCAGCAACAGTCATCCTCTCCTTACCCCCGCGGGAGGCTGTGCGGGGCAATGTGCGGGGCGAGCGCGGGAGCCCCTGCCCCTGCTCCTGCCCACAGGCTGCTGTCAGTCACCCAGGAAACTTGCTGAAATCTGAAACCCTCCTCCTTGCATCTGTCCAAGCCAGCCCTCCCTCCCTCCTTCCCTCCCTGCCTCCCGAGGCTGACGCTTTCCAGAAGAAAAAACCATTTTCACTTTCAGGAGGGGGTTTGTGTGTGTGTGTGTGAGTGTGTTCTGCGTCCGGTGTTCAGACACACACACACACACACACACACACACACACACTCACACTCCTCTATAATACTTTGCCAGGATCACGGATGGTGGAATTGGATAGAAAATGCTGGGGCCTGGACTCAGGAAGACTCATATGGCTGCAGCCCATGAGAAGTTTCTCAATCCTCTTGGCCTCAGTTACCTTAAAAATGAAAAATACATTTTAGAAATGAGGCCTTGGGGCAGCTAGATGGTGCAGTGGATAGAGCACCGGCCCTGGAGTCAGGAGTACCTGAGTTCAAATCCGACCTCAGACACTTAACACTTACTAGCTGTGTGGCCCTGGGCAAGTCACTTAACCCCAATTGCCACACTAAAACAAAACAAAAAAAGAAATGAGGCCTTTATCAGAAGTACTGGCCATAAAAACTGTTTCCCAGCTTTCTGCCTCCCTTCTAATTTTGGATGCATTGTTTCTGTTTGTACACAATTTTTTAATTTAATGTAATCAGAATCATCCATTTTGCATTTTATAATATACTCTATCTCTTGTTTGGTCAAAAACTGTTTTCCTTTCCATAGATCTGATAGGTAGACTATTCCTTTCTCTCCTAATTTACCTATGGTATCATCTCTTATGTCTAAATCCTGCATCCATTTTGACTTTATTTTAGTATAAGGTGTAAGATGTTGGTCTATGCCCAGTTTCTGCCAGACTATCTTCCAGTTTTCCCAGCAGTTTTTGTCAAATACTGAGTTCCTATCCCAGAAGCTGGAGTCTTTGGGTTTATCAAACACTACATTACTAGTGTCATGGACTACTGCATTTCCTGAGCCTAGCCTATTCCATTGATCTACCTGCTCTACGTTTTAGCCAGTACCAGAGAGTTTGGATGACTGCCGCTTTATAGTCAAGCTCCAGGTTTGGTACCCCTAACCCACCTTCCTGTGAATTTTTTTTCATTATTTCCCTGGATATTCTTGATTTTTTGTTTTTCCCGATGAATTTTGTTATTATTTTTTCTAGCTCTATAAAATAATTTTTAGGTAGTCTGATTGGCATGGCACTGAAGAAGTCAATTAATTTAGGCAGTATTATCATTTTTACTATATCAGCTCTGCCTCTCCATGAGCAATTGATATCTTTCCAATGATTTGTAGCTGATCTAATTTGTGTGAAGAGTGTTTGGTAGTTGTGTTCCTAGAGTTCCTGGGTTTGTCTTGACAAGTAGACTCCCAAGTATTTTATATGATCTACCGTTACTTTAAATGGAATTTCTCTTTCTATCTCTTGCTGCTGATTGCTAAAGCTAACGTTTCTAGTACAATATTAAATAAAAGGGGTGATAATGGACATCCCTGTTTCACCCCTGATCTTATTGGGAAGGCCTCTAATTTATCTCCATTGCATATAATACTTGCTGATGGTTTTAGGTAGATACTGTTTATTGTTTTAAGGAAAGCTCCACCTATTCCTAAACTCTCTAGTGTTTTTATTAGGAATGGGTGCTGTATTTTGTCAAAAGCCTGCCCCTGCACGTGCCCTTGCCCTTGCCCCTGCCCCTGCCCCTGTCCTTACCCGGGCCGGGGCCCGGGGCGTGCTCCAACTCCTGTCCGGGTCCCGGGCCTTGTCCCGCCCCCGCCCCCTCCCCCCCGGCTCTGGCTCTGGCTCTGCGCCTGCCCCTGCAGGTGCCGGACCGCTGCCCAAGCACCAGCCCTGGCACGAGCCCGCCCTGAATACTCTCCTAGGTCCGAGCGTCTGCCTCCTAAGGTCTGACTGCCAGAAAGAAGGGAACAGGTGGCTTGGGAGCCCTTGAGGAGATCGAGGGGGAGGAAAGCCAACCTCCTACAACGGCTGTGCGCCGAACCAAAGCCGCCCATTCCCCTAGGACCGTGTCAGAGCGACCTACCCACCTTCCTTCCTTCCTTCCGTCCTTCCTTCCTTCCTTCCTTCCTTCCTTCCTTCCTTCCTTCCTTCCTCCCTTCCTCCCTCCCTCCCATCCCTGCAAAAACAAACCCAAAACAAAAAACAAAAAAGGAAGAAAATGGCAAAAGGAAAGAATGGTGGTGGTGGTAGGGGGATTTGGGAAGAAACGAAACCATTGGAGTCCTCAACATGCAAGCCTCTGCCAGGGTTGGGAGACACATTCATCTCACGGAATGTTAATAGCTATTCCCTCCACTCCCTCACAGCATGGACAACGTGGATTTAGCTTTCGGGAGTAAAGAGTGTCTTCTTTTTTGCCGTGCTACTTTCACGACAGCACTAAGAAGGAAACATGGAGATATGTACCCATACAAACAGACGCACTACTCCTAGGTATACATACAGGCCCCACTCCCACCCCCCTGTCATAGCACCCCGCACAGCCCCCGCCCCCCCCATACATATATGTATTTATTCCTTCCTTGCCTTCTGAATATGTGTGTTCCTGGGCAGGGGGAGCGGGGGTTGGGGGTGAAGGACCAGAGGGAGGGAGAACACGTAAAATTTGAAAATAAAACCAGAAGGAGGCACTTGTCATTTTTTCTTCTGGAAAGCGTCAGCCTCGGGAGGCAGGGAGGGAAGGAGGGAGGGAGGGAGGGAGGGAGGGAGGGAGGGAGGGCTGGCTTGGACAGATGCAAGGAGGAGGGTTTCAGATTTCAGCAAGTTTCCTGGGTGACTGACAGCAGCCTGTGGGCAGGAGCAGGGGCAGGGGCTCCCGCGCTCGCCCCGCACATTGCCCCGCACAGCCTCCCGCGGGGGTAAGGAGAGGATGACTGTTGCTGGGATTTGGTGTTGTGATCCTAAAAATTCCCCGTCCTGGTTCTCTTCCCCCTTCTCTTCCCCCCCCCCCCAATCTTCTAGTTCATTAACCTCCATGCGGTTCAGCTGAGTGGAAGGCTTGGGGGAAGGGGGGGGGGCGGGACTATCAGCTGGTAGCTCTTGGCCCCAGCCCTTCTCGAGGCAGGAATGAGCCTGTAAAGGTCCCGCCACCCCGGGGGGCCCAGAGACCTGCTGGCTCTCGTCGGAGGAGGCGGTGCTCTGAGCTAGGAGAGAGCTCCGGGGGGAGGCGCGGGGAGAAAGGGGCGCGGTGGGCACGGGTCCCCATAAGGCTTCCTTGTCATCCTCTCCGGCTTCCCGTCTCACTGGCCCGTCCCCCCCCCCAAACCCTAAAGAAACGAATCAGTCGGTTGGGGTGGGGGGGGGTATAGCGACCCGAGACATTCTGCAGGGGCAGGGAGGTGGGCTCTATGCCAGCGAGAGGCGGACCAAGAGCGTCCAGGTGGGAAACGGGTGGATGTGGGAGGAGGGTCGATTTGAGACCCTCAGTGTCCCCAGTGGCTCAGGTGACGAAGGTACTGGCTTCTGGCAGGAGAGACGACGTTTCGGACTCGGTGCCTGGCGGGGCCATGCGCACGCCAATATATGTATTTATTCCTTTCTTGCCTGCTGAGTATGTGTGTTGGGGGGGGGGGGTTCGGGGAGAAGGAAGGGAGCCAGAGCCAGAGTTGGGGGCGGGACCGGGACCGGGACCGGGATCAGCATGGCGGACGGAGCACGGGCACAGGCAGAGGCGGAGGCTTTTCTTCCCCTCAAGGGCTCCCAAGCCACCTGTTCGCTTCTTCCTGGCAGTCAGACCTTGGGAGGCAGAGGCTAGGACCTAGGAGACAATGGAGGGAGAACGGATGAGGGTGGGTGCGTGGCCTCCCCGTGGGTCGTGTGAGTGGGCCGGTGCGAGAGCTTAAGCCTCCCAGCCACCACGTACTGGAGGCAGAATCCACCCACCCGACGGCCCTATCCATTCACGGCAAGCGACTCTCCCTCCCTGTGACTAAGACCAAAGGTTCGAAGGCTTAGCCTGGGCTCAAGGAATCCTATAGGGACACACGGGAGAACAGAAAGCAAACAGAGCCCCTGGGGGAATGCATTCATGCCCCAGATTCCTAACCCCTTCCTCCTTCGGCAGGCAGGGCAGGACCCTGGGATGCGCTGTCAGGGTCCTAAGGGAACGGACAGCTTTGGTTCGGCGCATAAGCATTGCAAGAGATTGACTTTCCTTTCTCTTGATCTCCTTAAGGGATCCCAAGCCACCCATTCACTGCTTTCTGGCAGTCAAAACATCAGGAAGCGGAGGCTAGAACCCAGGAGAGTAGAGCAGCTGCCTGGGCAGGTGCACATGCCATGTGTGACCTCACTTCAGCACCGTGGGTTCATGGGGAGGGCGCCTTGCTTAGTGGAAAGAGCAGTGGCCTGGAATCAAGGATTGTAGCCCTGCCACTAACTAGCTGGGAGACCTTAGACAAGTCATCTACCCTCACTCATCAGGGCAGGAGCATGGGGGAGGGGTGGCTCCCTTGCCTTCTCTATATACAGAGCAGGTTGGACTCGGTGGATCCTAAGTTCTCTCCAGCTCTAGCAAAGTGCACCCCAAACTTTTCTTTGATTTATCCAAATCGTTTAAAAAATCAGCACCCTGCAGCCCTTTGCATGGTCAGTCTTGGACCTGGGTAGTGAATTCAGGCAGGTCCCTTTAAATGTCTCCGCCTCAGCCCTTCCAATGGAGCCCTGGAGCTGCTTAGACTGCAAAGCCACTGAAGGTCCAGTCCCTTTTACTCCTTGGACCCTACTAGGGATGTCACGGGGGGCCTCTCCAATACAATTAATTGCCTGTAGCATTTTAAAACCTTTGTGCTTCTTTAATTTGTTTCCCATGTGAAGCCATTCATGCTAGTTTATTATTTTGCACCACATGGTAATAATAATAATAAAAAAACATTTTCTGGTGAAGCCTGCACAGAAGACATCCTCCAAAACCCCACCTGTGGACAATGAACACAGCTGCTCACACCTCAATAACTGGGACTCTCTGAATCAGCTTCTCCTTCCTATGTTCTTGCTCTCTTTTTTTTTTTTTCAGTGCGACATTTATTTGATTTATTCCAGTTACATGTAAGGGTAGTTTTCAACATTCATTTCCTAAGATTTAGAGTTCTAAATTTTTCTCCCTCCCTCCCTCTCGTCCCCCCCTCCACAACACATCAACCAGGTTATATATGGACAGTCCACAAGTGCTCTTTTTATCTTTCTTTGGGGCAGGGTATTGTTGAAATTTATTTTTTATTTTTTAAATTTTTTTTTAGTGAGGCAATTGGAGTTAAGTGACTTGCCCAGAGTCACACAGCTAGTAAGTGTTAAGTGTCTGAGGCCGGATTTGAACTCAGGTACTCCTGACCTCAGGGCCGGTGTTCTATCCACTGTGCCACCTAGCTGCCCCTGGGTAGTGTGGAAATTTAATTTGATTTGGGGACCCTACCTTTGGGCTGAGATTGGAAAGCCTTAGGCCCTCCGGGTCTCTTCTGTGTGGCAGGGGCTGGTGCCCCTCCTCCTCTGCTTCAGCTGAGCCCAAAAGCCCCGAGGGCTGTACAAGACCCCAGGTCAGACAGCTGGGGGAAAAAAAGCCCCCAGCTCCCTCTGACCTGAGTGGAGCTATCCGAAAGATCCCAGATAGCCTGTGCTGAGGCCCTTGAAGCTGGAGCACCGCCCCCCAACAGCCACAGCCCTGGCTAGAGGATTACCTTGGTCTGTGGGGGCGCAGGAGGCCCCGAGATTTGAGTGGAGAGAAGAAAAGGTATATATAGACCTGGGAGTTAGACAGCAAGGAGTTGGGGGGCAGACGAGAGAGGCTGAGAAGAGGTTCCAAGGGACAAGATGAAGTCAAGAGGCAGCTGAGGAGCCAGCAAAGATTGGAGACTAGAGACGGGGCCACAAGGATGCAGGAGAAGACAAGAAGGACTAGGAGCAGGCAAAAGAGAGGCTGAAGGGCAGACTGACAGAGCAGACGGACAGGTCAGTGAGAGAGAAACACAGGGGGTCAGCAGTGGCAGTAAGGAGAGGAAAGTTAGAAGCAGGGGGATTTACGAAGTGAAAGGGGCTTGGAGTTAGAATAGAAGTAAAAGTACCCTGAGGCAAGAGGAAGCTAAGGCCCTTATTGTATAGAAGAAGTTCCAAAGAGATGCAGTGGAAAGAGACCCACCGCAATGCAGTCAGGTTGTACATTTTATTTCCCTGTATTCTTAATTTTCAATAGTATCTCATAAATAAACTCTGCTGTCATTATTTAGCTAAGAGGCTTCTTAATCTGTAGTTTATCAATTTGGGAGCAGTGTGGTGGAACTTTGAAAATGGCCCACATGAAATTAATGGCAGTCAGATAGCCTAGCCAGCTAGTCAAAAGTCCCAGATTAGTCCCCCCAAAATTAGGCTAGTCAGTCAAAAATATTTCTACATTTGAATGGCGACCTCGGCACCACTTAAGACCCAATTATAATTTTCCTAAACCTATACTTTTCATATAATTATAATTTTTCATAATTCCAAAATTATATAATTTTTAGACTAGATTAGTTCATTAATAATTAATTTTTGTACAATATTTAATGGAAAGCCAGGTAGGAGTCACTAACCTACTAACTTGGTAAATCTTTTAAAAATAATTAACAATAACAATAATAACAATAATAATAATAATAATAATAATTAAAGGGCCACTAGGAAATTTTTTTTTTATAAAAAGAAATTTTTTTCCACCCAACTGCTTCCCTTAATTTTTTGAAAGCCTCTAGCAGAGAAAAGCCTTAGCGTTTATACTGAACCACAATTGAATATTTGTTTTCCCTGTTACCTTGTTTCGTTGGGGTTTTCTGGGACAATATATCCTCTCACTTTAAAAGAATGACTAGCTCAGTATTTTCTTATAGCCTTACAGGACTTTTCCTCATCCATACTATAAAAGTTTTTTGGAATGATGGGATGAGTGAGTTTATTTTCCCCACTGATCCCATGGTCAGTATTCCTGGAGACATTTTGACCAATTGTGTAACATATTTTGGTAATGTAATAATAGCTCTAGCAACTGTAATTTTTGTCTCTCCATGACTAATATTATAGCATGGTATTTTCTTATACAACTCTGGAGAGAGAGAGAAAGAATTGTACCCATAGTGAGCCATGTATTAAGAGGGATGCCAGAGCTCCCTCTACTAAAAATGACCTGAGTTCACAAAAAAATGTTGACCAGTCTTTAAAAGCAGGTCAGCAAAAGCCTCCTATGCAGGATGCTGCAAAGCCTAAAAGCAGAAACATCCTAGCACCTGTACTTTCAGGTCAAACATATAAGAGTCAATAGAAGACCCCTGAAGTGTGTCAATATTGTGAGAAGCAAGGACACTTGTTGAGAGAGTGTAGAACCAGAAAATATGAATTGAGACAGGTAATGTGTGAAAGCCTTAAAGACTTTTTCAGGGGAAAGAGAAATAATCAGAGAAACTTTTTCCAGAAAGGGGAACAACCAGGGCAATTACAGGCCTTATTATCAACAAAATCAGAATAACTTTAGAAGACCCTATGAGGAAGGTACAAAAGGAAAGAATCAGGGCAATTATAGGCCTTATTACAAGCAAAATCAAAATAGATATAGACCTTATCAGGGAAATACAGAGAAGCAGAGTCAAACCAGTTATAGGCCTTTTCAAAGAGATGTAAAGGAGCACAATGAGAATAGTCACAGACCCTCTCAAAAGGATAAAGATCAAGGAAATACAGAAAAATGACTGTGCACAGGGGAGGAATGGACAACAGTAAATATTGAAAATTATATTTTTCTGGACTTTAAATGCGTTAATCCTCTTATTCTATTCCATTCTCCTCCCCAGAATAACAAACCTTATGTGATCCTCAAAGTTGGGGACACTTATTATTATTGCTTATTAGAAGCCCAAAGAGTGGCAAAATTAACTAAGAAGCAGCTAAGGGTCATTCCAGGAGCAGCTGGGTACTGCAGGCAATGGATACCCTGTTTTGGTAAAATTACTAAGCCACTTGTGGCTCTAACAAAAAATTCTTTCCAAGTATCTTTCAGCTGTGGCAGAATTGAAGCAGGCACCCTGGCCTGCTGGTGTTGCTGTTCCTGTTCCTGCTTGGACCCAGTTTGGTCCTCATTTCATTCCACCTGCACCATTTGTAGGAGAAGGATTTCTTCACAAAGAGCATATGGCTCTAACTTCTAAAAAGGGTTATTGAACCTCTAACTTCAAAGAAGGGTTACTGAACCCTATTATTTGGTTTGTAGGACAATTAATGGACACTGGGTCTTGCTAATGTTTAAGTTCTTTTGATAAATTGTTTTTTCACTTCAAGTATGCTGATGTTTAAGCTTTTTTTGATAAATTGTTTATCAATTTAGGTATCTATTGTTGCCATTGTACTAGATATAGAATCCATAAGCAACATGATGTGGTTTATTGGCTTAATGAATATTTTGTAATAATGTTTAATATCAGTCATTTCTATTCATTTATCATTAATATGTCATTGTGACTATGTATATAGCTTTTATTATATTTTGTTGCATGGGTCATTATACCACTTTCCCAATTTACTCTCGATGTGGTTTAGAATTATTGTATATATTGCAAGTGCGTATTTAGTTATGCAGTATAACACGCATTTTTCCCATCATATTTTCTTTGGGGAAATATGAGATTTTTAAATTATGGAAACTTACCATTTCAGAGACAAATTACTCTTACACTGAGCTTGATGGAGATCACTCCACTCCACAATGCAGGCCTTGGAGAAAATATATGTACAACAGGAGGAGAGACAAGTACACCTAAGATGCCCTGAGGAGGCTGAGAGAGCAGCCATTCAGCAAAACCTGGAGGCAGGATTCCCTTAGTCCAAATACATGCAGTAAGTTCCTAGTTTGCTGATAATAGCAGCTATATAGGGCACATCTCTCACTCCAAAAATAGTCTGGTGTCATGGAAGCACCAGCCCATGAACCTGGTTTAACTTAATTTTGTTTGATTTTTTTTTTTATTCTGTCTAGTGGCATGGTTAAAATCCATCCACCTGAGGCCTAGCACAATTATTGGGTGTCTGTGCACCACATGATGTGGTATGGTAACCCTCCCATAACATTTTCAAGTGTCATCACGGACACATTAGTAAATTTGGCCTTGATCCAGACATATAATGGCAAAAAGTGTTACTGATGTATTGTCTCAGTTTTCTATTGCTTACGGATATAGACATCCTCCCAAAGGGGGGACTCCAATACACTGTATATGCATAAAGTTCAGATTTGTTTTGTACATTTTGAAGAACTTTCACTGCTTTTTGAAGAACTTTCATTATTTAAACTGAACAATTTTGGACAATGCAATTCTAAAGACTAGTGAAAGCTCAGCAGTATCCAGAGACAACCAGAGTCCTGACCAGAGTCCAGTTCCCCTGATGACATCTCAACACCTCTTCTGAAGACAAGATTGAAAAGGACTTTAAATGGACACTTTGGTCTCTTCCTACTTACACCATCTGTGATGTGTATTTTCTGCAGAGGTCTTCCCTCTGTGGACACTGTCAAAGGGGGAGTCCATGAGAGATTGCCCCTCTGGACAATTTTCTTTTCCTGTGTTGTTACTGATATTGTGTCCTAGCATATATTTTGTTTTGCTGCTTCATCGAGGAAACACTACATGTTTCTTTTTCGAAGCAAAGGGGGGGGGGAACTGTGGAAATTTAATTTGATTTGGGGACCCTACCTTTGGGCTGAGATTGGAAAGCCTTAGGCCCTCAGGGTCTCTTCTGTGTGGGAGGGGCACCAGCCCCTCTGCTTCAGCTGAGCCCAAAAGCCCTGTGGGCTGTGCAAGACCCCAGGTCAGACAGCTGGGGGAAAAAAAGCCCCCAGCTCCTTCTGACCTGAGCAGAGTAATCCGAAAGATCCCAGATAGCCTGTGCTGAGGCCCTTGAAGCTAGAGCGCAACCCCCCCACCCCCACCAGCTGCAACCCTGGCTAGAGGATTACCTTGGTCTGTGGGGACGCAGGAGGCCCGGAGATTTGAGTGAAGAGAAGAAAAGGTATATATAGACCTGGGAGTTAGACAGCAAGTAATTGGGGGGGGGGGGCAGACGAGAGAGGCTGAGAAGAGGTTCGAAGGGACAAGAAGAGGTCAAGAGAAAGCTGAGGAGACTGCAAACACTGGAGACTAGAGATGGGGCCACAAGCACGCAGAAGAAGACGAGAAGGACTAGGAGCAGGCAAAAAAAAGAGAGGCCGAAGGGCAGACTGACAGAGCAGACAGACAGAAGGTCAGTGAGAGAGAAACACAGGGGGTCAGCAGTGGCAGTAAGGAGAGGAAAGTTAGAAGCAGGGGGATTTACAAAGTGAAAGGGGCTTGGAGTTAGAATAAAAGTAAAAGTACCCTGAGGCAAGAGGAAGCTAAGGCCCTTATTGTATAGAAGAAGTTCCAAAGAGATGCAGTGGAAAGAGACCCACTGCAATGCAGTCAGGTTGAACATTTTATTTCCCTGTATTCTTAATTTTCAATAGTATCTCATAAATAAACTCTGCTGTGATTAATTAGCTAAGAGGCTTCTTAATCTGTAGCTTAGCAATTTGGGAGCAGTGTGGTAGAACTTTAAAAATGGCACACATTAAACTATAGCAGTCAGATAGCCTAGCCCACTAGTCAAAAGTCCTAGATTAGTCCCCCCAAAATTAGGCTAGTCAGTCAAAAATATTTCTGCATTTGAATGGTGAACCGGGCAGGACTTAGGGCCTAATTATAATACTTTTTCATATAATTATAATTTTTCATAAGTCCAATTATATACTTTTTCCAGACTAGATTATTAATAATTAATTTTTTTTAACAGTAGTAAGCTTCATCATTAGTCCCTTGGGATTGTCTTGGATTGTTGTATTCCTGAGGGTAGTTAAGTCATTCACAATTCCTCCTGGAATTGTTGTCACTATGCACAATGTCCTCCCAGTTCTGCTCATTTCACTAGACATCAGTTCATATGAGTCTTTCCAGGTTTTTCTGGGATCATCCTGTTTGTAGTGGAATGGTATTGTGCTATAGGAAATGAAAATCAGTTACCCCAGCTTTTTTGGTCATTCCTCAGTTTGGTGGACATTCCCTTGATTCCCAATTCTTAGCCACCACAAAGAGTTGCTATGTTTTTTTTGTTGTTGTTGTTCAATTTTTCCCCCTTTTCTCTTTTTCATGATTACTATTGTTAACTGTTTCCCTTCCATCCTATTCCCTTCCCCATGATATTTACTATATTTTCTATCTTCTTTCACACCCTATCCCTCTTCAAAAGGGATTGGCTTCTGTCTGCCCCCTCCCCCAATCTGCCTTCCCTTCTTTTGCCCCTCTCTCTTTGTCCCCTTCCCCTCCTATTTTCCTAAAGGATTAGAGAGATTACTCCACCCAATTGAGTGGGCTCGTTATTCCCTCCTCCAGCCAATTCTAATGAAATTGAGCTCTATGAGCCAATGCTGAGGAGTGTTAGGCTCATTTACTGCCCAGATTAAACAGATTACTCCACCCAATTGGATGTGGGGTGTGTGTGTTAATCCTTCCTTGAGCCAACTCTGATGAGATTAAAATCTTTGAGCCTATTTTGATGAGTATAAAATTCATTACCTGCCCTGCTCCTCCCCCATCTCTTGTCCTACTCCATAAGCCCTTTCCTGTTCTTTCATGTGGGATTTCACCCTATGCTACCTCTGCCCTTCCCCCTCCCCCTAAATCTAAAGCTTCCAAGAAAAATATGGATTGGTCTTAGGCCATAGAGGAGCTCAAAAAGGACTTTGAAAATAAAGTTAGAAAAGGTAGAAGAAAAAATGGAAAGAGAAATGAGGGGGATGCAGGAAAGACATGAGAAAAAAGTCAACAAGCTTGAAAAGCCAAACTGGCCAAAGGGAAAAGGAGGTACAAAAGCTGTATGATAATAATTGCCTAAGAATTAGGAAGGAAAAACTGGAAGCTGGGGAGCAGCTAGGTGGTGAAGTGGATAAAGCACTGGCCCTGGATTCAGGAGGACCTGAGTTCAAATCCAGCCTCAGACACTTGACACTTACTAGCTGTGTGACCCTGGGCAAGTCACTTAACCCCCATTGCCCCACAAAAAAAAAGAAAAAGAAAAAATGGAAGCTAGTGACTTCATGAGAAAACAAGACACAATAAAGCAAATCCAAATGAATAAAAGAAATAGAGGGCAATGTGAAATATCTTTTTGGACAAACTGCTGACCTGGAAAATAGGTCCTGGAGAGAAAATTTGAAAATTATTGGTCTACCTGAAAACCATGATCAAGGAAAGACCACAGGCATCATCTTCCAAGAAATTGTCAGAATCCACCGGTCACCTCCTCAAAGAGATCCCCAAAGGAAAACTCCTAGGAATATTATAGCGAAAGTCCAGAGCTCTCAGGTCAAGGAGAAAATATGGCAAGCTGCCAAAAAGAAAGACTTCAAGTACTGTGTGGAGCCCCAGTCAGAATAGCACAAGATCTAGCAGCTTCTACATTAAAGGACCAGAGGGTATGGAATAGGACATTCCAGAGGGAAAAGGAATTGAGATTACAACCAAGAATCAGGTATCCAGTAAAACTGGGACTTCTGTGAAAAAGAGGACTTTCAGATATTCATGATGAAAAGCCCTAAACTGAAAGGCAAATTTGACTTTCAAATACAAGACCCTAGAGAACCATAAAAAAGTGGAGTTGGGGGACACACCTGCTGGGGTGATGCAGTGAGTGGGTGACTGTCTTGTGTCTGAGGCCGGGTTTTGGCTGGGATCCCCCTGGGTCCAGGGTGGATGCTTTGTCCAGTTTTTCACCTAGCTGCTCCATGATGACATCTTTAGGGTAAAATTGAGGGATCACTGCTCGCGCTCTCTCTCTCTCTCTCTTTATTGAGGCAACTGGGGTTAAGTGAGTTGCCCAGGGTCACACAGCTAGTAAGTGTTAAGTGTCTGAGGCCAGATTTGAACTCAGGTACTCCTGACTCCAGGGCCGGTGGTCTATCCACTTCGACATCTATCTGCCCTGGTCATGGCTCTCTTTAAAGGGTAGGACCTCATTTCAGGAAAATGGGTTCATTGGGGAGGGAGAGTTGCATAGTACAAAGAGCAGTGGCCTGGAAGCAGGGGTTGTAGCCCTGCCACTAACTAGCTGGGAGACCTTAGACAAGTCATTTGCCCTCACTCGTTGGGGGAGGGGGTTTGGGGGGGCTCACTTACCTCCTCTGTAGACTGAGGAGGTTGGACTCAGTGGGCCCTAAGTTCTTCCCAGCTCTAGCATTGTAAGCAGCCCCCATTCCCTTGGTTAGCAACCCCCAAAGGGCAGAGGGTGCCATCTAATGGCCTGACTTGTTGATTTCCAGAAAAGCCCCTAAGCCCCCAAAGAAGCAAACAGGCCCAATTTGTAGAAGCCTGACTTGCTTGACTACCCGCTCCTTGACCTTGAGGGGCACACTTCACGTCAGTGGACATAACACGGGCACCCCAAGATCTTCTTTGAGTTGTCAAAATCGTTTGAACATTCAGCCCCCTGCAGCCCTTTGCATGGTCAGTCTTGGACCTGGGGGGGGCGGGTGTGTGTGTGCCTACCTGAAGGCCACTTTTCCGTCCTGGCTGAAAGGCTGCACACACTGCTCAGCTTCCTGACTCTCCCCCGTGCCCTTGGGCCCCAGGCCCGGAATCTTTCCCCAAGGCCACGGAATTCTGGGCCCCGCTGCTCGGTCCTGCGTGTCTGTTCGGTCACCGGGGCTGCAGCCCCCCTTGGACAAAGGAAGAAGGGGTGAGAGGAGCCCTTGGAGAATCACCCAGAACATTCTCGGGTGGCCATAGGGTTGGGGTTCGAAAGCTGCCCGCCCCAAAACCCCCCACCCCCACTCAGGCCTTCTGCACTGAGAGGGACAGTTCCCAGACGACTCGGCCCGGGAAGGTTCCAATGGAAACCCCGCGGGGGGCAGGCCCCGAGGGAGCCCCCCCCCCCCCGCGCGCCGTGGTCCCCCCCTCTGCTCGGGCTCTGACCTGGACTGCGGGCAGCCCGGGCCCTTCCTGGGGACCCGCCTTCGCTCCTACGCCGCTGTCCCGGGAGGGGCCCCCCAGTCTCTCTCCCCAGGGGCTGCTCGGACCCCTCCTGTCCATCACCCCCGAAATCGGCTCAGGGCCTCCCGCCGGCAGAGGGGGGCGAGCTGTCCCAGCTCCCCCCCCCCAGAAGTGACCCCGACACCAACGCGCCGCCCCGGGCCAGCGGACACAAGGAGGCGCCTCCCCGGAGTCCCGCGGGGACAAAGCCCAGGAGGAACCCGGGCCTGACCGCGGTCTGGCCTCCTTCTCCCCCGAAGCCCAAACCAGGGCGCCCCGGGGCGGGAACACCGGGCTGGCGCGGGGACACCGGGCTGGCGCGGGGGAGTCCCTGGGCTGAGGGGAGCCCGCCCCGCGGGCCTGGCACCGGGCTGGGCCCTGGCACCGGACCCCCTCCCTCGAGCTCCTTCTGCCCCCCCAACCAGCCTGCCCTGCCCCTTGCCCTGGTGGGCCCCCTCTGGCTTGTGTTTCTCCTCCTCTTCCTCCTCCTCCTCCTCTCGCTCCGGTGTTCTTGGTGTTCCTGGAGGCCCGTGCCCCCCGCCACGTCTTCAGCGTCGATTTCCGGCACGTAGACCACGCTGGGCCGAGGCCCCTCCTCCCAAAGTGACCACATGTTTCCCCGGCCCACGTGCGCCAGCCTCGCTGTGATTCGGCAGGCACGAGATCCCTGCGCCCGGGCCGCGCACGCGCCCTACGCCCTTGCTCTGCCAGCCCAGGAGAGCCTCACCAACGAGCCTGCAGCGCGGAGATGGAGGGGCAGGGAGTGAGGGGGGCGGCATTCTCTCTGCCTGCCCTGCCCCCTTGCATCCTCTAAATCCATCTTTTTTTTTCTGTTGCTTTTCTTTTTTTTTTTTTTGCGGGGCACTAGGGGTTAAGTGACTTCCCCAGGGTCACCGAGCTAGTAAGTGTCAAGTGTCTGAGGTCCAATTTGAACTTAGGTCCTCCTGAAACCAGGATTGGTACTCTTATCTACTGTGCCACCGAGTTAAAGAATAAAATCAAATTTAAATCATGAAAAATCAAATTGAAGTTCATGTAAAACTGAACGAGAGGAAATAGTAGTGCCTAGTGTGAAGTGTAGCCCCACTTAGGGTATCTCAGAGAAACTGAGGTTGACGGAAATCAAAACATCCATGTGACGGGAAAACAAGGAAACAAAGAATGAATTCACTGAATTTTCCTTGGCCATATAATAAAACATTTCCTCGCACATTTAGGAAATCTGAGGATTAGAGATTTAAAGGACCATTGTGAGTTCTCAAAGCAGGTAATATTTCCAATATTTCAATTATTTCAGTGCCCATAGACCCCAAGATGTTTACATGTAGCATAAAATTTCAATCATATATTAACCTAACTCACTAGATGCAACACTGAGATCCAAGCCACCTGAGTCCCTATTGTGAAAATATTGAAAGCTAAGTTCATAGTCGATTTAGTGAATATGAGGGAAACTGAACCTGAGTGAAATGTAAAAATCCACTTGAAAGGATTGGGAGGATCCGAATTTTTCAAATGATTTTGCCTTCATTGGCTATGTATTATAAACATGGTCACGGGTTCTTCAGGGAACCTTAATATTACGGATTGTTAGGGACCTCACTGAATGCTCAAACCTGGCTAACACAGAATCTGACAGGTGCCTCAGGGGCCAAAGATTCCAAGAGTTTAAGGAATACAAGAAAATTCTAATCATGAAAAATCAAATGGAAGTTCATGTAAAAAGGAGACTGAGGAAATAGTAGTGCCTTGTGGGAAAATATCAAAGGTGTCTAGGATGAGAGGATTGCCCCAATTAGGGGATCTCAGGGAAACTGAGGTTGAGGGAAATCAAAACATCCATGTGACATGAGAAGAAGGAAAGAAATAATGAATTCACTGAGTTTTCCTTGGCCATATACTGGATACCTTTCATTGTGTGTTTGGGAAAACTGAAGATTCAAGTTTTCGAGGTCCATTGCAAATTCTCAAAGCTGGTAAAAATTCCAATATGTCTCTGCCTTCAGTGGCCATAGAACCCAAGATTTTTTCATGTAGCATAAAACTTAAATCAGATAGTAACCTAATTGGTCTAGATGGAACACTCAGATCTAAGACCCCTGAGTCCCTATTGTGAAAATATCAAAAGATATCTATGCTTATGTCCCCTTTAGTGAACATAAGGGAAACTGAACCTGAGGGAAATGAAAAAAGCCATATAACAGGACTCTGAGCATCCTAGTTTTCAAAATAGCCCCATTAAGGATATCTCAGGGAAACTGAGGTGGAGGGAAATCAAAACATCCATGTGACCTGAGAAAAAGGAAACAAATAATGAATTCAATGAGTTTTCCTTGGCTATATATTGGAAACATTTCCTTGCATGTTTAGGGAAACTGAGGATTAGAGATTTAAAGGTCCATTTTGAATTCTCAAAGTAGTTAATATTTCCAATATCTGAATGAATTCAGTGCCCATAGAACCCAAGAGTTTTACATGTAGCATAAAATTTAAATCAGATATTAACCTAATTGGACTAGATGGAACACTGAGATCTAAGCCACCTGAGTCCCTATTGTGAAAATATCAAAAGCTTTCTAAACTTATGTCCCCTTTAGTGAATATAAAGGAAACAACCTGAGAGAAATGAAAAAATCCATTTGAAAGGACTCTGAGCACCCTAGTTTTTGAAAGGACTGTGCCTCTATTGGCTATGCATTATAAACATGGTCACTGATTCTTCAAGGAACCTTAGGATTACACATTGGTAGGGACCTCACTGAAGGCTTCAAGCTGGCTAACACAGAATCTGACAGGTCCTTCGGGGGCCACCGAATCCAAGACCTTTAGAGAATAAAATAAATTTTAAATCATGAAAAATCAAATTGAAGTTTATGTAAAAAATGAGACTGAGGAAAGAGTAGTGCCTTGTGGGAAAATATCAAAGGTGTCTAGGATGAGAGGATATCTCCACTTAGTGTATCTCAGGGAAACTGAGGTTGAGGGAAATCAAAAAATCCATGTGACAGGAGAACAATGCAACAAATAATGAATTCACTGAGATTTCCTTGGCCATATACTGAAAACCTTTCATTGTGTGTTTGGGAAAACTGAGGATTAGAGATTTAAAGGTCCCTTGTGAATTCTCAATTCCAATATGTCTCTGACTTCAGTGGCCATAGAACCCAAGATTTTTACATGTAGCTGTTAAGGGCTAAAATTCTAGCTAGTCTGTCTAAAATAACTAATGAATGGTTGCCAATAAATTGTAAGCTTTAGCAAGAGTTAGACTTTTAAGCACTTATTAAGGAGAATAAGAATTTGGTAAAGAGAGAGAGAAAGGCCTACATTCCTGTCTATTAAAGGGGGAACACATTTCTAGCTCCCTTCTCCACCAGAGTCCCCAAGAATGAGCCCCAGTCAGCGTGGCACATTCCTCCTTCTTCCTTCCACTAGCAAACGTCACTTCCTGACGACAAAGAAGAGACGCATGTTCTTGCTCTCAAAGACCTTCCTTTCATGGCGGAACTTTTGTACAGTAAGTCTCCAACAGGTGGCGTCATTCCAATCATTACATAGCATAAAATTTAAATGATATATTAACCTAATTGGACTAGATGGAACACTGAGATGTAAGTAACCTGAGTCCCTATTGTGAAAATGTCAAAAGCTGTATAAGCTTATCGTCCATTTAGTGAACATGAGGGAAACTGAACTTGAGAAAAATGCAAATATCCATTTGACAGGATTGTTAGCGTCCTAGTTTTCGAAATGACTGTGCCTCCATTGGCTGTGCATTATAAACATGTTCACTGCTTCTTCAGGGTACCTTAGGATTACAGATTGGTAGGGACCTCACGGAATGCTCCAAGCTGACTAACACAGAATCTGACAGGTCCTTCAGGGGCCACAGAATTGCAGACCTTTCAAGAATAAAATAAAATTTAAATCATGAAATATCCAATTGAAGTTCATGTAAAAATGATACTAAGAAATAGTATTGCCTAGTGTGAAAATATCATAGGTGTCTAGGATGAGAGGATAGCCCCACTTAGGGTATCTCAGGGAAACTGAGGTGGAGGGAAATCAAAACATCCATGTGACATGAGAAGAAGGAAAGAAATAATGAATTCACTGAGTTTTCCTTGGCCATATATTGGAAACATTTCATTGTACGTTTAGGGAAACTGAGGATTAGAAATTTAAAGGTCCATTGTGAATTCTCAAAGCTGGTAACATTTCTATTTTGTCATTGCCTTCAGTGGCCATAGAAGCCAAGATTTTTACATGTAGTATGTCGGGAAAATTTTTTAAGTCCGACGGAAGAACAAAAATAACAAAGTTTCCAGGCTGAAGCAAATAGGTTTATTGAGAGAGGGTTAGTCCCCTAACAAAACCAGTAGGTTTATTGAGAGGGTTTTAGCCTCCCAATAAATCTGGTCATTCAGGCATTGGGCCTGAAAGACCCAGAATTACAAAATTCATGGGTTTATATACCCTTCCAAAGTTACACTTGTATTGTATTATATCATTAGTTACATTTCTAAAATTAGAACATATTCTTAGGAAATATAAGGAACTATGTAAATGACTATAAATGACAGCACTACGATAACAATAGGGTGGATCATTGTTAGGCCACTGGTCAACAGCGTGAACTCTTATAGGCACTCGTGATTATTAAAATATAGTATTGCTGACTACTAGATCTTGTGATATTGCCTAATGCTTGTCATTGGAAAATTAAGAAATATGGGAAAAGACTTAACCTTTTAACCTTATGCAATCTATATGAAATAGAATAAATCACAATTTTTTTAGTTAATATATTGATTATTATCTTAATCAAATCACTTTTAACTATAGTAAATCTCTTATAACTAAGGGATGGGGAAAATCTCACTCACAAGTATATAATTTAAATCATATATTATCCTAATTGGACTAGATGGAACACTGAGATTTAAGCCACCTGAGTCCCTATTGTGAAAATATCGAAAGCTGTCTAAGCTTATGGTCCATTTAGTGAATATGAGGGGAAATGAACCTGAGAGAAATGAAAAAATCCATTTGACAGTAATCTGAGCATCCTAGTTTTTGAAATGATTGTGCCTCCATTGGCTGAGCAGTATAAACACGTTCACTGCTTCTTCAGGGAACCTTAGGATAACAGATTGGTAGGGACCTCACTGAATGCTCAAAGCTGGGAAACACAGAATCTGACAGGTACTTCAGGGGCCACAGAATCGCAGACCTTTAAAGAATAAAAAAATTTAAATCATGAAAATTCAAATTGAAGTTCATGTAAAAATGGGACTGAGGAAAGAGTAGTGCCTAGTGTGAAAATATCAAAGATGTCTAGGATGAGAGTCTAGCCCCATTTAGGGTATCTCAGGGAAACTGAGGTTGAGGGAAACCAAAACATCCACGTGACCTGAAAACAAGGAAACAAATAATGAATTCACTGAGTTTTCCTTGTCTATATATTGGAAACATTTCCTTGCACGTTTAGGGAACCTGAGGATTAGAGATTTAAAGGTGCATTGTGATTGTCAAATCGGGAAATATTTCCAATATCTAAATGAATTCAGTGCCCATAGAACCCAAGATTTTTACATGTAGCATAAAATTCCAATCAGATATTAACCTAACTGGTCTAGATGGAACACTCAGGTCTAAGCCACCTGAGTCCCTATTGTGAAAATATCCAAAGCTGCCTAAGCTCATGTTCCCTTTAGTGACTATGAGGGAAACTGAACGTGAGAGAAATGTAAAAATCCATTTGACAGGATTGTGAGCGTTATAGTCTTCGAAATGATTGTGCCTTCATTGGCTATGTATTATAAACATGGTCACTGATTCTTCAGGGAACCTTAGGATTACAGACCGGTAGGCGACTCACTGAAGGTTCCAAGCTGGCTAACACAGAATCTGACAGGTCCTTCAGGGGCCACCGAATCCAAGACCTTTAGAGAATAAAATCAAATTTAAATCACGAAAAATCAAATTGAAGTTCAGGTAAAAATGAGACTGAGGAAAGAGTAGTGCCTTGTGGGAAAATATCAAAGGTGTCTAGGATGAGAGGATAGCCCCATTTAGTGTATCTCAGGGAAACTGAGGTTGAGGGAAGTCAAAACAACCATGTGACAGCAGAAGAAGGAAAGAAATAATGAATTCCCTGAGTTTTCCTTGGCCATATACTGGAAACCTATCGTTGTGTGTTTGGGAAAACTGAGGATTGAAGATTTAAAAGTCGATTTTGAATTTTCAAAGCTAGTAACAATTCCAATATGTCTCCGCCTTCAGTGGCAATAGAACCCAAGATTTTTTCATGTAGTATAAAATTTAAATCTTTTATCAACCAAATTGTACTAGATGGAACACTAAGATCTAAGCCACCTGAGTCCCTATTCTTTTTTTCTCTTTCTTTCTTTCTTTCTTTTTTTCCGTTACATGTAAAGATAGTTCTCAACTTTTGTTTATACAGACTTTCCAATTTCAGATTTTTCTTCCTCCCTCCCCTCCCTCCCCCGTCCCGTAAACAGCATGTAATCTGATATAGGTTATATATGTACACATAATAACATTAATCCTATTTCTGCATTAGTCATGTTATAAGAGAAAAATCAGAGCAATGATGAAAAACCTGAAAACAGAAAAAACAACAGCACCACAAACAGCAGAAATAGTATAGTTCATTCAGCATCTATACTCCACAGTTCTTTTTTTTTTTTCTTGGATTTAGAGATCCTCTTCTATCATGAGTTCCCTGGAACTCTTCTGTACCATTGCATTGGTGAGAAGAATATAGTCCATCACAGTAGATCAACACTCAATGTTGATGATACTGTGTACAGTGTTCTTCTGGTTCTGCTCATCTCCCTCATCATCAGCCCACGCAAGACCCTCCAGGTTTCTCTGAACTCCTCCTGCTCATCGTTTCTTACAGCACAATAGTATTCCATTGTGTTCCTATACCACAACTTGTCCAGCCATTCCGCAATGGATGGGCATCCCCTCAACTTCCAATTCCTTGCCACCACATAAAGGGCAGCTATCAATATTTTTGTACATGTGGGTCCCTTGCCCCTTTCCATGATTTTTTTGTGAAAAAAGACCCCAAAGAGGTATTGCTGGGTCAAAGGGTATGGACAGCTTTATCGCCCTTTGGGCATAATTCCAAATTGCTGTCCAGAATGGTTGAATCAGTTCACAGCTCCACCAACAATGCATTAGTGTTCCAATTTACCCACAGCTTCTCCAACACGGATGATTTTCCTTTTTGGTCATTTTAGCCAATCTGATAGGTGTCAGGTGGTACCTCGGAGTGGCTTTCATTTGCATTTCTCTAATCCATAGTGATTTAGAGCATTTTTTCATAGGGGAATAGATAGCTTTGGTTTTTTCATCAGAAAACTGCCTGTTCATATCCCTTGACCATTTCTCAATTGGGGAATGACTTGGATTCTTATGAATTTGATTTAGTTCCCTATATGTTTTAGAGATGAGGCCTTTATCAGAAGTACTGGCCACAAAAATGGTTTCCCAGCTTTCTGCCTCCCTTTTAATTTTGGATGCATTGCTTCTGTTTGTAAAAAATTTTTTAAATTTAATGTCATCAGAATCCTCCATTTTGCATTTTATAATATACTCTATCTCTTGTTTGGTCATAAACTGTTTTCCTTTCCAAAGATCTGATAGGTAGGCTATTCCTTTCTCTCCTAATTTACCTATGGTATCACCTCTTATGTCTAAATCGTGTCTCCATTTTGACCTTATTTTAGTATAAGGCGTCAGATGTTGGTCTATGCCTAATTTCTGCCATACTATCTTCCCGTTTTCCCAGCAGTTTTTTGTCAAATACTGAGTTCCTATCCCAGAAGCTGGAGTCTTTGGGTTTATCAAACACCACATTACTAGTGTCATGGACTACTGCATTTCCTGTGCCTAGCCTATTCCATTGATCTACCCGATCTACTTTTTAGCCAGTACCAGATCTTTTTGATGACTGCCGTTTTATAGTCAAGCTCCAGGTTTGGTACCGGTAACCTACCTTCCTGTGAATTTTTTTTTTCATGATTTCCCTGGATAGTCTTGATTGTTTTTCCCGATGAATTTTGTTATTATTTTTTCTAGCTCTAGAAAATAATTTTTAGGTCGTCTGATTGGTATGGCACTGAAGAAGTCAATTAATTTAGGAAGTATGGTCATTTTGGCTATATTAGCTCTGCCTATCCATGAGCAATTGATATCTTTCCAACGATTTAGATCTGATTGGATTGGTGTGAAGAGTGTTTGGTAGTTGTGTTCCTAGAGTTCCTGGGTTTGTCTTGGCAAGTAGACTCCCAAGTATTTTATATGATCTACCGTTACTTTAAATGGAATTTCTCTTTCTATCTCTTGCTGCTGATTGCTAAAGCTAACGTTTCTAGTACAATATTAAATAAAAGGTGTGATAATGGACATCCCTGTTTCACCCCTGATCTTATTGGGAAGGCCTCTAATTTATCTCCATTGCATATAATACTTGCTGATGGTTTTAGGTAGATACTGTTTATTGTTTTAAGGAAAGCTCCACCTATTCCTAAACTCTCTAGTGTTTTTATTAGAAATAGGTGCTGTATTTTGTCAAAAGCCTGACCCTGCACGTGCCCTATCCCCTGCCCCTGCCCCTGCCCCTGCCCCTGCCACTGTCCTTACCCGGGCCGGGCCCGGGGCCGTGCTCCAACTCCTGTCCGGGTCCCGGTCTCTGTCCCGCCCCCGCGTTGCCCCCCCCCCCCCCGGCTCTGGCTCTGGCTCTGCGCCTGCCCCTGCAGGTGCCGGACCGCTGCCCAAGCACCAGCCCTGGCACGAGCCCGCCCTGAATACTCTCCTAGGTCCGAGCGTCTGCCTCCTAAGGTCTGACTGCCAGAAAGAAGGGAACAGGTGGCTTGGGAGCCCTTTAGGAGATCGAGGGGAAGGAAAGCCAACCTCCTACAACGGCTGTGCGCCCAACCAAAGCCGCCCATTCCCCTAGGACCGTGTCAGAGCGACCTACCCACCTTCCTTCCTTCCTTCCTTCCTTCCTTCCTTCCTTCCTTCCTTCCTTCCTTCCTTCCTTCCTTCCTTCCTTCCTTCCTTCCTTCTTTCCTTTCTTCCTTCTTTCCGTCCTCCCTTCCCTTCCTCTCTCCCTCCGACCCATCCCTGCAAAGACAAAAAACAAACCCAAAACAAAAAACAAAAAAAGGAAGAAAATGGCAAAAGGAAAGAATGGTGGTGGTGGTAGGGGGATTTGGGAAGAAACGAAACCATTGGAGTCCTCAACATGCAAGCCTCTGCCAGGGTTGGGAGACACATTCATCTCACGGAATGTCATTAGCTTTGATAGGATGTGGTGGAGGGGGCGAAGAAGAGAACCCGGCGAAGCTGAAAAGGGTAAAGGACCGAGGGAGGGAAGGAGAGCAGGCGAGCGATTGGGCTGTGGGGAAATCCATCCCCTGGCTTCCAAGGTGTGGGAACTCTAGCCCAGGGTGATGATGCTCAGTTCCCCCAGGGGCTCTGTTTGCTTTCTGTTCTGCCGTGTGTCCCTATGCTATTCCTTGAGGCCAGGCTAGGCCTTGGCACTTTGGGTCAAAGTCACGGGGAGGGAGAGCCCCTTGCAGTGGACGAAAAGAAGGAGGGTCGGGTGGGTGGATTTTGCCTCCAATACGGGGTGGCTGGGCGGCTTAGGTCCGCACACCAGTGCACGCCCCCGCCCCGCCCCTGGCTCTGGCTGGGCACCTGCTGCTGCTGCTGCTGCTGCCACGGCCTCTGCCTGTGCCAGTGCTCCAACCCCGGTCCCGGTCCCGGCCTCGCCTCCGCCTGTGCTCCTCCTCCCTTTCCCGCCCCCGCTTCCGTCACCCAGCCCTGGCTCTGCCGCTGCCGCTGCCTCTGCCTGGTCCTCTACCTCTTCCTTTGTCCATGCCCCTGCCCTCGTACAGGCCCACGCACCCACCCACTCTTCTAGGTCCCAGCGTCTGCCTTGTAATGTTCGACTGCCAGAAAGAAGGGAACAGGTGGCTTGGGAGCCCTTAAGGAGATCGAGGGGAAGAGAAGCCAACCTGGTCTGAACCGACGCTGCCCGTTCCCCTAGGACAGTGTCAGACCTACCTACCTCCCTACCTCCCTTCCTCCCTCTCACCCTTTGCACCTACCCACCCACCCATCCTTTATTGAACATTTGATGGTCCTTCCCCATACGGCAAGAATTGCTGGGAAAACTGGAAAGCAGTTTAGGGCCCGTAGCCCCAGATCAGGTCAAAATGAGGTACGTAAGAGCACAGGGTAATTTGGGGGGGTTCCGCAGGTCGTATGTGGAGGAGGTCGAGGAGTCTACGTGTGTGTGTCCTGACAAGGCGCGGGGACGAGCAGTGACAACGGGCGGGAGAAAAGCTGGAAAAAAACAAAACAAAACAAAACAAGACAACAGACCCAAACGCTGCTCAGAGGGGCACCCGTTTTAGAAACGAACAAGGAAGAGAACAGGCCTTCTGTCCTCTGAGCAGCTTCAGCTCTGAGAACGACTGGGGAAAGTCTGATGAGGACTGAGGGGAGGGTAGAAGCCCAGCCCGCAAAGGGAAGATGAGGAGACCCTGAGAAATGAGCCAAAAGACTCCGAAGTGCAGAAAGCAGTCTCCCTTCTCGGAAAAATTTGGCTATTTCTCAGAGGTACCCCCTCATCTCCCCCTCCACACGTCCACCCCCTCACACATACACACACACACACACACACACACACACACACCACTTGTATTTTCTCCTTTTTGTAGGGCTGAAGAAAGGAACTGGGGCAGGATCCCGATTTGGAGTCCTTGCTAGGGAACCTCGGTTACCATCAGGTCAGTCTGAAGGACACCCTGCCCTCCGCAGGTAGATGAAGTTCCAGCTGTTCTGGGCCCGTGCCTCTGCCTCAGCGGGCCCGTGCCTCTGCCTCAGCGGGCCCGTGCCTCTGCCTCAGCGTGCCCGTGCCTCTGCCAGTGCCCCAGCCCACGTCACTCCGCGCCCCTCTCCCCCCGCCCCGCTTTCGCTTTTCCTTTTTTTTTTTTTTTTCTGGTGGGGGGCGTGTAGAGTAGCCATACAGAAACCAGAGATTTGCTTCAACCCGAAACGAGGCAGGAGGGCCTAAGAAATCAAACACTGGCTAAGGAGGGAGGATGATGGATGGCGTTCCATTTTTTGGAACGGGAAAAAGCGGGGCAGCTAGGTGGCGCAATGGTTAAAGCATCCGCCGTCCTTGCTCCGCAAAAAAACAGAAAGAAACAAAAAAAGAAAGAAAATGGGAAAAGCAAGGCATGGGGTTTTTTTTTGGGGGGGGGGATTTGGGAAGAAAGGAAACCATTGGATTATAGTACTCAACACTCAAGCTTCTGCCAGTGTTTCGGGGGCGCTTGCACGCGCTCTCTCTCCCCTCGCACTCCCTCCATCGATCCCCGCTTTTCTCGCCCCCTCTCCTTCCATTTGTGACCCTCTCCCAATGGCGCTCGCGCTGTCCCTTTCACCCTCCATCTGTCAGTACACGATTCTGTCCATCCCCTCCCGTCTATCCCCCCCGTACCCCGCCCCCCAGCCTGTTATATAACCATCATTACCATTTCACGTAACCGAGCATCCTCAGCCTGGGCTAGAAGCCCCACACTTTTCTCCTGACAGAAAGTGGGAGCCAAGGGATGGATTTCCCCACAGCCCAAACGCTCGCCCGCCCTCCCTCCCCCGGTGGGTCCTTTACCCTTTTCAGCTTCACCCGGTTCTCTTCTTCTCCCCTTCCCTCCCCCCCCCCCAATTCTAGAAAAGGTAATAACATTCCTTGAGATGAATGTGTCTCCCAACACTGGCAGAGGCTTGCATTCCTCTCAAGGAAACAAGACACCCGAACAGTACCTGGGGCAAAATCAAACCCTTGGATCTAGCACTAATTCCACAGCTAGTTTTATATCCCAAAGACATCTCCAAGAAGAGAAAAAGACCCATAGGTACACAATGCTGGATAGCAGCTCTTTTTGTGGTGGCTAAGAATTGGAAGTCAGAGGCACGCCCATCCATCGGGGAATGGCTAAGGAAACTGTGGGAAAGGATTTTGAGGGAATAGCATGGTGGCAGAAGAAATGACAAGCAGAATGGGAAGAAAAGTCTTTGTCCAATGTAAGGTACCATGTACAGGTTATGATGAACAGGATACTATCAGAAAAACTTGGAAAAACCTACATGAACGGAAGCAGAGGGAAATGCGCTATATCCAAAGTCACAGCAATCCTGTAACATGATCTGCTGGGAATCATGGGGTTATTTTCAGCAAGGCAATGATCCAATACAACCCTGAAAGGACTTATGAAAATTGCAATCCATCTACAGAAAAAGAACTGATAGTATCTGAAAAGAGATGGAAACAAATTTTTTAAATCATTTTTTTTAGTTTTTGACAATTCCTTCATCTGAAGTTGTGTTTTCTGACTGATTTCTCTCACGACCTAGCTGACGTGGGAATACTTTCCCTGACTACTCATGAATAACTTATTTTGTATTGCTTGAGTTCTTGTGGGTGGGGGTGGGAAGGGAGGAAGAGAAGTTGGAACACAAAGTTGTAAAAAATTAATAACAAACTGTGTATTTACATATATTTTGGAAAAGAAAATTCTATTCATAAGAAAAATATAAAAGAACAAAAGAAAATTAATTAAATTTTAAAAAGAAAGAAATTACAAGCAGGATGACTCCTTTCAGCCTAGAACCATTTTGGGATCTCTTTCAGGAGGGGTGTGTGTGTGTGTGTCTGTCTGTCTGTCTGTCTTTCTCTCTCTCTATCTCCCCCCACACACAGACACAGACAAATACACCCCTTTGTAATGTTCTGCCTGGGCCACTGGATGGTGGCATTGGATAGAAAATGCTGGGGCCCGGAGTCAGGAAGATTCACCTTCCTGGGTTCCAGTCTGGCTTCAGATCTTTCAGTTTCTTATCCACAGAATAATCTGGGGAAGAAAACAAGACAGCAGTCCAGTATCCAGGCCAAAATCAAACCCTGGGATCCAGTAATAATACTACAGCTAGTTTTATATGCCAAAGACATCTCCAAAAAGAGAAAAAGACCTATAGGTAGACGTTGATGAATGGCAGCTCTTTTTGTGGTGGCTAAGAATTGGAAGTCAAAACTTCTATGAAATGACGTCTTGTGAAGGGAGCAGTGTAAGAAATGACAAGCAGGATGACTCCTTTCAGCCTAGAACCATTTAGGGATCTCTATCAGGAGGGATGTGTGTGTGTGTGTGTGTGTGTGTGTGTGTGTCTGAGTGTCTCTATCTCCCCTCCACACAGACAACCACACATACACCCCTCTGTAATACTCTGCCGTGGCCACTAGATGGTGGCATTGGATAGAAAATGCTGGGGCCTGGAGTCAGGAAGCCTCATCTTCCTGCATTCCAGTCTGGCTTCTGATCTTTTCTATGGCTGCAGCCCATGTGAAGTTTCTTAATCCTCTTGGCCTCTGTTTCCTTATCTAAAAAATAACCTGTGGAAGGAAACAAGACATCAGTCAAGTATCTGGGCCTAAATCAAACCCTGGGATCCAGCAATAATGCCACAGCTAGTTTTACATCCCAAAGACATCTCCAAAAAGAGAAAAAGACTGATGGGTACACAATGACTGAAAGCAGCTCTTTTTGTGGTGGCTGTTAATTGGCAGTCAGAAGCATGCCCATCCATCAGGGAATGGCTAAAGAAACTGTGGTATGGGATTTTGACGGAATAGGACTCTGGGATAAGAACTCTGCTTCTGCAGGAGGACTCCAGAAAAGTCTGGAAAGACTTGTATGAAATGATGTCTTGTGAAGTGAGCAGTATAAGAAATGACAAGCTGGATGACTCTTTTCAGCCTAGAACCATTTAGGGATCTCTTTCAGGAGGGTGAGACAGACAGACAGACACAGCCAGAGACACACGGCCAGACAGAGACAGACAACCAGACAGAGAGAGAGACAGAGAATATTCCTTCTCCAATGGGGCTTGGGATGGATTTTAACATCCATTCTTCTACCCTGATCCTCATCTGCTCCTCTCTTCCCACTCAGCACCGGCCAGCAGCTCTCTGAGTCACTAGAAAACTGCCATCGAATGAGGGACAGAGAGACAGACAACCCGGTGGCTATACTGGGACCCGAGACCCGTTGGCACAGTTAGAAGTGCAGAGGTGATACTGTGATGGGCTAATGTGAAGAAAATTCTCTGTCACGTTCAAGGAACTATATAAAAATTATGATGAACAGGATGCTATCATAAAAACCTGGAAAGAAAGACCCACAGGAAGTGAAGCAGAGAGAAATGTACTGTCTACAAAAGAAAAGCATTAGAGTAAGATGATCTGCTAGGAAGCCTGGGGTTATTGTCAGCAAGGCAATGATCGAATATAAATCTGAAGAACTTCTGAAAATTACAGTCCATCTACAGAGAAAGAACTGATGGTATCTGAAAACAGACTGAAACACATCCATCCCCCCCTTCCCCCGCCCCGCCCATTCCTTAATCTGAAGTTTTGCTTTTATCTGTTTGCTCTCACCACCTAGATAACTACTCATGTATAATTGACGTTGAATTCCTTGAGTTCTTGGGGTGGGGATGAGAGGCCAGGAGGAAGAGAAGTTGGAACACAAAGTTTAAAAAAAAAAGTGATGTCAAAATTTGCTTTTACATGTAATTTGGAAAAGTCAGACCCTTCTGAGTCACCCTAGCCGGTACTTGGCTAACATCGACTTCTAAGAGCTACCCAGGAAGTGTGGCCTCTCTCCTGGAGGCAAATGCTGAGCACTCTCTGGGGTAGGGAGTGTGGGCTTAAAACTGAAAACAATAAGGGAGTGGTGGAGTTGTCCCATTGTCCTTGGGGAGAAACTTTGGGACTGGGGGGGGGGGTTGTTAGGGGTTTCCCCTCTACTTTAGAACAATCCTCCAGAAATGAGACCTGTTTCAGGGCTACTTCGGAATAACGTCTGTCAGCTCTGCTCCCCATGGTCGCAGAGGCAGACCTTCCTCCATAATAAAAAACACCCTAGAGAGTTTTGAGGTTTTTATTCATTGTCCCGAAATTTTATGATTTTTCCCCCCATGACGTTTTGAATTCCGAATTCATTGTCTCTCTCCCATTAGAGGCCAACGTTTTCTGTATGCCTGTATGTTTGTCTTAAGGTGCATAGATACATAGACCTACAGATGTGCATCTTTATAAAGATCTTGATCTATGTGCACGCACACACACACACACAGACACACAGAAACTAACGAGGACACAAGGTTAGACAGCTTTCGATATTTTCAGAATAGGGACTCAGGTGGCTTAGACCTCAGTGTTCCATCTAGTACAATTTGGTTGATATAAGATTTAAATTTTATACTACATGAAAAAATCTAGGGTTCTATGACCACTGAAGGCGGAGACATATTGGAATTGTTACCAGCTCTGAGAATTCACAATGGACCTTTAAATCTCGAATCCTCAGTTTTCCCAAACACACAATGAAAGGTTTCCAGAGTATATGGCCAAGGAAAACTCAGTTAATTCATTATTTGTTTCCTTGTTTGCAGGTCACATGGATGTTTTGATTTCCCTCAACCTCAGTTTCCCTGAAATACACCAAGAGGGCCTATACTCTCATCCTAGACATCTTTGATATTTTCACACTAGGCACTACTATTTCCTCAGCCTCATTTTGACATGAACTTCAATTTGATTTTTGATGATTTGAGTTTAATTTGATTCCTTAAAGTTCTTGGATTCGGTGGCCCCTGAAGGACCTGTCAGATCCTGTGTTAGCCAGCTTGGCACATTCATTGAGGTCCCTACCAATCTGTAATCCTAAGGTTCCCTGAAGAATCAGTGATCATAGCCAATGAGGGCACAGTCATTTCAATAACTATAATGCTCACAATACAGTCAAATGGACTTTCTCATTTCTCTCAGGTTAATTTCCCTCATATTCACTAAAGGGGGCATAAGCTTAGACAGCTTTCCATATTTTCACAATAGGGACTCAGGTGGCATAGATCTCAGGGTTCCATCTAGTCCAATTAGGTTAATATCTGATTGAAATTTTATGCTACATGTAAAAATCTTGGGTTCTATGATCACTGAAATCACTGAGATATTGGAAATGTTGCCTGCTTTGAGAATTCACAATGCACCTTTAAATCTCTAACCCTCAGTTTCCCTGAATGTGCAAGGAAATGTTTCTAATATGTAGACAAGGAAAACTCAGTGAATTCATTATTTGTTTCCTTGTTCTCCTGTCACATGGATGTTTTAGTTTCCCTCCACCTCAGTTTCCCTGAGATACCCTAAATGGGGCTAGACTCTCATCCTGGCCACCTTTGATATTGTCACACTGGGCACTACTATTTCCTCACTCAATTTTTTTTTGTTTTTTTGGGCAGAGCAATGGGGGTTAAGTGACTTGCCCAGGGTCACACAGCTAGTGTCAAGTGTCTGAGACCAGATTTGAACTCAGGTCCTCTAGAATCCAGGGCTGGTGCTTTATCCACTGCGCCACCTAGCCGCCCTCCTCACTCATTTTTACATGAGCTTCAATTTGATTTTTCATGATTTAAATTTGATTTTATTCTTTAAAGGTCTGCGATTCTGTGGCCCCTGGAGCACCTGTCAGATTCTGTGTTACCCAGCTTTGAACATTCAGTGAGGTCCCTACCAATCTGTAATCCTAAGGTTCCCTCAAGAAGCAGTGAACATGTTTATAACCCATAGCCAATGGAGGCACAATCATTTTGAAAACTAGGATGCTCAGAGTCCTGTCAAATGGATTTTTTCATTTCTCTCAGGTTCAGTTTCTCTAATATTCACTAAAGGGGACATAAGCTTAGATAGCTTTCGATATTTTCACAATAGGGACTCAAGTGTCTGAAATGTCAGTGTTCCATCTTTTCTAATTAGGTTTATATCTGATTTCAAATATATACTACATGTAAACATCTTGTCTTCTATGACCACTAAAGGCAATGACAAAATGAAAATGTTACCAGCTTTGAGAATTCACAATGGACCTTTAAATCTCTAATCCTCAGTTTCCCTAAACGTACAATGATATGTTTCCAATATATGGCCAAGGAAAACTCATCGAATTGATTATTTGTTGCCTTGTTCTCAGGTCACATGTTTGTTTTGATTTCCCTCCACCTCAGTTTCCCTGAGATACCCTAAGTGGGGCTATACTATCATGCTAGACACCTTCGATATTTTCACACTAGGCACTACTATTTCCTCAGTCTCATTTTTACATGAACTTCAATTTGATATTTCGTGATTTAAAATTTATTTTATTCTTTAAAGGTCTGCGATTCTGTGGCCCCTGAAGAACCTGTCAGATTCTGTGTTAGCCAGCTTTGAACATTCAGTGAGGTCCCTACCAACCTGTAATCCTAAACTTCCCTCAAGAAGCAGTGAACATGTTTATAACGCATAGCCATTGGAGGCACAATCATTTCAAAAACTCGGATGCTCAGAGTCCTGTAATATGGCTTTTTTCATTTCCCTCAGGTTCAGTTTCCCTCATATTCACCAAAGGGGACATAAGCGTAGATAACGTTTGATATTTTCACAATAGGGACTCAGGTGGCTTAGATCTGAGTGTTCCATCTAGTACAATTAGGTTAATATTTGATTTAAGTTTTATGCTACATGAAACAATTTTGGGTTCTATGGCCACTGAAGGCAGAGACATATTGGAATTGATACCAGCTTTGAGAATTCACAATGGACCTTTAAATCTCGAATCCTCAGTTTTCCCAAACACACAATGAAAGGTATCCAGTATATGGCCAAGGAAAACTCAGTGAATTCATTATTTGTTGCATTGTTCTCCTGTCACATGGATGTTTTGATTTCCCTCATCCTCAGTTTCCTTGAGATACCCTAAGTGGGGCAATCCTCTCATCGTAGACACCTTTGATATTTTCCCACAAGGCACTACTATTTCCTCAGTCTCATTTTTACATGAACTTCCATTTGATTTTTGATTATTTAAATTTGATTTTATTCTTTAACTCGGTGGCACAGTAGATAAAAGTACCAATCCTGGATTCAGGAGGACCTGAGTTCAAATTGGACCTCAGACACTTGACACTTACTAGCTCGGTGACCCTGGGCAAGTCACTTAACCCCTAGTGCCCCGCAAAAAAAAAAAAAGAAAAGCAACAGAAAAAAAAGATGGATTTAGAAGATGCAAGGGGGCAGGGCAGGCAGAGAGAATGCCGCCCCCCTCACTCCCTGCCCCTCCATCTCCGCGCTGCAGGCTCGTTGGTGAGGCTCTCCTGGGCTGGCAGAGCAAGGGCGTAGGGCGCGTGCGCGGCCTGGGCGCAGGGATCTCGTGCCCGCCGAATCACAGCAAGGCTGGCGCACGTGGGCCGGGGAAACATGTGGTCACTTTGGGAGGAGGGGCCTCGGCCCAGCGTGGTCTACGTGCCGGAAATCGACGCTGAAGACGTGGCGGGGGGCACGGGCCTCCAGGAACACCAAGAACACCGGAGCGAGAGGAGGAGGAGGAGGAAGAGTAGAAACACAAGCTAGAGGGGGCCCACCAGGGCAAGGGGCAGGGCAGGCTGGTTGGGGGGGCAGAAGGAGCTCGAGGGAGGGGGCCCGGTGCCAGGGCCCAGCCCGGTGCCAGGCCCGCGGGGCGGGCTCCCCTCAGCCCAGGGACTCCCCCGCGCCAGCCCGGTGTCCCCGCGCCAGCCCGGTGTCCCCGCCCCGGGGCGCCCTGGTTTGGGCTTCGGGGGAGAAGGAGGCCAGACCGCGGTCAGGCCCGGGTTCCTCCTGGGCTTTGTCCCCGCGGGACTCCGGGGAGGCGTCTCCTTGTGTCCGCTGGCCCGGGGCGGCGCGTTGGTGTCGGGTCACTTCTGGGGGGGGGGAGCTGGGAGAGCTCGCCCCCCTCTGCCGGCGGGAGGCCCTGAGCCGATTTCGGGGTTGATGGGCAGGAGGGGGCCCGAGCAGCCCCCGGGGAGAGAGGCTGGGGGACCCCTCCCGGGACAGCGGCGTAGGAGCGAAGGCGGGTCCCCAGGAAGGGCCCGGGCTGCCCGCAGGCCAGGCCAGAGCCCGAGGGGAGAGGGGGGGCCCGCGGCGCGGGGGGGGGGCTCCCTAGGGGCCTGCCCCCCCGCGGGGTTTCCATCGGAACCTTCCCGGGCCGAGTCGTCTGGGAACTGTCCCTCTCAGTGCAGAAGGCCTGAGTGGGGGTGGGGGGGTTTGGGGGGGCAGCTTTCGAACCCCAACCCGATGGCCACTCGCAAATGTTCCGGGTGATTCTCCGAGGGCTCCTCTCACCCCTTCTTCCTTTGTCCAAGGGGGGCTGCAGCCCCGGTGACCGAGCAGACACGCAGGACCGAGCAGCGGGCCCAGAATTCCGTGGCCCTGGGGAAAGATTCCGGGCCTGGGGTCCCAAGGGCACGGGGGAGAGTCAGGAAGCTGAGCAGTGTGTGCAGCCTTTCAGCCAGGACGGAAGAGTGGCCTTCAGGTAGGCACCCCCCCCCCCAGGTCCAAGACTGACCATGCAAAGGGCTGCAGGGTGCTGATTTTGCAAACGATTTTGACAGATCAAAGAAGAGCTTGGGGTGCACGTGTTATGTCCACTGACGTGAAGTGTGCCCCTCAAGGTCTTTGAGCGGGTAGTCAAGCAAGTCAGGCTTCTACAAGTTGGGCCTGTTTGTTTCTTTGGGGGCTATGGGGCTGTTCTGGAAATGGACAAATCAGGCCATGAGACAGGAACCTCTGCCCTTTGGGGGTTGCTGACCAAGGGAATGGAGGCTGCTTACAATGCTACAGCTGGGAAGACCTTAGGGCCCACTGAGTCCAACCTCCTCAGTACATAGAGGAGGTAAGTGACAAGCCCCCCACCCCCACCCCCAGTGAGGGTAGATGACTTATCCTTTTTTTTTTTTAAATTTTTAAATTTTTTTTTTTTGGTGAGGCAATTGGGGTTAAGTGACTTGCCCAGGGTCACACAAGGGTAGATGACTTATCTAAAGTCTCCCAGTGAGTTAGTGGCAAGGCTACAACCCCTGATTCCAGGCCACTGTTCTTTACACTATGCAAGTCTCCCTCCCCAGTGAACCCATTTTCCTGAAATGAGGTCCTAGCCTTTAAAGAGAGCAATGAGAAATGAAGAAGAGCCTGATTCAGAGAGTCCCAGTAATTGAGGTGTGAGCAGCTGTGTTCATTGTCCACAGGTGGGGTTTTGGATGATGTCTTCTGTGCAGACTTTGCCAGAATATTTCTTATTTTTATTACCCTGTGCTGCAAAATAATGAATTAGCATGAATGGCTTCACATTGGGACAAAAATTAAAGAACTGCAAAGGTTTTAAAATGCTGCAGGCAGGGGCAGGTAGGTGGTGCAGTGGATAGAGCACAGGCCCTGGATTCAGAAGAAACTGATTTCAAATCCAGCCTCAGACACTTAACACTCACTAGCAGTGTGACCATGGGCAAGTCACTTAACCCCAGTTGCCTCAGCAAAAAAAAAAAAAAGCTACAGGCAACTGATTGTATGGAGGAGATACTGCATTCTAGGGACCTCAGGGACAGTTGTGCTATCCTGAAATGGTTTCTAGGCTTGCAGTCCATGCCCAAGTAGTAACATTTGAAGAAAAGCAGGCTGAGGGTAGTGGAGGCCCCTGGGACATCCCTAACAAGGTCCACTGAGTAAAAGGGACTGGACCTTCAGTGGCTTTGCAGTCTAAGCAGCTCCAGGACTCCACTGGAAGGGCTGAGGCAGAGGCACTGAAAGGGACCTGCCTGAATTCACTGCCCAGGTCCAAGACTGACCATGCAAAGGGCTGCAAGGTGCTGATTTTTCAAACGATTTTGACAAATCAAAGTAGAGCTTAGGGTACATGTGTTATGTCCACTGACGTGAAGTGTGCTCCTCAAGGTCTTTGAGCGGGTAGTCAAACAAGTCAGGCTTCTACAAGTTGGGCCTGTTTGTTTCTTTGGGGGCTATGGGGCTGTTCTGGAAATGGACAAATCAGGCCATGAGACAGGACCTTCTGCCCTTTGGGGGTTGCTGACCAAGAGAATGGGGGCTGCTTACAATGCTAGAGATGGGAAGACCTTAGGGCCCACTGAGTCCAATCTCCTCAGTACATAGAGGAGGTAAGTGATAACACACCCCCCCCCCCAAAGTGAGGGTAGAGATAACTTATCTTTTTTTTTTAATTTTTAATTTTTTTTTTGGTGAGGCAATTGGGGTTAAGTGACTTGCCCAGGGTCACACAAGGGTAGATGACTTATCTAAGGTCTCCCAGCTAGTTAGTGGCAGGGCTACAACCCCTGCTTCCAGACCACTGCTCTTTGCACTATGCAACTCTCCCTCCCCAATGAAGCCATTTTCTTGAAATGAGCTCCTACCCTTTAAAGAGAGCAATGACCCCTCAATTTTACCCTAAAGATGTCATCATGGAGCAGCTAGGTGAAAAAGTGGACAAAGCATCCACCCTGGACCCAGGGGAATCCCAGCCAAAACCCGGCCTCAGACACAAGACAGTCACCCACTGCATGTGTGTCCCCCAACTCCACTTTTTTATGGTTCTCTAGGGTCTTGTATTTGAAAGTCAAATTTGCCTTTCACTTTAGGTCTTTTCATCATGAATATCTGAAAGTCCTCTTTTTCATGGAAGTCCCAGTTTTACTGGATACCTGATTCTGGGTGGTAATCCCAATTCCTTTGCCCTCTGGAATATCCTATTCCATGCCCTCTGGTCCTTTAATGTAGAAGCTGCTAGATCTTCTGCTATCCTGACTGGGGCTCCACACAGTACTTGAAGTCTTTCTTTTTGGCAGCTTGCCATACTTTCTCCTTGACCTGAGAGCTCTGGAATTTGGCTGTAATATTCCTAGGAGTTTTCCTTTGGGGATCTCTTTGAGGAGGTGATCTGTGAATTCTGACAGTTTCTTGGAAGATGATGCCTGTGGTCTTTCCTTGATCATGGTTTTCAGGTAGACCAATAATTTTCAAATTCTCTCTCCTGGACCTATTTTCCAGGTCATCAGTTTCTCCAAGAAGATATTTTACATTGCCCTCTATTTCTTCATTTGGATTTGCTTTATTGTGTCTTGTTTTCTCATGAAGTCACTAGCTTCCATTTTTTCTTTTTTTTTTTGTGGGGCAATGGGGGTTAAGTGACTTGCCCAGGGTCACACCGCTAGTAAGTGTCAAGTGTCTGAGGCCAGATTTGAACTCAGGTCCTCCTGAATCCAGGGCCAGTGCTTTATCCACTGTGCCACCTAACTGCCCCCAGCTTCCAGTTTTTCAGTCCTAGTTCTTAGGCAATTATTATCATACAGCTTTTATACCTCCTTTTCCCTTTGGCCAGTTTGGCTTTTCAAGCTTGTTGACTTTTTTCTCATGTCTTTCCTGCATCCCCCTCATTTTTCTTTCCATTTTTTCTTCTACCTCTCTACCTTTATTTTCAAAGTCCTTTTTGAGCTCCTCTGTGTCGTGAGGCCAATGCATATTTTTCTTGGAAGCTTTAGATTTAGGGGGAGGGGGAAGGGCAGAGGTAGCATAGAGTTGAAATCCCACATGAAAGAACAGGAAAGGGCTTATGGAGTAGGGCAAGAGATGGGGGAGGAGCAGGGTAGGAAATGAATTTGATGCTCATCAAAATAGGCTCAAAGACCTTATTCTCATTTGAGTTGGCTCAAGGAGGGATTCTCTCTCTCTCTCTCTCTCTCTCTCTCTCTCTCTCTCTCTCTCTCTCTCTCTCTCTCTCACACACACACACACACACACACACACACACACACACACACAGAGTTGGGTGGAGTAATCTGTTTAATCTGGGCAGTAAATGAGCCTAACACTCATCAGAATTGGCTCAAAGAGCTCAATCTCATTAGAATTGGCTCAAGGACTGAGTAACAAACCCACTCAGTTGGGTGGAGTGATCTCTCTAACCCTTCCGGAAAATAGGAGGGGAAGGGGACAAAGAGAGAGGGGCAAAAGAAGGGAAGGCAGATTGGGTGAGGGGGCAGACAGAAGCCAATCCCTTTTGAAGAGGATTAGGGTGAAAAAAGATAGAAAATATAGTAAATATCATGGGGAAGGGAATAGGATGGAAGGGAAACAGTTAACAATAGTAATCATGAAAAAGAGAAAAGGGGGAAAAATTGAACAACAACAACAACAACAAAACATAGCAACTCTTTGTGGTGGCTAAGAATTGGGAATCAAGGGAATGTCCATCAAATTGAGGAATGACCAAAAAAGCTGGGGTAACTGATTGTCATTTCCTGTAGCACAATACCATTCCACTACAAACAGGATGATCCCAGAAAAACCTGGAAAGACTCATATGAACTGATGTCTAGTGAAATGAGCAGAACAGGGAGGACATTGTGCATAGTGACAATTCCTGGAGGAATTGTGAATGACTTAACTACCCTCAGGAATACAACAATCCAATACAATCCCAAGGGACTAATGATGAAGCTTACTATTGTTAAAAAAAATTAATTATTAATAATCTAGTCTGTAAAAAAGTATATAATTGGACTTATGAAAAATTGTAATTATATGAAAAAGTATAGGTTTAGGAAAATTATAATTGGGCCCTAAGTCCTGCCACGGTTGCCATTCAAATATTTTTGACTGACTAGCCTAATTTTGGGGGACTAATCTGGGACTTTTGACTAGCTGGCTAGGCTATCTGACTGCTATTAATTTAATGTGGGCCGTTTATAAAGTTCCACTACACTGCTCCCAAATTGATAAGCTACAGATTAAGAAGCCTCTTAGCTAAATAATCAAAGCAGAGTTTATTTATGAGATACTATTGAAAATTAAGAATACAGGGAAATAAAATGTACAACCTGACTGCATTTCCGTGGGTCTCTTTCCTCTGCATCTCTTTGGAACTTCTTCAATACAATAAGGGCTTTAGCCCCCTCTTGCCTCAGGGTTCTTTTACTTTTATTCTAACTCCAAGCCCCTTTCACTTTGTAAATCCCCTGGCTTCTAACATTCCTCTCCTTACTGCCACTGCTGACACCCTGTGTTTCTCTCTCACTGACCTTCTGTCTGTCTGCTCTGTCAGTCTGCCCTTCGGCTTCTCTTTTCCCTGCTCCTAGTCCTTCTAGTCTTCTCCTGCGTCCTTGTGGCCCTGTCTCTAGTCTCCAATGTTTGCCATCTCCTCAGCTGCCCCTTGTCCTCTTCTTGTCTGTCCGAACCTCTTCTCAGCCTCTCTCATCCGCCCCCAACTCCTTGCTGTCTAACTCCCAGGTCTATATATATCTTTTCTTCTCTCCACTCAAATCTCGGGGCTTCCTGCGCCCCCACAGACCAAAGTAATCCTCTAGCCAGGGCTGCAGCTTGTGGGGTGGTTTTGCGCTCCAGCTTCATGGGCCTCAGCACAGGCTCTCTGGGATCTTTCTGATAACTCCACTCAGGTCAGAGGGAACTGGGGGCTTTTTTTTCCCCAGCTGTCTGAAGTGGAGTCTTGCACAGCCCACGGGGCTTTTGGGCTCAGCTGAAGCAGAGGGGGAGGGGCACCAGCCCCTCCCACACTGAACAGACCCTGAGGGCCTAAGGCTTTCCAATCTCAGCCCAAAGGAAGAGTCCCCAAATCAAAATAAATTTCCTCAGTCCCGCCTTTGCTTCGAAAAAGAAACACATTACCTGTCTCAATTCATATTTTCTGGTTCTACACTCTCTCAACAAGTGTCCTTGCTTCTCACAATATTGACACACTTTAGGGGTCTTCTATTGACTCTAAATGTTTGACCTGACACTAGGATGTTTCTGCTTTTAGGCTTTGCAGCATCCTGTATAGGAGGCTTTTGCTGACCTGCTTTTAAAGACTGGTCAACATTTTTTTGTGAACTCAGGTCATTTTTAGTAGAGGGAGCTCTGGCATCCCTCTTAATACATGGCTCACTATGGGTACAATTCTTTCTCTCTCTCTCCAGAGTTGTATAAGAAAATACCATGCTATAATATTAGTCATGGAGAGAAAAAAATTACAGTTGCTAGAGCTGTTATTACTTTACCAAAATATGTTTCACAATTGGTCAAAATGTCTCCAGTAAGGGTCTTACGTGAGCTGATGATGAGGGAGATGAGCAGAACCAGAAGAACATTGTACACAGTATCATCAACATTGAGTGTTGACCTACTGTGATGGACTATATTCTTCTCACCAATGCAATGGTACAGAAGAGTTCCAGGGAACTCATGATAGAAGAGGATCTCCAAATCCAAGAAAAAAAAAAAAGAAAGAAAGAACTGTGGAGTATAGATGCTGATTGAACCATATTATTTCTTTTGTTTTGGGTGCTGTTGTGTTTTTTTTTTCTATTTTGAGGTTTTGCATCACTGCTCTGATTCTTTCTCTTGTAACAGGATTAATGCAGAAATAGGATTAATGTTATTATGTGTATATATATGTGTGTGTATATATATATCTATATGTATATGTATAGAGATATATAGATATAACCTATATCAGATTACCTGCTGTCTAGGGGAGGGGGGAGGGAGGGGAGGGAGGGAGAAAAATCTGAAATTGTAAAGCATGTATAAACAAAAGTTGAGAACTATCTTTACATGTAACGGAAAAAATAAAATCTCATAAGAAAAAAAAAAAAAAGAAAAAAAAATGTCTCCAGTAATATTGACCATGGGATCAGTGGGGAAAATAGACTCACTCATCCCATCATTCCAAAAAACTTTTATGGTATGGATGAGGAAAAGTCCTGTAAGGCCATAAGAAAATACTGAGCTAGTCATTCTTTTAAAGTGAGACAATGTATTGTCCCAGAAAACCCCAACGAAACAAGGTAACAGGGAAAACAAATATTCAATCATGGTTCAGTATAAAGGCTAAGGCTTTTCTCTGCTAGAGGCTTTCAAAAAATTAAGGGAAGCAGTTGGGTGGGGAAAAAAATTTCTTTTTATAAAATTAAAATTTCCTTGTTGCCCTTTAATTTTATTATTATTATTGTTATTAATTTTTAAAGATTTACCAAGTTAGTAGGTTAGTAACTCCTACCTGGCTCACCATTAAATATTGTACAAAAATTAATTATTAATGAACTAATCTAGTTTAAAAGTTATATAATTTTGTACTTATAAAAATATAATTATATTAAAAAGTATAGGTTTAGGAAAATTATAATTGGGCCGTAAATCCTGCCACAGTCACCATTCAAATGTAGAAATATTTTTGACTGACTAGCCTAATTTGGGGAGGACTAATCTGGGACTTTTGACTAGCTGGCTAGGCTATCTGACTACCATTAATTTAATGTGGGCCGTTTATAAAGTTCCACTACACTGCTCTCAAATTGATACGGTACAGATTAAGAAGTCTTTTAGCTAAATAATCAAAGCAGAGTTTATTTATGAGATACTATTGAAAATTAAGAATACAGGGAAATAAAATGTACAACCTGACTGCATTTCCGTGGGTCTCTTTCCACTGCATCTCTTTGGAACTTCTTCTATACAATAAGGGCCTTAGCTTCCTCTTGCCTTAGGGGACTTTTACTTTCATTCTAACTCCGAGCCCCTTTCACTTGGTAAATCCCCCGGCTTCTAACTTTCCTCTCCTTACTGCCACTGCTGACCCCCTGTGTTTCTCTCACTGACCTTCTGTCTGTCTGCTCTGTCAGTCTGCCCTTCGGCCTCTCTTTTGCCTGCTCCTAGTCCTTCTCGTCTTCTCCTGTGTGCTTGCGGCCCTGTCTCTAGTCTCCAATGTTTGCCGTCTCCTCAGCTGCCTCTTGACCTCTTCTTGTCTGTCCGAACCTCTTCTCAGTCTCTCTCGTCCGTCCCCCAACTCCGTCCTATCTAACTCCGAGGTCAATATATACCTTTTCTTCTCTCCACTCAAATCTCGGGGCTTCCTGTGCCCCCACAGACCAAGCTAATCCCCTAGCCAGGGCTGCGACTGGTGGGGAGGTATGCACTCCAGCTTCACGTATCTCGACACAGACTACCCGGGATCTTTCAGATAGCTCCGCTCAGGTCGGAGGGAACTGGGGGCTTTTCTTTCCCCCAGCTGTCTGACCTGGCATCTTGTGCGGCCCTCGGAGCTTTTGGGCTCAGCTGAAGCAGAGGGGGAGGGGCACCAGCCCCTCCCACACAGAAGAGACCCTGAGGGCCTAAGGCTTTCCAATCTCAGCCCAAAGGTAGGGTCCCCAAATCAAAATAAATTTCCACACTACCCAGCCCCATAGAAAGAACTGATAAAAAGAGCACTTGTGGACTGTCCATATATAACCTGGTTGACGTGTTGTGGAGGGGGGGACGAGAGGGAGGGAGGGAGAAAAATTTAGAACTCTAAATCTTATGGAAATGAATGTTGAAAACTACCCTTACATGTAACTGGAAAAAATCAAATAAATGTTTGTCGCACTGAAAAAAAAAAAAGAGAGCAAGAACATAGGAAGGAGAAGCTGATTCAGAGAGTCCCAGTTATTGAGGTGTGAGCAACTGTGTTCATTGTCCACAGGTGAGGTTTTGGAGGATGTCTTCTGTGCAGGCTTCACCAGAAAATGTTTTTTTATTATTATTATTACCACGTGGCGCAAAATAATAAACTAGCATGAATGGCTTCACATGGGAAACAAATTAAAGAAGCACAAGGGTTTTAAAATGCTACAGGCAACTAATTGTATTGGAGTGGAGAGGCCCCCGTGACATCCCTAATAGGGTCCAAGGAGTAAAAGGGACTGGACCTTCAGTGGCTTTGCTGTCTAAGCAGCTCCAGGGCTCCATTGGAAGGGCTGAGGCGGAGACATTTAAAGGGACCTGCCTGAATTCACTACCCAGGTCCAAGACTGACCATGCAAAGGGCTGCAGGGTGCTGATTTTTTAAACGATTTGGACAAATCAAAAAAAGTTTGGGGTGCACTTTGCTAGAGCTGGAGAAACCTTAGGATCCACCGAGTCCAACCTGCTCCGTATATAGAGAAGGCAAGTGCCCCCCCCCATGCTCCCACCCCTGATGAGTGAGGGTAGATGACTTGTCTAAGGTCTCCCAGCTAGTTAGTGGCAGGGCTACAATCCCTGATTCCAGGCCACTGCTCTTTCCACTAAGCAAGGCGCCCTCCTCATGAACCCACGGTGCTGAAGTGAGGTCACGCCTGGCAGGCGCACCTGCCCACGCAGCTGCTCTACTCTCCTCGTTCTAGCCTCTGCCTCCTAATGTTTGAGTGCCAGAAAGCAGTGAATGGGTGGCTTGGGATCCCTTAAGGAGATCAAGGGGAAGGACAGTCAACCTTTTGCAATGCTTATGCGCCGAACCAAAGCTGTCCGTTCCCCTAGCACCCTGACAGCGCATCCCACGGTCCTGCCCTGCCCTGCCCTGCCCGCCAAAGGAGGAAGGGGTTAGGAATCTGGGGCATGAATGCATTCCCCCAGGGGCTCTGTTTGCTTTCTGTCCTCTCGTGTGTCCCTGTAGGATTCCTTGAGCCCAGGCTAAGCCTTTGAATCTTTGGTTTTAGTCACAGGGAGGGAGAGTCGCTTGCCGTGGGTGGATTCTGCCTCCAATACCTGCTGACTGGAAGGATTAAACTCGCGCACCGGCCCACTCACACGCCCCCGGGGAGGCCTCGCACACAAGCCGGCACGCTCGCCCACGCACCTACCCTCATCCCTTCTCCCTCCATATTCTCCTAGGTCCTAGCCTCTGCCTCCCAAGGTCTGACTGCCAGGAAGAAGCGAACAGGTGGCTTGGGAGCCCTTGAGGGGAAGAAAAGCCTCTGCCTCTGCCTGTGCCCGGTCTCCGTCCACCATGCTGATCCCGGTCACGGTCCCGCCCCCGACTCTGGCTCTGGCTCCCTTCCTTCTCCCCGAACCCCGCCCCCTCCCAACACACATACTCAGCAGGCAAGGAAGGAATAAATACATATATTGGTGTGCGGATGGCCCCGCCAGGCACCAAGTCCGAAACGTCGTCTCTCCTGCCAGAAGCCAGTACCTTCGTCACCTGAGCCACTGGGGACACTGAGGGTCTCAAATTGACCCTCCTCCCACATCCACCCGTTTCCCCCTGGACGCTCTCGGTCCGCCTCTCGCTGGCATAGAGCCCACCTCCCTCCCCCCTGCAGAATCTCTCAGGTTCAGTTTCCCTCAAGTTCACTAAATGGACCACAAGCATAGACACCTTTCGATATTTTCACAATAGGGCCTCAAGTTACATCTCAGTGTTCCATCTAGTCCAATTAGGTTAATATATCATTTAAATTTCATACTACATGTAAAATTCTGGGTTTCTGTGGACACTGAAATCGCTGAGATAATGGAAATATTACAAATTCACAATGGGCCTTTAAATCTCTAATCCTCAGTTTCCCTAAACGTACAATGAAACGTTTCCAATATATAGCCAAGGAAAACTCAGTGAATTCATTATTTGTTGCCTTGTTCTCCTGTCACATGAATGCTTTGATTTCCCTCAACCTCAATTTCCCTGAGATACCCTAAGTGGGGCTATCCTCTCATCCTAGACACCTTTGATATTTTCCCACAAGGCACTACTCTTTCCTCAGTCTCATTTTTACATAAACTTCAATTTCATGATTTAAATTTTTATTCTTTAAAGGTCTGCGATTCTGTGGCCCCTGAAGGATCTGTCAGATTCTCTATTAGCCAGATTTGATCCTTCAGTGAGGTCCCTACCGATCTGTAATCCTAAAATTCCTTGAAGAAGGAACGCATAGCCAATGGAGGCACAGCCATTTCAAAAACTAGGATTTTTTCATTTCTCTCAGATTCAGTTTCCCTCATATTCACTAAATGGACCATAAGCTTAGACAGCTTTCGATATTTTCACAATAGGGACTCAGGTGGCTTAAATTTCAGTGTTCCATCTAGTCCAATTGGGTTAATATCAGATTGAAATTTTATGCTACAGGGTTGGGAGATACATTCATCTCAAGGAAAGTTATTAGCTTTTATAGGATGTGGTAGAGGGGGCGGGGAGGGGGTGGAAGAGGAGAAGAAGAGAACCAGGTGAAGCTGAAAGGATAAAGGACCGAGGGAGGGAAGGAGAGCAGGCTAGCGATTGGGCTGTGGGGAAATCCATCCCCTGGCTTCCAAGGTGGGGGAACTCTAGCCCAGGGTGATGATGCTCAGTTCCCTGAAAGGGTAGTGATGGTTATATAACACGCTTCGGGGGAGGGCGGAGATAGAGACAAAGAGAGACAAAGGTGGGGGTGGCGAGGAAAGAAGCGGTTACCAACAGATGGAGTGTAAAACGGAGAAAGGGCGCGCTGGTGCGCGTCTGCCAGTGGGAGAGGGAGTCAGAGGGGTCAGGGGAAAGAGCGCAGGCGCTAGGGCGCGTGTGCTGGGGGAGATGGAGTCAGAGGGTCAGGGCGAATAGCGCAGGCGCTGGCGCGCAAATGCGCCGGTGGGAAAGGGAGAAAGGGGGAAAGGGAATTAGTGGGCGAGCACGCTTTCGCGCGTCGGCCATGATAACAAATGGAAGGAGAGGGGGACAGAGCGTGCGTGTATGCGCGCTCGTCAAGGCCGAAAAGTGGGGATCGATGGAGAGAGAACTTGCGCGAGCGCACTCCGAAATGGATAGCGGAAACAAAGGGACAGGGCGAGGGGGAGTGAGAAACAAGTGGAGGTAGAGACAGGGATGGAGCGAGAGCTGGGGCGCTCTTCGCTTTATCATCAAACTGCTGTGTAGCAGGCCATCGTAGATGCCGAACTTTCCATCACGCCTCTTCTGGAGATAAGTAAGTCTGAAGGCTTGGAATACTGTCTCAGGGAACTCTCAGTGGCAAGGAGGAAGGAGCTCAGCGGAGCGTAGATTCTGGACGGTGCATAAGGGGAGAGGCCCCCGAAATCGTGGTAGTGCAGGCGAGGGAGCGCCGCCCCCCTTAGAATATCTCCTGGAGAAAGGGATGGGCGGGAAAGGTGACCCTGGGCAAGTCACTTAACCCTCATTGCCCTGCCCACAAAAACAATTTTGAAATTAAAAAGAAATGTTTTAAAGCGAACAAAACAAGAAAAAAGTTAATTTAAAAAAAAAGGAGGGGCGGCTAGGTGGCGCAGTGGATAGAGCACTGGCCCAGGAGTCACGAGGACCTGAGTTCAGCTCCGGCCTCAGACACTTAACCCTTACCAGCAGTGTAACCCTAGGCAGTACTTCTGATAAAGGCCTCATTTCTTTTTTTTTTTAGTGAGGTAATTAAGGTTAAGGCATTTGCCTAGGGTTACACAGCTGGTAAGGTTTAAGTGTCTGAGGCCGGAGCTGAACTCAGGTCTTCCTGACTCCAGGGCCAGTGCTCTATGCGCTGTGCTGCCCCATTTTTTTTCTTTTATTTTGTGGGGGGGTTGTTTTATATTTTTTAGTGAGGCAATTGGTGTTAAGGGACTTGCCCAGGGTCACACAGCTGGTAAGTGTTAAGTGTCTGAAGCCTGAGTTAAACTCAGGTCCTCCTGACTGCAGAGCCCGTGCTCTATGTACTGTGCCACCGAGCTGCCCCCTTGTTTTTTTCTTTCTTTTTTTTTTTGTTTTTTTTTTTGTTGTTGTTTTTTTCCTTAGTGAGGCAATTGGGGTTAAGTGACTAGCCCAGGGTCACATAGCTAGTAAGTGTCATGTGTCTGAGGCTGGATTTGAACTCAGGTACTCCTGAATCCAGGGCACCACCTACCCAACCCACACAGCTAGTAAGTGTTAAGTGTCTGAGGCCCGAGTTGAACTCAGGTCCTCCTGACTCCTGGGCCGGTGCTCTCTCCACTGAGCCACCGAGCTACCCCTTTCCCCCCCTTTTCTTTCTTCCTTCTTTCCTTCCTTCCTCCCTTTCTTTTTTTTATTTACTTATTTAATTTTTAGTAAGGCAATTGGGGTTAAGGGCCTTGCCCAGGGTCACACAGCTGGTAAATAAATGTTAAGTGTCTGAGACTAGAGTTGAACTCAGGTCCTCCTGACTGCAGGGCCTCTGCTCTATGCACTGTGCCACCGAGCTGCCCCCCCCTTTTTTCTTTCTTTCTTTCTTTCTTTTTTGGTTTTCTTAGTGAGGCAATTGGGGTTCAGGGCCTTGCCCAGGGTCACACAGCTGGTAAATAAATGTTAAGTGTCTGTGGCCGGTTTTGAGATGCACATGTGTAAGTCTCTGTATCTATGCACCTAAAGACAAACATACATGCATATAGAAAACGTTGGCCTCTAATGGGAGAGAACTCAAAACGCTATGGGGGAAAAATCATAAAATTTCAGGACAATGGAAAAAAAAACTCTCTAGGGTGTTTCTTGTTATGGAGGAAGTTCTGCCTCTTCGACGTTATTCGGAAGTGGCCCTGAAACAGGTCTTCGGTGGGAGCTCAATTTCTGGAGGATTGTTCTAAAGGAGAGGGGAAACCCCTGCCCCCCTCTCCCCCCAGTCCCAAAGTTTCTCCCCCAAGGACAATGGGACAACTCCACCACCCCCTAAGTGTCTGAGGCCGGAGCTGAACTCAGGTCCTCCAGACTCCAGGGCCGGTACTCTATGCACTGCGCCACTTAGCTGCCCCCTTTTTTTTTCTTTCTTTTTTTTTTTTTGTGTGTGTGGGGGTGTTTTTTTTTTTAGTGAGACAATTGGGGTTAAGGGACTTGCCCAGGGTCAGTCAGCTAGTAGGTGTTAAGTGTCTAAGTCCGGAGTTGAACTCAGGTCTTCCTGACTCCAGGGCCAGTGCTCTATGTACTGTGCCACCGAGCTGCCCCCTTGTTTTTTTCTTTCTTTCTTTCTTTTTTTGTTTTTTTTTTCTTAGTGAGGCAATTGGGGTTAAGTGACTTGCCCAGGGTCACACAGCTGGTAAATTTTTTTTTTGGCGGGACAATAGTGGTTAAGTGACTAGCACAGGGTCACACAGCTAGTAAGTGTCATGTGTCTGAGGCCTGATTTGAACTCAGGTACTCCTGAATCCAGGGCGCCACCTACCCGACCCACACAGCTGGTAAGTGTTAAGTGTCTGAGGCCCGAGTTGTACTCAGGTCCTCCTGACTCCTGGGCCAGTGCTCTATCCACTGAGCCACCGAGCTGCCCCTTTTTTCCCCCTTTTCTTTCTTTCTTTCCTTCTTTCTTTTTTATTTATTTTTTTAGGGAGGCAATTGGGGTTAAGTGACTTGCCTAGGGTCACACAGCTGGGAAGTGTTAAGTATCTGATAGTGGAGTTGAACTCAGGTCATCCTGACTGCAGGACCTCTGCTCTATGCACTGCAACACCGAGTGGCCCCCTTTTTTATTTATTTTTGTTTTTTTTTTTCTTAGTGAGGCAATTGAGGTTAAGTGACTTGCCCAGGGTCACACAGCTGGTACCCGTTAAGTGTCTGAGACCGGAGTTGAACTCAGGTCCTCCTGACTCCTGGGCCGGTGCTCTATCCACTGAGCCACCGAGCTGCCCCTCCCCCCCCTTTTCTTTCTTTCTTTCTTTCTTTCTTTCTTTTTTATTTACTTATTTATTTAGGGAGGCAATTGGGGTTAAATGACAGGGGACAGGGGGAATATCTCCTGGAAAAAGGGATGACTGGGAAAGGTTGCCCTGGGCAAGTCACTAAACACTCATTGGACTGCCCAAAAACCAAAAAAAAATTTAAAATTTAAAAAACAAAAAAAAGCAAACAAGAAAAAAGTATTTAAAAAAAAAAGGAAAGGCATGGAAAACGCGCAGCACCCCCCCCCCCAGAAAAAGAGCGCAGGAGCCACTGGGAGGGGAGTCAGTGGGGACAGGGGGAAGAGGGCAGGCGCTGGCGCGCCAGTGGGAGAAGGAGTCAGAGGGGACAGGGGTTAGAAAAAAATTTAAAAATTTGTTAAAAAAAAAAGTAAACAGAACAAGAAAAATGTTTATTAAAAAAAAAAAAAGGAAAGGCATTGAAAACACGCACCCCACCCCAAAAGACCGCTGGCGCCAGTGGGAGAGGGAGTTAGAGGGGACAGGGGAAGAGCGCAGGACAGGGTTAGAAAAAAATTTTAAAATTTGGTAAAAAAAAAAAAAATCATGCAAGCCTCCGCAAGGGTTGGGAGACACATTTATCTTAAGGAAAGTTATTAGCTTTTATAGGATGTGG